>NC_141877.1:456244057-456547087 GCF_056163025.1 Triticum urartu
TGAACCAGGCTTCAATGACGATGAGTCCGGCACGTATTATTGTCTTCGGCATTGCAAGGCGGGTTCCTCCTCCGAATACACCATGGAAGAGTTTGAATACAAGGACAGTGTCCGACCCTGCAAAATAAGTTCCACATACCACCGTAGAGAGAATAATGTTTCCACGAATCTAATCAGCTGACACGTTTTGACAGCATGACATCACGCCATGGCCCGGTCATTATTCGAACCATTTTTCTCAACCAGCTCCGCACATAACGTGAGGCGGTTTTCTTGACACGTCTTATCAAAGCAGAGATCGTGTTCCCCTTATCACAGGATTATCATCAATACAAACGTGGGTAACCCAACTATGCCTGTTGGTATGACTCCTAGATCTTAGGTAAGTCTCAAACGGCCACGAGGAGGACCCCTGATATTCACCCTCTTTATAAAGGGGACAAGGCTTTTTCTTTTTTCCTCCTGCGCTCAATAGAATCCTTCCCCCGCCTTGAGTTCTAACACCCAAAGATCAGGTCAGGTGCTTCGGACCTTCAACTATGTCTGGATCCAACCTTCAAGGTTGGTGGATGCCTTCCTCCGTCACAGAGGAGGACATCAAGAAGTTGAGAGAGGCCAGATATCTGACCGCCGAAATTTCGCATAGGCTGCCCGCCCGAGGGCAGGTCGTCCCTACTCCAAACCCAACGAGAACGTTGTGTTCATCTCCCACTTCCTCCCAGGACTAGGCCTCGCTCTGGATCCCTTTGTTAGGGGTCTCATGTTCTATTACGGGCTGGATTTTCACGATCTGGCCCCGGATTCCCTTCTTCACATCTCGTCATTTATTGTCGTATGTGAGGCCTTCCTCCGCATTACCCCTCACTTCGGCATGTGGCTCAAGACCTTCAATGTGAAGCCGAAGATGATCAAGGGGCAGCATGCAGCATGCGGAGGTGCTTTAATAAGCAAAATCGCTGACGCTCCATGGCCAGAGGGTTCCTTCCCAGAGGTGTCCGGATTGTGGCAGCGGGAGTAGTTTTACATCACAGCTCCCCGAAGTGCCAAGTGGGTAGCTGCCCCTACCTTTCACTCGGGCCCCCCACCACAACTGATGTCATGGATCAGCAGGGGGCTGAGCTGGGGTCCAGCCAAGGACGTGCCAATACTGCAGAGCCATATCCGAGATCTCTTCGAGGGAGATTTCAGTCTGGTTATGGTAATTGCTACCTCTTGAGCTTGCGTTGGTTTTCCCCGAAGAGGAAGGGATGATGCAGCAGAGTAGCGTAAGTATTTCCCTCAGTTTTTGAGAACCAAGGTATCAATCCAGTAGGAGGCCACGCTCAAGTCCCTTGTACCTGCACAAAACGATAGCTACTCGCAACGAACGCGATTAGGGGTTGTCAATCCCTTCACGCTCACTTACGAGAGTGAGATCTGATAGATATAATATTTTTGGTATTTTTGGTATAAAGATGCAAAGTGAAAAGTAAAGGCAAAGTAAAAAAGCAAAACAAGATTAAAGCGATGGAAATGGATATGATGAGAATAGACCCGGGGGCCATAGGTTTCACTAGTGGCTTCTCTCAAGAGCATAAGTATTCTACGGTGGGTGAACAAATTACTGTTGAGCAATTGACAGAATTGAGCATAGTTATGAGAATATCTAGGCATGATCATGTATATAGGCATCACGTCCGTGACAAGTAGACCGAAACGATTCTGCATCTACTACTATTACTCCACTCATCGACCGCTATCCAGCATGCATCTAGACTATTAAGTTAAAAACAGAGTAACGCCTTAAGCAAGATGACATGATGTAGAGAGATAAATTCATGCAATATCAAATAAACCCCATCTTGTTATCCTCGATGGCAACGATACAATACGTGCCTTGCTGCCCCTTCTGTCACTGGGAAAGGACACCGCAAGATTGAACCCAAAGCTAAGCACTTCTCCCATGGCAAGAACTACCAATCTAGTTGGCCAAACCAAACGGATAATTCGAAGAGACTGTCAAAGATAACCAATCATACATAAAAGAATTCATAGAAGATTCAAATATTATTCATAGATAGACTTGATCATAAACCCACAATTCATCGGTCTCAACAAACACACCGCAAAAAGAAGATTACATCGAATAGATCTCCACAAGAGAGGGGGAGAACTTTGTATTGAGATCCAAAAAGAGAGAAGAAGCCATCTAGCTACTAACTATGGACTCAAAGGTCTGAGGTAAACTACTCACACTTCATCGGAGGGGCTATGATGATGTAGAAGCCCTCCGTGATGACGGCCCTCTCCGGCGGAGCTCCAGAATAGTCCCCAAGATGGGATCTCGTGGATATAGAAAGTTGCAGCGGTGGAATTAGGTTTTTGGCTCCTATTCTAATCGTTTGGGGGTACGTAGGTATATATAGGAGGAAGGAGTACGTCGGTGGAGCATCGAGGGGCCCACAAGGCAGGGGGCGTGCCCTAGGGGGGCGCCCCCCACCCTCGTGACCGCCTCTTTGACTCCTTGGAGTAGGGTCCAAGTCTCCTGGATCATGTTCGGTGAGAAAATCACGTTCCCGAAGGTTTCGTTCCGTTTGGACTCCGTTTGATATTCCGTTTCTTCGAAACACTGAAATAGGCAAAAAACAACAATTCTGGGCTGGGCCTCCGGTTAATAGGTTAGTCCCAAAAATAATGTAAAAGCAGAAAATAAAGCCCAATATAGTCCAAAATAGTAGATAATATAGCATGGAGCAATCAAAAATTATAGATACGTTGGAGACGTATCAGTAATGCAAGTTATGTTGGTTCGTCGAGTCCAACCTTGCAAACGCCGGCCCCTCCGCATGTGGGAATTCAACCCGGAAGGACCACGTGCTATTCAGCATTTCCTCGGCATGACGCACGAAGAGATGTACAAATCGTTCTTCGGACCCCAAATAGAGTGTCCGGACACCACCGAGGACGTGGGCCTGAGCTGCAACTGCCCCGCTTCCCAAGTAAGTAATCCCATGCCAAACCCGCTATCCTTTTATTTATCATGGCATCATTCTAAAGAGCCGCCTTTTGACCAGGACTGGATAACAAAGGCGATGATGATCAGGTGTTCGCCCCCCCCCTTCCTGAGGGCTTGGACAATCCGGTACTGGACAAGATGCTCGAGCTGGCGCCTTATCCAGTGTCCTCAAAGGAAGATGATGGGGGAATAAAGAGGGCAAAAGCGGGCCTCACTCGCTACTTATTCCAGCCAGGGGAATGAGCACCTCCGCGAGGGAGGACAATCAAAGGGAACAATCTGACATTCTCTCTCCCCGGGGAAGGAAGAGGACTACCTCTGAAGATCCGGAAACCAAGGTTTCCAAACGGGAG
Source organism: Triticum urartu (assembly GCF_056163025.1). NCBI lineage: Eukaryota > Viridiplantae > Streptophyta > Magnoliopsida > Poales > Poaceae > Triticum > Triticum urartu. The sequence goes on from NC_141877.1 coordinate 456,247,406, forward strand.
AAGAAATCTTCATCAGAGGGTCCTGCGTCGGAGGGTATTCTTGTCGCACAATGTCCGCGCGGGGATCATCCCTCTATCGAGCTATAAGTAATCAAAAAGTACTTAATAGTGAAAACATCCTACCTTACTTCCGAAGACAATAACTGATGCTTATAAATTGTAGTCCGGATCATAGCCCTTCTCGACAGAGTTCATCTACGGGGGATCTTCTTTCGGAGATGATGGAGAGTGAAACGCCTCCCCCGGACACCCCGCCTCAAGAAGCGGGCGACCTTGAAGTGTCGTCGCGAAGGGTATCTCCGGTTCCACTAGGGCCAAAGGATAACCCTTTGGCTACCTGGAATTCCCAATATTTGGCTCCTAAGGAGAGCGGCAGCAAGGGTCCGTACAGTGTGCGGTCGGACGCGCTGAAGGATCTTCTGGGGCAAGCGGCCATCTCGGAAGAGCATCGTACGCTAATGGGTATGGTAATTGAAAGGATATCAACCGCTGAAAGCGGTTTGCATGAAGCATTTATGAGTCTGCTGAAAGGCTTTGAGGTACGTGAAATAATGTATGTTTTAAACAGTACCGCATACGTTAGGTATGCCCTATGCAGATAGTAGCCCCTTAGACTCTGGTTGTCGTCGAAAACGGCGGCAAACAGAGGATCATAGTCCCAGGTAATAACCAGACCGCCTTTATGTGCAGGTGGCTGGAGCTCCGGTGGCTAGCCAGACTGATGGGTTTGCCGAGCTAAAGCGGCAACTTGATGCGGCAGATGCCGATATCGTGCTTGTCAACAAGTGGCTTTACGAGGCACAGGGTGAGTGATTTTTCTGGTGATCATCACATAATAAGAGTAGCATAATGCCTGTATCTTTAATATGTTGTGACTGTAGATGGAGCTGCCATCGTGGAGACCCTTCGGGCGGAGCTTGCCCGAGCCAAGGAGCAAGCAAGGAGTAGCAATGTGGCCGCTTTAAAGGCGGCCGAAGAGTTAAGGGCCGAACAGGCTGCGCATTGCGAGAGAAAGGAAAAAATAGCCAAGATGGTTGTAGAGTTAAAAGATGTCGCTGACCGTTACCAGCTTCTTGAAGAAGAAAACCGGGCGAAGGAGACGGACCTGGAGAAGGCCCTGTTGGCGGCCAAGGAAGCCCGCTCCAAAATTAGAGCAACGAAGGAGGAGCTGAATCAAGCTGCAAATATCGTGTCTGGGAAGCCCTTCTTGTTGCGGACTAAGTTCGGAGATCCGAAGTATGCTCCTCTGGATCGGCTATGGAGTTTTGCGGACGCATACATGGATTTGGCTGCAAGTGCTGCTGATGCGGCCGAGTACTTCAAGGATCAGAAAGGTCCCGAAGTGGAAAAACTGTTCTGGTCACAGTTTCACGCTCCAGTCCGTCCACTTCTGTTGAATGAGCGGTTGGCTGAGTGGGCCGAGCTCCATAGGTTGTCCAGACTTGCCATGAGGTTCGTTGTGGATCACCTCTGGCCGGGAGGGCCAAGGCCGAATAGCTACTTTAGCTTAGTGCAACAATTCCTTGGTGTTGTGCCATGCATCGATGCTGTAAAGAGATCGGCGTGCATAGAGGGTGCGCGGATGGCCTTTGCCCGTGTCAAGACATACTGGGCGGAGATGGAGGCCACCACTGTTGCGACACAGGGTTCGGCCGTAGGCCGAGTGGCTGCCGAGCACTACTTTGAAGAAGTTCTTGAAGGCGCTCGTTCGGTAGAGGCTCAGTGCTCGAAGAATGTTATGTTCAAGTGACATGTATTCCCATTGTAAAAATGATGTTTTATTGAATTATCAAGTCTGTATTCATACTTTTTCCCGAAAGTACTATGGTGCCTCCTGTGCGGCCGTTTATGTATATATGTGTATAACCTAAAAGTTTGCAGTCGTTGGCTTCCGCCCCCACGCATATAATGCGGGGGTGTTCGCAAAAGATGCATATCCACACTTGATCCAACGTCTTGGTCCGTTAAGGAGGTGATAGCGTAGCGAACGAGGCAATCAGACTATATTGCTTTAACACTTTCACTTAGCCATAGGAGTTTGACAGTGGGGCTACTATATAGCCCCTTGTACTTCTGCGCTTGTCCGAATACAGGGCGCGTACGTACATGACCGGGAAACAACCCTTCGTTAATGCAGAGGAATCCCGAAGATTCCGGTGAGTCATCGAGTGGTTGACCAATCTCTCGCTATATCATGACAGTGAGTTTTCGGCTTTCTCTACTGAGGTGCTCATCCGGATGAACCAAGGCACAATCGCAGTAGTTCTCCTAGTGCTACCTTAGCCGATATAACGGAACTTAAGGTACCAAAACGTGGGAGCTGGGCAAACCCAACATTTGACCAAAGACATGATTCGGAGCTGATGCATATAGGGCCAAACTCGCGACGCCGAACACTCCCTAAGGTGTTCGGTCTTTATAACATATACCGGGCTAAACAATGCCCTTAATAAGAAACCCCATGTGTCCAAGTACGTGCAAATTTCTGGCGTGGCCACATGCCAATAACGCCAGCATCCTTCTCGGTTGTGTGGAGTATCCGGAGGATGTGAGCAACAAGAGACAGTAAAAAAGGTTTACGCAGGGTCTTAATCTAAAAAGAAACCTTTGGGCGGGTCCCTACTGCACGTCTGCGCCTGTGTCTCCGTTGTGCCGTGTCCTTGACGGGTGTAGCACGATTGTCATCTGCAAAAGCAAAGAACTTAGGTGAAAGTTGTCGTGCCAAAAAGAAGAGTTGGTTATTATCAATGAACTATCAAAATTCAAGAGAAGCCAAATTGAGCCGGGCTGGCCCTGGTTACACGCGGGAAGCCCCTGGTATCATTTATGAGGGTTTGATCATCAAACCTTCCTCATGTACATGTGGTTGAACGCCGGACTCATCTAACTGTGTCCGTGGTCTTGATGACCTGCCATTTTTATGGTTAGTGAGGCCGTCTAGTTTGCGGCTGCTAGAGCCGTCACATCCTCTTCCATACATGGGAAGCGTTCGGTATTTCCACTGACCGAGATGATGCCACGTGGACTGGGCATCTTAAGCTTGAGAAAAGCATAATGCGGTATTGCGTTAAAACGAGTGAAAGTCGTTCTTCCGAGTAGTGCTTGATAGCCACTTCAGAACGGGGCAATGTGAAAAGTTAACCTTTCGCTTCGGAAGTTATCGGGAGAACCGAATACTACCTCAGTACCTCTAGTAGTAGAGAGCTCGTACAGCGGGCCTCTTGGCCTGGTATTACTCCCTTGAAGGTAGTATTACTGTGGCTTGTTTGTGTCAGGTATATCCCCATTTTGCGGACTATGTCCTGATATATCAGATTTAGATCACTGCCACCGTCCATGAGGACCCTTGTGAAATGGTACCCATTTATTATTCGGTCTAACACCAAGGCCGTCAGTCCTTCGCGCCGGATATTTGTATCATGATCCCTACGATCAAAAGTGATCAGGCAGGCCCACCAGGGGTTGAACCTAGGGGTGACGGGATCTATGGCGCGTGTGCATCGGAGTGCATGATTGCTTCTCCTCTTTGTCACATGGATCATGTTTACGGTCTTAACCTCTGGTGGGAACTTTTTCTGTCCTCCGGCGTTTTGCTGGCGAGGTTCATCCTCGTCTTCGCTTGGTGTCTCTTCCCCTTTGTGTTCGGCATTTAGCTTACCGGCCTACTTGAAGACCCAACATTCTCTGTGGGTATGATTTGCAGGTTTGTCTGGGGTGCCGTGAATCTGACAAAGTTTGTCCAGAATTTTTTTTAGGCTAGATTGTCCTTCTCTGCTGCCTTTGAAAGGCTTTTTCCACTGACCTGGGCGGGAGCCCCTGAATCCGGCGTTTACCGTCGTGTTATCTGGGCTACCTTTTTTATTTCGACGCTTGTTTTTGTTGCGTCGTAGTTTACCATTGACATCCCTGACTTCGGATGTGCTTGGGTCGCTGGTGCTACTACGGGCCAACCAACTGTCCTCGCCCGCACAAAATCGGGTCATGGGGCTTGTTAGGGCTGCCATTGTTCTCGGTTTTTCTTGACCGAGGTGTCTGGCGAGCCATTCGTTTCGGACACTGTGTTTAAAAGCTGCTAAGGCTTCAGCGTCCGGACAGTCGACAATTTGGTTCTCCTTGGTCAGGAACCTGTTCTAAAGCTTTCGGGCGGACTCTTCGGACTGTAGGATTATATGACTTAAATCATCTGCATCCGGAGGTCGGACATAAGTCCCTTGAAAATTGGCCCGAAAAGCGTCCTCGAGCTCCTCCCAACTTCCAATTGAGTTTTCGAGGAGGCTTTTCAGCCAGTGTTGAGCTGGCCCTTTAAGCTTGAGGGGCAAGTATTTAGTGGCATGGAGATCGTCTCCACGAGCCATATGAATATGGAGGACGAAGTCCTCTATCCAGACTCCAGGGTCTGTGGTTTCGTCGTACGCCTCTATGTTCACCGGTTTGAATCCCTCTGGGAATTCATGATCCAACACCTCATCAGTGAAACATAATGGGTGTGCGGCACCCCTGTATTGGGATCCGCCCTGGTGTTCGGATGGTTGTAGTATTCGGTGTTGGTTGTGTACTGTAGCGCGCTTCCTAGATCCGTAGATGGATCTGGTCGCATCGGATTTTTCATGCAAGTTCTCACGTAGATCGTGTGTTGACTTGTGCGCGACCTTGTTAGCCGCTCTATCGCGCTCACAAGGTGGTGGATCCAGCCAGTTGGCCGTATCATTCTTCGGCTGTGTGGGCTCTAAGGCCTCATCGTCGAATTCCGGTAATAGCTTGCACTTTGGATAGCTATTTTTATGGTAGCGACCACCATACTTTGTTACTTTGTTCCACCTACTGTTGAGCGTATCTTCTGCGACCTTGAGCCTTTGCTTCTGTTTCTTTAGCTCCTCGCTGTGGCAATAAGCCTTCTGCAGAGGTTCTCTTGCTCCAAGTGTGTTTTCGGGATGATGCGTGCATCTTCATCCGGACTGTTTTCTTCCCTAGACGGGGATTGATGAGGCTTATCTTTGGCGTCATCGTGTTCGGACGTCGGATCCGTACTATGTTTGCAGTTTGCATCTTGATCATGTTCTGCCACCGGGGTGGCGCAGTTGTCGTTTCTTCCAGAGTTGCATGGACTATTATTTCCTCTTGCGCTATAATCGTTGTTTTTGCTATGGCGGGACTTAGAGCGGCGCCGCTGACTTCGGCGCTTGGGTTGCTTGGAGGGTGCATCCTCCGCTGTCTCTTCGCCATTGCCCTCTCTGGGTGCATCCACCATGTATACGTCATGTGATGAAGTAGCGGTCCAGCGCCTTGTGGGTGGTTGTTCCGGTTCGTCTCCTGCATCGTCGTCCATACCATTGATGTCTTCGGGGTCGAAGTTGAGCATGTCGGTTAAGTCGTCGACAATGGCTACTAAGTGGGTGGTGGGTGGGCAGCGAATTTCTTCGTCGTCCGCATCCCATTCTAGCTGGACATAGTTCGGCCAAGGTTCTCCTGACAGGGAGAGAGACCTTAATGAATTTAGCACATCTCCGAAAGGTGAGTGCTAAAAGATATCCGTGGAGGTGAACTCCATGATTGGCGCCCATTCGGATTTGACGGGCACAGATGCGAGCGGCTCGGAGTCCATGGCCGGGGATAAATCCAGTGGTTCGGCGACGCGGCTCTCGAAAGGGGTGTGATACGTCTCCAACGTATCTATAATTTTTGATTGCTCCATGCTATATTATCTACTGTTTTAAACATTATTGGGTTTTATTATCCACTTTTATATTATTTTTGGGACTAACCTATTAACCGGAGGCCCAACCTAGAATTGTTGTTTTTTGCCTGTTTTAGGGTTTCGAAGAAAAGGAATATCAAACGGAGTCCAAACGGAATGAAACCTTCGGGAACGTGATTTTCTCAACAGATAAGACCTGGGAGACTTGGACCCTATGCCAAGGCACGTAACAGGAGGCCACGAGGTAGGGGGCACGCCCTACCCTACCAGGCGTGCCCCCCACCCTCATGGACCCCCTATTGCTCCACCGACGTACTTCTTCCTCCTATATATATCCACGTACCCCCAAACGATCAGAACAGGAGCCAAAACCCTAATTCCACCGCCATAACTTTCTCTATCCATGAGATCCCATCTTGGGGCCTGTTCCGAAGCTCCACCGGAGGGGGCATCGATCACGGAGGGCTTCTACATCAACACCATAGCCTCTCCGATGAAGTGTGAGTAGTTTATCTCAGACCTACGGGTCCATAGTTAGTAGCTAGATGGCTTCTTCTCTCTTTTTGGATCTCAATACAATGTTCTCCCCCTCTCTTGTGGAGATCTATTCGATGTAATCTTCTTTTTGCGGTGTGTTTGTTGAGATCGATGAATTGTGGGTTTATGATCAAGTCTATCTATGAATAATATTTGAATCTTCTCTGAATTCTTTTATGTATGATTGGTTATCTTTGCAAGTCTCTTCGAATTATCAGTTTGGTTTGGCCTACTAGATTGATCTTTCTTGCAATGGGAGAAGTGCTTAGCTTTGGGTTCAATCTTGCGGTGTCCTTTCCCGGTGACAGTAAGGGAAGCAAGGCACGTATTGTATTGTTGCCATCGAGGATAACAAGATGGGGTTTTCTTCATATTGCATGAGTCTATCCCTCTACATCATGTCATCTTGCTTAAGGTGTTACTATGTTTTTAACTTAATACTCTAGATGCATGCTGGAGTAATAGTAGTAGATGCAGGCAGGGGTCGGTCTACTTGTCTCGGACTTGATGCCTATATACATGATCATGCCTAGATATTCTCATAATTATGCTCAATTCTGTCAATTGCTCAACAGTAATTTGTTCGCCCACCGTAGAATACTTATGCTCTCGAGAGAAGCCACTAGTGAAACCTATGGCCCTCGGGTCTATCTTCATCATATTGTTCTCCTACTACTTTGCTATTTACTTTGCCTGTATTTTACTTTGCATCTTTATCATAAAAATACCAAAAATATTATCTTTATCATATCTATCAGATCTCACTCCCGTAATTGGCCTCATAGGGATTGACAACCCCTATTTGCGTTGGTTGCGAGGATTTATTTGTTTTGTGCAGGTACGAGGGACTTGCGCATAGCCTCCTACTAGATTGATACCTTGGTTCTCAAAAACCGAGGGAAATACTTACGCTACTTTACTGCATCATCCCTTCCTCTTCGGGGAAAACCAACGCAGTTCTCAAGAGGTAGCAAGAAGGATTTCTGGTGCCGTTGCCGGGGAGGTCTTCACAAAAGTCAACATACCAAGTACCCATCACATACCCTTATCTCCCGCATTACATTATTTGCCATTTGCCTCTCGTTTTCCTCTCCCCCACTTCACCCTTGTCGTTTTATTCGCCCTCTCTCTCTATCCTCCCTCTCTTTCTCTATTTGCTTCTTTTTGCCCGTTTGCTTTTTGTTTGCTTGTGTGTTAGTTTGCTTGCTTGGCTCTATGGCTCTACCTAAATTTGGTGATCTCCACCTTAAAAGGCTAGAAGAGATCGAAAGCAATGTCAGGAGATTTATGGTTTTGCAATTTGAACATAATAGTTTCTTACGAAACGAGCGTAAAGAACAGAAAAGTTTTATGAGTTTTATGAATACAGAGCTTGATGATATGTCTAAAGAATTCGATGGTTTGAGATCCCAAAATGCTCATCTTGACAAATTAACTGCTAAAATTTCGGATAAGCAGGCTACCTTATTTAATAAGATGGCCGCTAAACCGGATTGCTATGAGAATAATGATGAAGATCTAAAATTTATTGATGTGTCCCCTATTAAATCTTTGTTTTGCAATATGAATCTTGATAATGATGGGACTGAATATGATCCACCTTTACCAAGAAGGTGTTCTAAGAATTCAGAATTTGTTGATCTTGATGCTAAATTTGCTAAAAGTGGGATCGAAGAAATTAAAACCCTAGATGTTGCTAAACCCACTATTATGGATTTCAAGGAATTTAACTATGAAAATTGCTCTTTGATTGATTGTATTTCCTTGTTGCAATCCGTGCTAAATTCTCCTCATGCTTATAGTCAAAATAAAGCGTTTACTAAACATATCGTTGATGCCTTGATGCAATCTTATGAAGAAAAACTTGAATTGGAAGTTTCTATCCCTAGAAAACTTTATGATGAGTGGGAACCAACTATTAAAATTAAAATTGAAGATCATGAATGCTATGCTTTATGTGATTTGGGTGCTAGTGTTTCCACGATTCCAAAGACTTTGTGTGATTTGTTAGGTTTCCGTGATTTTGATGATTGCTCTCCAAACTTGCACCTTGTGGATTCCACTATTAAGAAACCTAAGGGAATAATTAATGATGTTCTTATTGTTGCAAATAGGAATTATGTGCCCATAGATTTAATTGTTCTTGACATAGATTGTAATCCTTCATGTCCTATTATTCTTGGTAGACCTTGCCTTAGAACGATTGGTGCAATTATTGATATGAAGGAAGGAAATATTAGATTCCAATTTCCATTAAGGAAAGGCATGGAACACTTTCCTAGAAAAAGATTAAATTACCTTATGAATCTATTATGAGAGCCACTTATGGATTGCCTACCAAAGATGGCAATACCTAGATCTATTCTTGCTTGTTATGCCTAGCTAGGGGCGTTAAACGATAGCGCTTGTTGGGAGGCAACCCAATTTTATTTTTATTCCTTGCTTTTTTCTCCTGTTTAGTAATAAATAAATTATCTAGCCTCTGTTTTGGTTGTGTTTTTTGTGTTTAATTAGTGTTTGTGCCAAGTAGAACCGTAGGGAAGACTTGGGGAAAGTCTTGTTGAACTTGCTGTAAAAAACAGAAACTTTAGCGCTCACGAGAACTGCTGTCATTTTTATTTGAAGAGTGAATTTAGTTAATTATTTTTGAATATGATTAATAGATAAATTCCTCACGTCCAGAAATTTATTTTAGAATTTTTTGGGTTCCAGATCTTGCGCTAGCTACAGATTACTACAGACTGTTCTGTTTTTGACAGATTCTGTTTTTCGTGTGTTGTTTACTTATTTTGATGAATATATGGCTAGTAAAATAGTTTATAAACCATATAGAAGTTGGAATATAGTAGGTATAACACCAATATAAATAAAGAATTAGTTAATTACAGTACCTTGAAGTGGTCTTTTGTTTTCTTTCGCTAACAGAGCTCACGAGATTTTCTACTTTAAGTTTTGTGTTGTGAAGTTTTCAAGTTTTGGGTAAAGATTTGATGGATTATGGAACAAGGAGTGGCAAGAGCCTAAGCTTGGGGATTCCCATGGCACCCGCAAGATAATCTAAGGACACCTAAAAGCCAAAGCTTGGGGATGCCCCGGAAGGCATCCCCTCTTTCGTCTACTTCTATCTGTAACTTTACTTGAAGCTATATTTTTATTCGCCAGATGATATGTGTTTTGCTTGGAGCGTCTTGTATTATTTGAGTCTGTGCTTGTTAGTTTACCACAATCATCCTTGTTGTACACACCTTTTGAGAGAGCCATACATAATTTGGAATTTGTTAGAATACTCTATGTGCTTCGTTTATATCTTTCGAGTCATATAATTTTGCTCTAGTGCTTCATTTATATCTTTTAGAGCACGATGGTGGATTTTTTTATAGAAACTATTGATCTCTCATGATTCACTTAGATTATTTTTAGAGTCTTAATATCATGGTAATTTGCTTAAAATCCTAATATGCTTGGTATACAAGATTAATAATAAAACTTTCTTATGAGTGTGTTGAATACTGTAATAAGTTTGATACTTGATAATTGTTTTGAGATATGAAGATGGTGATATTAAAGTTGTGCTAGTTGAGTAGTTGTGAATTTGAGAAATACTTGTGTTGGGGTTTGTGATTCCCGTAGCATGCACGTATGGTGAACCGTTATGTGATGAAGTCGGAGCATGATTTATTTTTTGATTGTCTTCCTTATGAGTGGCGGTCGGGGACAAGCGATGGTCTTTTCCTACCAATCTATCCCCCTAGGCGCATGCACGTAGTTCTTGGTTTTGATGACTTGTAGATTTTTGCAATAAGTATGTGAGTTCTTTATGACTAATGTTGAGTCCATGGATTATACGCACTCTCACCCTTCCACCTTTGCTAGCTTCTCTAATACCGCGCACCTTTCGCCGGTATCAAACAACTACCATATACCTTCCTCAAAACAGCAACCATACCTACCTATTATGGCATTTCCATAGCCATTCCGAGACATATTGCCATGCAACTTTCCACCGTTCCGTTTGTTATGACACACTCCATCATTGTCATATTTCTTAGCATGATCATGTAGTTGACATCGTATTTGTGGCAAAGCCACCATTCATAATTCTCTCATACATGTCACTCATGCATCATTGCATATCCCGGTACACCGCTGGAGGCATTCATATAGAGTCATATTTTTTCTAAGAATCGAGTTGTAATTCTTGAGTTGTAAGAAAAATAAAAGTGTGATGATCATCATTATTAGAGCATTTTCCCAGTGACGAAAGGATGATGGCGACTATCATTCCCCCACAAGTCGGGATGAGACTCCGGACGAAAAATGGAGAAAAGAAAAGAGGCCATAAAAAAAGAGAAAAGGCCCAAATAAAAAAATGAGAGAAAAAGAGAGAAGGGGCAATGCTATTATCCTTTTACCACACTTGTGCTTCAAAGTAGCACCATGATCTTCATAGTAGAGAGTCTGTCATGTTATCACTTTCATATACTAGTGGGAATTTTTCATTATATAACTTGGCTTTTATATTCCAATGATGGGCTTCCTCAAAATACCCTAGGTCTTCATGAGCAAGCAAGTTGGATGCACACCCACTTAGTTTCTTTTTGAGCTTTCATATACTTATAGCTCTAGTGCATCCATTGCATGGCAATCCCTACTCACTCACATTGATATCTATTGATGGTCATCTCCATAGCCCGTTGATATGCCTAGTTGATGTGAAACTATCTTCTCCCTTTTTGTCTTCTCCACAACCACCACTCTATTCCCCCTATAGTGCTATGTACATGGCTCATGCTCATGTATTGCGTGAAAATTGAAAAAGTTTTGAGAATTTCAAAAGTATGAAACAATTGCTTGGCTTGTCATTGGGGTTGTGCATGATTTAAATATTTTGTGTGGTGAAGATGGAGCATAGCCAGACTATATGATTTTGTAGGGATAACTTTCTTTGGTCATGTTACTTTGAGAAGACATAATTGCTTAGTTAGTATGCTTGAAGTATTATTATTTTTATGTCAATACGAACTTTTGTCTTGAATCCTTCGGATCTGAATATTCATACCACAATTAAGAAGAATTACATTAAAATTATGCCAAGTAGCACTCCGCATCAAAAATTCTGTTTTTATCATTTACCTACTCAAGGACGAGTAGGAATTAAGCTTGGGGATGCTTGATACGTATCCAACGTATCTACAATTTTTGATTGCTCCATGCTATATTATCTACTATTTTAAACATTATTGGGCTTTATTATCCACTTTTATATTATTTTTGGGACTAACCTATTAACCGGAGGCCCAACCCAGAATTGTTGTTTTTGCCTGTTTTAGGGTTTTGAAGAAAAGGAATATCAAACGGAGTCCAAACGGAATGAAACCTTCGGGAACGTGATTTTCTCAACATATAAGACCCGGAAGACTTGGACCCTACGCCGAGGCACGTAACAGGAGGCCACGAGGTAGGGGGCGTGCCCCCCACCCTTGTGGGCCCCCTGTTGCTCCACCGACGTACTTCTTCCTCCTATATATATCCACGTACCCCCAAACGATCAGAACGGGGGCCTGTTATGGAGCTCCGCCGGAGGGGGCATCGATCACGGAGGGCTTCTACATCAACACCATAGCCTCTCCGATGAAGTGTGAGTAGTTTATCTCAGACCTATGGGTCCATAGTTAGTAGCTAGATGGCTTCTTCTCTCTTTTTGGATCTCAATACAATGTTCTCCCCCTCTCTTATGGAGATCTATTCGATGTAATCTTCTTTTTGCGGTGTGTTTGTTGAGATCGATGAATTGTGGGTTTATGATCAAGTCTATCTATGAATAATATTTGAATCTTCTCTGAATTCTTTTATGTATGATTGGTTATCTTTGCAAGTCTCTTTGAATTATCAGTTTGGTTTGGCCTACTAGATTGATCTTTCTTGCAATGGGAGAAGTGCTTAGCTTTGGGTTCAATCTTGCGGTGTCCTTTCCCGGTGACAGCAAGGGCAGCAAGGCACGTATTGTATTGTTGCCATCGAGGATAACAAGATGGGGTTTTCTTCATATTGCATGAGTCTATCCCTCTACATCATGTCATCTTGCTTAAGGCGTTACTCTGTTTTTAACTTAATACTCTAGATGCATGCTGGATAGCGGTCGATGAGTGGAGTAATAGTAGTAGATGCAGGCAGGAGTCGGTCTACTTGTCTCAGAGGTGATGCCTATATACATGATCATGCCTAGATATTCTCATAATTATGCTCAATTCTGTCAATTGCTCAACAATAATTTGTTCACCCACTATAGAATACTTATGCTCTCGAGAGAAGCCACTAGTGAAACCTATGCCCCCCGGGTCTATCTTCATCATATTGTTCTCCTACTACTTTGCTATTTACTTTGCCTGTATTTTACTTTGCATCTTTATCATAAAAATACCAAAAATATTATCTTTATCATATCTATCAGATCTCACTCCCGTAATTGGCCTCATAGGGATTGACAACCCCTATTTGCGTTGGTTGCGAGGATTTATTTGTTTTGTGCAGGTACGAGGGACTTGCGCATAGCCTCCTACTAGATTGATACCTTGGTTCTCAAAAACCGAGGGAAATACTTACGCTACTTTACTGCATCATCCCTTCCTCTTCGGGGAAAACCAACGCAGTTCTCAAGAGGTAGCAGGGTGAAGTCAGTATCTGGCTCTATCGCCGCTGAGAGTGCGGCCTCCATGGCGGAGTCTATCCCTCCGCTCTTGAATGGCGCGATTTGCTCCGGATTAATGGCCGGAGTAGCTGCGGATGTGATCTCCCGAACACTGTCCGACGACAGAGTTACGTCTTGCTCGTCGCGACTGTGCGGCGGGTCCGGTATGGGCTCGAATCCGTCGAAGATCAAGTCTCCGCGGATGTCGGCCGTGTAGTTCAAGTTTCCAAATCTGACCTGATGGGCCAGGGGCGTAGCTTTCGATCTGCTCTAGATGGCCAAGCGAATTGGCCCGCAGTGCGAAACCGCCGAATATGAAGATCTGTCCGATGAGGAAAGCCTCACCCAGGACCACATCGCTAGCGATGACGAAGGAGCCATCAAGCCTTATGGTGACAACACAGTGGAACTCTCAATGAAAGCACCAATGTCGGTGTCAAAACCGGCGGATCTAGGGTAGGGGGTCCCGAACTGTGCGTCTAAAGCGGATGGTAACAGGAGGCAGGGGACACGATGTTTACCCAGGCCCGGGCCACATCAACCTCAGGGAGCCCAGAGCTCAGTGTCTAGCCTCATCGCAACACCTCCCCTCGGGAGTGCCACGCGAGGGGGCTGGGCACGGGGGCTGCGCCTGGGTCACACCCAGACGCATGCCGCCCAGCCCCCCCCCCCCCCCCCGAGGCCTGGTTCGTCGCGCGTCTCTCCCCAAGCAGAGCCAAGGTACGAAGGCCGTTTGAGCGTCAAGGGGGACTTCTGAGCATCGCGACTCAGGAGCCTAACTGGTCACGTAGCCCCTCACTCCTTGGCCCCGTCCTGGTTTCCGGTCGGGACTAACGCTGGGTGAGGTATGCGCGTGGCCGGGCTCTGCAGACGTAGAACGGTAGATCCGCCCACTTCACACCTCCCTACTTGTTGTTCGTGCGCCAAGGGGGACTCCTGAGCATCGCGACTCAGGAGCCTAACTGGTCGCATAGCCCCTCACTCCTTGGCCCCGTCCTAGTTTCCGGTCGGCACTAATGCTCGGTGGGGTATGCGCGCGGCTGGGCTCTGCAGACGTAGAACGGTAGATCCACCCACTTCACACCTTCCTACTTGCTGTTCGTGCGCCAAGGGGGACTCCTGAGCATCGCGACTCAGGAGCCTAACTTGTCACGTAGCCCCTCACTCCTTGGCCCCGTCCTGGTTTCCGGTCGGGACTAACGCTGGGTGAGGTATGCGCGGGGCCGGGCTCTGCCGGCGTAGAACATAAGCAAGTAGGAAGGAAAAGCGCAAATTTCGAGGAATTCAAGAGCAAATATTACAGTCCACACTGTTATCTCAATGCCAAACGCAAGTTTAAACGCCTCCCCGAGGCATGATACATGTGCAGGAATTAAAGGCAGGACAGGAGCCACGACGGAGTCACTTGTCGGCGGAGGAGCAGCGCGGAATGGGTTCGCCTTACGGAGTAGTGGGGTCGGCAGCGCCTTGCTCCGGCTTGGTGCTGAAGGCCCGAAACTTCCCCAGCAAAGCCTCCGCGCGACCCTTCACGGCCTCGGCAGCGGCAGCGGCACGCTCGCCGCTTACTGGCTCCAGCAGGCTGTCGAGGTCGACGCCGGGATCGCAAAGGTAGATGTGGGTGAGAACCCGCGTCAGTGCTGCAGAAGACAGGACATGCGCCTCGGCCTCAGCCGTGGGGCCAAGGCCAAGGGCGACATCTTCGAGAGCACGAACCAGGAAGGGAAGCAGCTTGGCGGGGCCGTCCTCGGCGCCAGCTAGTGGGCTCTCCAGGCCGCTGTCGTAAAGCGTCCTCAGCGAGGAGTGAGCCTTCGCCTCCATCTCCGTGAAGGCCACGCGGTCCTCAGCAAGAACCAGGGCCTTGTCGTCCAGCTCGGCCTTCCTCGCCCACAACTCCTGCTCCAGCGCACCTAGGCGATCGTGGTGCTTCCTGAGCTTGGCCTCCCTCTCCTTGACGGCCGCCTCACAAGCCTTCACGCCTTCTTCCTGCTCTTGGCGAAGGCGGGCCTCTTTCGCGAGCTGGTCCCGCAGGCCTTGTAGCTCGTCCTCCAGCGCCTTGCAGCGACCACGGGCGTCGACCGCCTCCCCCAGAGCTGCGTCACGAGCAGCCTTCGCCTCAAGAACGACCTGTTTCTCCTCATCGCAAGCTGTCGAGGCCTGGACCAGCGCCGCCCGAATCGAAGCATCGGAGCGAACCCATCCTGAAGCCAGCTCCAAGCGCCCGGCCGCCAAGAGAGGGTCGGCGCCAAGAAGATCCAGCCGCAGTCGGTCCAGCTCAGCAGCAGCATGGTCCAGAACGACAGAAGGAGTCAGAGAGACAGTAGCCGATGGAGTAGGAGGAGAAGGCGGCAGCGCGGCCACAGCATCCTGAGGCGGAGTCTGCTGCGCCCTAATGGCTGTAGTGGCGGCGGCAGGCAAGGACACCTCGGGAGTCACATGGGCCGTGGGGGCTGAGCTCGCCCCAGCTGGCTCAGCCTGGCCTCGCGAGGACGACCGGGTAGGAGAAGCCCGTGCGCCGTGGACACCCTCCTTCGCGGGCAGAGGCGCTGCCATGGGTGGAACCTCAGGAGCTCCCTTCGGCTTCTTTGCTGCGGGCGCCAGCCTATCCAAGAGATGTGGATGTTAAGCCTCAGAAGCAGGACAAGAAATAAAGACAAGGATCAAACGCTTACGGGTCATCGCCAGTGAGCTCGAGTGGCCTCCGGCCAAATTTGAAGCCTGAAAGCCGGCTGGAAGGGTCAACCTCGGGAAGCTTGGAAGCGGAAGGTGCGTCTGCGGTCTGCCTCGGGGCCGGGGTAGACCCGCAGGAGATCAACCCGGTCCTGTCCTTCTTCGGGATTGGGGGCAAGCTCCCGTCGTCATCCTCGTCGTCATCCTCGTCGTCATCCGCATAGTCATTGCTCGGAGAGAGGCGGAGAATGCGGGACCTGCGCCGGGAGAGGGGAGCCCTCGACTCTCCGTCAGTCGCCTCAGAGTCAGGCCCTCTTTCCTGCTCCCCTCCTTCCTCCTCTTCGCTAGAATCATCGGAGGGCACGTCCACTGGTTCCTCAGGAGTTTCCATGGGCACGGGCCCATCCCCGTTGAAGACGGGCATGGACTCCACTACCTGCTCCCAGTCGTCGCGGAGGAACAAGGGCGTAGGAGCGCCCTCCAACCTCGCCACATCGCCCCCAACCAGAGATTGGAGGACCGCAGCCAGATCTCCATCGGCCCAGGCCGCGGGGCTCGGATGGGGCCTCCACATCGGAAGTGAGTACCACTGAAGCGGAGCCATCTGGTGCTCCAGAAATTCCCTCAGCAGCGACGCGTCAGTCAGCTTCGCCGCCGCCATGTTGGCCGGCCTCAGATCTGCGTCCATCTTCTCCAACACCAGCTTCGCGCGGGGGTCCGCGAGCTCAGCTCGACCCCAATCACTGGAGCTCGTGGGCTGCTCCGTGGGCAAGATCAGCCGAGGGTGGATGCGCCCAGCATCAACCAAGATACACTTGCTCCTGAAGCCCTCAATCCTTTTCCCGGGGTTCGAGATGGCAATGGCGCCACCGTACGCGATGAAGCTCGCGCACGCGGAAGCAGGACCGCGAGAGGTCCGGAGGTAGAAGTAGTGGCGCAGCAAGGCCACTGAGGGCTGCACCCCCACGTGAGCCTTGCAGTAATAGGCGAAGATTGCCAGGAGAAGGACGGAGTTGGGGTGGAGATGCAGAGCCTGTAGCTTGTAATGGCGGAGGATAGAGAAGAAGAACTCACAGAAGGGAGGCACCAGGCCGGCGGCAATGGCACTTACGAAGAACGGATAGAAGGTGCTCCCTTGGCCTTCCGGGGTGGCGGAGCCGGCCTTGAGCGCCTTCGCCCCGTTGTTGCCCTGCGCCACCGCCATCCGGCGCAACCGGGCAAGGCTCGCCTCCGACACGTTTGGCGAGTCCAGGGAAGACGAGTACCAAGCTCCGGCCGGGGACTGACGAGGCGCCATGGCTTCCTAGGTCACGAGGTTGGAGTAGATCTAGAGATTTTGGAGGAAGGAAGGAGAGGCGTAAAAAAGGGGATCTGAGCAGCAACCGGAGAAAGCAAAAAGCGAAGCCTGGGCAGATGCCGCTCCCGTATCAACTCGCGCGGTTGCTGAGGCGCCCACGTCCAGTCAACCGCCATGCGGCGCCCAAGGCCGCAGGCTGTTAGGGCCCGCGGCGCTTCCCTCTTGCCATTCCGCCTCCCTGCACGGCCAAGTCCGAGCGCGCCTTGGGCCCGGGGACTACTGTCGGCGTTCTGGGAATGGGGGTCCCCAGACTTGCCTGCCTGTGGCCTGCGGCCTGGCTCAAAGGGGGGCCCAGCACGGCCCATCTTCATCAACACAGATCCAAGACCCTCGCGAGGGGCCAAGCCTCGCGGGGCGGACGACATGGAGCTTCCTTAGGCACGGCCTCATCAGGCTGGCTCGCGAGGAGGCGGAGAGATCAAGGCGGGGTACCTCACGAGGTGCCCGTGACACAAGCCATGACGACCAAGGGCGCCAGGCGGGTGCCAGCCCGCGCAGTGTCCTCCTTTCCTCTTTGGTGCAAAGGGGGTAAGCGCAGCCGCGGAGTACCGAGGCATCAGGCAAAGGTTGCCATTTCGGTGCAACAAGACCAAGACCAGGAAGACTGCAAGACGGAGGTCATCGTGGAGCCCAGGACGGCGTCACCACCAGAGCTTTGTGCAGGCGAAGACTACTTTTGTCAGGGTAGCTAGTACTAGCTGTCCCCCTTTAAATTAGCCCGCCATTGTTGGCTCCCTTCCCGCTCGATATTTGGGAAGAGGACCAGGGCCTCTATAAATAGGACCAGCCACCCACAGAAGAGAAGGGTCTGGGGGTTCGGAAGGGTTCGAAAGGGTTAAGAGGAGATGTTCGATCAGAGAAAGAGAGAGATAGAGAGAGAAGGGTGGCTGAACTCCTCCCAGCAGTTCATCGCCCCAGCCAAGGACAGACCCTCGCGAGGCTGTTCTTCCTTGTATCATTCATCGTCATTAGCCCAAGAGGCAATCCACCACGCCACACACTAGAGTAGGGTATTACACCACAACAGTGGCCCGAACCAGTATAAACCCTGTGTCCCTTGTGTTGTTCTTTCCACAGCTTAGATCTTAGCGAGGCGGAGGGGTGCAGGTAGGTAGGAAGCGAAATCTCCGCGCGCACCCCAGTGTTCGAACCTCAAGGGTCTGCCGGAACCCGAAATCTGACAGTATCTCAATGCCTAGTTCAATCTCGTTACCGGCAAGTCTCTTTAATCGTTCTGTAATGCAACACCCCGTAACTAACTCATTAGTCACATTGCTTGCAAGGCTTATAGAGATGTGCGTTACCGAGAGGGCCCAGAGATACCTCTTCGATACATGGAGTGACAAATCCTAATCTCGATCTATGCCAACTCAACAAACACCATCGGAGACACCTGTAGAGTATCTTTATAGTCACCCAGTTACGTTGTGACGTTTGATAGCACACTAAGTGTTCCTCCGGTATTCGGGAGTTGCATAATCTCATAGTCATAGGAGCATGTATAAGTTATGGAGAAAGCAATAGCATTAAACTAAACGATCATTTATGCTCAGCTAACGAATGGGTCTTGTCCATCACATCATTCTCTAATGATGTGATCATGTTCATTAAATGACAACACATGTCTATGGTCAGGAAACTTAACCATCTTTGATTAACGAGCTAGTCAAGTAGAGGCATACTAGCGACACTCTGTTTTGTCTATGTATTCACACATGTACTAAGTTTCCTGTTAATACAATTCTAGCATGAATAATAAACATTTATCATGATATAAGGAAATATAAATAACAACTTTATTATTGCCTCTAGGGCGTATTTCCTTCATTCTCCCACTTGCACTAGAGTTAATAATCTAGTTCACATCGTCATGTGATTTCACACCAATAGTTCACATCATTATGTGATTAGTTCACATCTCCATATGACTAATACCCAAAGGGTTTACTAGAGTCAATAATCTAGTTCACATCGCTATGTGATTAACATCCAAAGAGTGATCATGTTTTTCTTGTGAGAGGAGTTTAGTCAACGGGTCTGCCACATTCAGAGCCATATGTATTTTGCAAATTTTCTATGTACAATGCTCTGCACGGAGCTACTCTAGCTAACCGCTCCCACTTTCAATATGTATCTAGATCGAGACTTAGAGTCATCTAGATTGGTGTAAAAGCTTGCGTTGGCGTAACTCTTTATGACGAACTCTTTATCACCACCATAACCGAGAAATATCTCCTTAGTCTTCTAAGGATAATTTTGACCACTGTCAAGTGATCCACTCCTAGATCAATATCGTACCCCCTTGACAAACTCATGGCAAGGTACACAATAGGCTTGGTACACATCATATCATACTTTATAGAACCTATGGCTGAGGCATAGGAAATGACTTTCATTCTCTTTCTATTTTCTGCTGTGGTCGTGTTTTGAGTCATACTCAACTTTACACCTTGCAATATAGGCAAGAACTCCTTCTTTGACTGTTCCATTTTGAACTACTTCAAAAATCTTGTCAAGGTGTGTAATCATTGAAAAATCTTATCAAGCGTCTTGATCTATCTCTATAGATCTTGATACCCAATATGTAAGCAGCTTCACCGAGGTTTTTCCTTGAAAAACTCCTTTCAAACACTCCTTTATGCTTTCCAGAAAATTCTACATTATTTCCGATCAACAATATGTCATTCACATATACTTATCAGAAATGTTGTAGTGATCCCACTCACTTTCTTGTAAATACAGGCTTCACCGCAAGTCTATATAAAACTATATGCTTTGATCTACTCATCAAAGTATATATTCCAACTCCGAGATGCTTGCACCAGTCCATAGATGGATTTCTGGAGCTTGCACATTTTGTTAGCACCTTTAGGATTGACAAAACCTTCTGGTTGCATCATATACAACTCTTCTTTAATAAATCCATTAAGGAATGTAGTTTTGATATCCATTTGCCAGATTTCACAAAATGCGGCAATTGCTAACATGATTTGGACAGACTTTTAAGCATCGATACGAGCGAGAAAATCTCATCGTAGTCAACACCTTCAACTTTGTCGAAAACCTTTTGCGATAATTCGAGCTTTGTAGATAGTAACACTACTATCAGCGTCCGTCTTCCTCTTGAAGATCCACTTATTCTGAATGGCTCACCGATCATCGGGCAAGTCAATCAAAGTCCATACTTTATTCTCATACATGGATCCCATCTCAGATTTCATGGCCTTACGCCATTTCGCGGAATCTGGGCTCATCATCGCTTCCTCATAGTTCGTAGGTTCGTCATGGTCTAGTAACATGACTTCCAGAACAAGATTACCGTACCACTCTGGTGCGGAACGTACTCTGGTTGACCTATGAGGTTCGGTAGTAACTTGATCTGAAGTTTCATGATCATCATCATTAGCTTCCTCACTAATTGGTGTACGAATCACTGGAACTGATTTTTGTGATGAACTACTTCCAATTCGGGAGAAGGTACAATTACCTCATCAAGTTCTACTTTCCTCCAACTCACTTTTTTCGAGAGAAACTCCTTCTCTAGAAAGGATCCATTTTTAGCAACAAAGATCTTGCCTTCGGATCTGTGATAGAAGGTGCACCCAACAGTTTCTTTTGGGTATCCTATGAAGACGCACTTCTCCGATTTGGATTTGAGCTTATCAGGCTGAAACTTTTTCACATAAGCATCGCAACCCCAAACTTTAAGAAATGATAGCTTAGTTTTCTTGCTAAACCACATTTCATATGGTGTCATCTCAACGGATTTTTAGACGGTGCCCTATTTAACGTGAATGCAACTGTCTCTAATGCATGACCCCAAAATGATAGTGGTAAATCGGTAAGAGACATCATAGATCGCACCATATCTAATAAAGTACAGTTACGATGTTCGGACACACCATTACGCTGTGGTGTTCCGGGTGGCTTGAGTTGCGAAATTATTCAACATTGTTTCAACTGAAGTCCAAACTCGTAACTCAAATAATTCGTTTCCGCGATCGGATCATAGAAACTTTATTTTCTTGTTACGATGATTCTCCACTTCATTCTGAAATTCTTTGAACTTTTCAAACGTTTTAGACTTGTGTTTCATTAAGTAGATATACTCATATCTGCTCAAATCATCTGTGAAGGTCAGAAAATAACGATACCCGCCACGAGCCTCAACACTCATCGGACCGCATACATCGGTATGTATTATTTCCAATAAGTCAGTTGCTTGCTCCATTGTTCAGGAGAACGGAGTTTTAGTCATCTTGCCCATGAGGCATGGTTCGCAAGCATCAAGTGATTCCAAAAGCCCATCAGCATGGAGTTTTTTCATGCGCTTTACACCAATATGACCTAAACGGCAGTGCCACAAATAAGTTTCACTATCATTATTAACTTAGCATCTTTTGGCTTCAATATTATGAATATGTGTATCACTATGATCAAGATTCAATAAACCATTCACCTTGGGTGTATGACCATAGAAGGTTTTATTCATGTAAATAGAATAACAATTATTCTTTGACTTAAATGAATAAACATATTGCAATAAACATGATCCAATCATATTATGCTCAACGCAAACACCAAATAACATTTATTTTAGGTTCAACACTAACCCCGAAGGTAAAGGGAGTGTGTGATGGTGATCTTATCAACCTTGGAATCACTTCCAATACACATCGTCACCTCGCCCTCAACTAGTTTCTGTTCATTTTGTAACTCCTGTTTCAAGTTACTAATCATAGCAACTGAACCAGTATCAAATACCTTGGGGTTACTATGAACACCAGTAAAGTACACATCAATAACATGTATATCAAATATACTTTTGTTCACTTTGCCATCCTTCTTATCCGCCAAGTATTTGGGGTAGTTCCGCTTCCAGTGACCATTCCCTTTGCAGTAGAAGCACTCAGTTTCAGGCTTAGGTCTAGCTTTGGGCTTCTTCACAGGAGTGGCAACTTGCTTGCCATTCTTCTTGAAGTTCCTTTCTTTCCCTTGCCCTTTTACTTGAAACTAGTGGTCTTTGTCAACCATCAACACTTGATGATTTTTCTTGATTTCTACCTTCGCCAATTTCAGCATCACGAAGAGCTTGGGAATCGTTTCCATTATCCCTTGCATATTATAGTTCATAATGAAGTTGTAGTAACTTGGTGATAGTGACTAGAGAACTGTCAATCACTATCTTATATGGAAGATTAACTCCCACTAGCTGAGCTATTCTTCTCCATCTTGTAGGCAAAGTGCTTGTTGGAGGTCACATACCTCTCGATTCGGGCATGAGTTCGAAATACCAATTTCAGCTCTTGGAACATCATATATGCTCTGTGGTATTCAAGACATTTTTGAAGTCCCGGTTCTAAGCCGTAAAGCATGGCGCACTAAACTATCAAGTAGTCATCATCCCGAGCTTGCCAAACGTTCATAACGTCTGCATCTGCTCCTGCAATAGGTCTGTCACCTAGCAGTGCATCCATGACGTAATTCTTCTGTGCAGCAATGAGGATAATCCTCAAGTTACGAACCCAGTCCGTGTAATTGCTACCATCATCTTATAATGCTATCACCGTACTAAGCAAAATAAGATGCATAAAAGATAAACATCGCATGCATTCAAAATATGTGACATGATATGGCCATCATCATCTTGTGCCTTTGATCTCCATCTCCAAAGTACCGTCATGATCTCCATCTTCACCGGCATGACACCATGATCTCCATCATCTTGATTTTTATCAACGTGTCGTCACATGGTCGTCTCGCCAACTATTGCTTTTGTAACTATTGCTATCACATAGCGATAAAGTAAAGCAATTATATGGCGCTTGCATCTTATGCAATAAAGAGACAACCATAAGGCTCCTGCCAGTTGCCGATAACTTTAACAAAACATGATCATCTTGTACAACAATTTATATCTCATCACGTATTGACCATATCACATCACAACATGCCCTGCAAAAACAAGTTAGACGTCCTCTACTTTGTTGTTGCAAGTTTTATGTGGTTGCTACAGGCTGAGCAAGAACAGTTCTTACCTACGCATCAAAAAACCACAACACGGTATAGTGATTGCTTTTTGATCTTCAGAAAGAACCCTGTTCATTGAATCCGATTCAACTAAAGTTGGAGAAACTGACACCCACCAGCCACCTGTGTGTGAAGCACATCGGTAAACCAGTCTCGCGTAAGTGTACGCGTAATGTCGGTCTAAGCCGCTTCATCCAATAATACCGCTGAATCAAGAATCAACTAGTGACGGCAAACTATATTTATATACCCACGCCAACAACTCCTTTGTGTTCTACTCGTGCATATAACATCTACGCATAGACCTGGCTCGGATGCCACTGTTGGGGAATGCAGTAATTTCAAAAAAATTCCTACGCACACGCAAGATCCATCTAGGTGATGCATAGCAATGAGAGGAGAGTGTTGTCCACGTACCCTCGTAGACCATTAGCGGAAGCATTATGACAACGCGGTTGATGTAGTCGTACGTCTTCACGATCCAACCGATCCTAGCACCAAAGGTACGGCACCTCCGCGATCTGCACACGTTCAGCTCGATGACGTCCCACGAACTCTAGATCCAGCTGAGTGTCGGGGGAGAGCTTTGTCAGCACGACGGCGTGATGATGAAGTTATCGATGCAGGGCTTCACCTAAGCACTACAACGATATGACCAAGGTGGAAATCTGTGGAGGGGGCACCGCACACGGCTAAGAGATCAACTTGTGTGTCTATGGGGTGCCCCCCTCCCTCGTATATAAAGGAGTGGAGGAGGGGAGGGCCGGCCCTCTCTATGGCGCGCCCTAGGGGGAGTCCTACTCCCACCGGGAGTAGGATTCCCCTCTTTCCCTAGTTGGAGTAGGAGAGGAAGGAAGGAGGAAAGAGGGAGAAGGAAAGGGGGCACCACCCCCCTTCCCTAGTCCAATTCGTACCCAAGGGGGAGGGGGCGCGGCCTGCCCTGGCTTCCCCTCTCTCTTTCCACTAAGGCCCAATAAGGCCCATATACTTCATGGGGGGTCCGGTAACCCCTGGCACTCCGGTAAATGCCCGAACTCACCCGAAACAATTCCGATGTACAAACATAGGCTTCCAATATATCGATATTTATATCTCGACCATTTCGAGACTCCTCGTCATGCCCGTGATCACATCCGGGACTCCGAACAACCTTCGGTACATCAAAACACATAAACTCATAATATCAATCGTCACCGAACGTTAAGCGTGCGGAACCTACGGGTTCAAGAACTATGTAGACATGACCGAGACTCATCTTAGGTCAACAACAAATAGCAGAACCTGGATGCTCATATTGGTCCTACATATTCTACGAAGATCTTTATCGGTCAAACCGCATAACAACATACGTTGTTCCCTTTGTCATCGGTATGTTACTTGCCCGAGATTCTATCCTTGGTATCTCAATACCTAGTTCAATCTCGTTACCGGCAAGTCTCTTTAATCGTTTCGTAATGCAACAACCCGTAACTAACTCATTAGTCACATTGCTTGCAAGGCTTATAGTGATGTGCATTACCGAGAGGGCCCAGAGATACATCTCCAATACATGGAGTGACAAATCCTAATCTCGATCTATGCCAACTCAACAAACACCATCGGAGACACCTGTAGAGCATCTTTATAGTCACCCAGTTACGTTGTGATGTTTGATAGCACACTAAGTGTTCCTCCGGTATTCGGGATTTGCATAATCTCATAGTCATAGGAGCATGTATAAGTTATGGAGAAAGCAATAGTAGTAAACTAAACGATCATTTATGCTCAGCTAACGAATGGGTCTTGTCCATCACATCATTCTCTAATGATGTGATCCTGTTCATTAAATGACAACACATGTCTATGGTCAGGAAACTTAACCATCTTTGATTAACGAGCTAGTCAAGTAGAGGCATACTAGGGACACTCTGTTTTGTCTATGTATTCACACATGTACTAAGTTTCCAGTTAATACAATTCTAGCTTAAATAATAAACATTTATCATGATATAAGGAAATATAAATAACAACTTTATTATTGCCTCTAGGGCATATTTACTTCAGTATCAAGCCCATGAATTTCTTCAAAAGGAGGTAAAATTTTGACATCCTCAGCTTTAATACCTTTTTCCTACATAGATTTCTCTGCCTCTTGCATATCTTCAGGACTAAGATATAAGATACCCTTCTTCTTCGGAGTGGGTTTAGTAGGTGGTTTAGGGAGAGTCCAATCATCATAATTTTTCAATAATTCTTCAGCTTGACCAATAGTTCATTCCCTGAAAACACAACCAGCACAACTATCTAGGAAATCCCTAGAAGCATCGGTTAGTCCATTATAGAACATATCCAGTATCTCATTTTTCTTAAGAGGATGATCATACAAAGCATTAAGCAATTGGAGAAGCCTCCCCTAAGCTTGTGGGAGACTCTTTTCTTCAATTGGCACAAAGTTAAATATTTCCTGCAAGGCAGCTTGTTTCTTATGAGCAGGGAAATATTTTCAGAGAATTAATAAATCATATCCTGGGGACTACGCACACAACCAGGAGCAAGAGTATTGTACCAAGCTTTAGCATCACCCTTTAATGAGAACGAAAATAATTTGAGAATATAATAATAGCAAGTTTTCTCATCATGAGTAAAAAGGGTGGCTATGTCATTCAACTTAGTAAGATGTGCCACAACAGTTTCAGTTTCATAACCATGGAAAGCATCAGATTCAACCAAAGTAGTTAACTTTGGGTCGATAGAGAATTCATAATCCTTTTCGTCAATAAATATAGTTGAAGTAGCAAACTTAGGATCATATTGCATTCTAGCATTCAAGGATTTTTCTTTATACTTGCATAATAATTTCTCTAGATCATCCCTATCCTTACAAGCAAGAATGTCTCTAGTTGTCTCCTCATTCAAAAGATAACCTTCCAGTACCTTAGGCAATTCATATCTAGGAGGGCTAGTTCTAGTAGGTGTTTCAAAATTTTCAGTTTCAAGCTCATCATCAGTTTCAACAATATCATGCTCTCTTACTCTAGCAATTTGTTCATCAAGAAATTCACCTAGTGGCACATCATCATCAAGCAAGGTACTAGCATCATCATAAGTATCATTCATAGCAAAAGTAGCATCATCAATAACTTGCAACATATCAGGATTAATAGCATGTGGTGGTGTTGCAAGTTTACTTATAACAGAAGGTGAATGATACGTCTCCAACGTATCTATAATTTTTTATTGTTCCATGCTGTTATATTATCAATCTTGGATGTTTTATAATCACTTTATAGTCATTTTATATCATTTTTTGTTACTAACCTATTGACATAGTGCCAAGTGCCAGCTGTTGTTTTTTCCATGTTTTTTACATCACAGAAAATCAATACCTAACGGAGTCCAAATGCCATGAAACTTTACGGTGTGTTTGTTGGGATCTGATGAACTTCGAGTTTATGATCAGTCATATATTTTTATATCCATGAAAGTATTTGAGTTTCTTTGATCTCTTTTATGCATGATCTCTTATAGCCTCGTATTTCTTCTCTGATATTTGGATTTTGTTTGGCCAACTTGATCTATTTATCTTGCAATGGGAAGAGGTGCTTTGTAGTGGGTTCGATCTTACGGTGCTTGATCCCAGTGACAGAAGGGGAACCGACATGTATGTATCATTGATACTAAGGATAAAACAATGGGGTCTATCTCTACATAGATAGATCTCGTCTACATCATGTCATCGTTCTTATTGCATTTCTCCGTTTCTCCATGAACTAATACACCAGATGCATGCTGGATAGCGGTCGATGTGTGGAGTAATAGTAGTAGATGCAGGCAGGAGTCGGTCTACTAATCTTGGACATGGTACCTATGTAATGATCATTGCGTGGATATCGTCATGATTATTTGAAGTTCTATCAATAACCCAACAGTAATTTGTTTACCCATTGTTTGCTATTTTTCTTGAGAGAAGCCACTAGTGAAATCTACGCCCCCCGGGTCTCTTTCTCATATATTTTCCTTTGCGATCTACTTTTATTTGCATTTATTTTCAGATCTATTAATCCAAAAATCCAAAAATACTTTGCTGCACTTTATTCTATTTGTGATATATTTATTCAATCTATTACAACTTTATCCCGCCCGCACACCAATTTCTGGCGCCGTTACCCGAAAGGGATTGACAACCCCTTTAACACATCGGGTTGCGAGTGGTTGTTATTTGTGTGCAGGGGCTGTTTACGTTGTGTTACTTGGTTCTCCTGTTGGTTTGATAACCTTGGTTTCTTCACTGAGGGAAATACCCACCGTTGTTGTGCTCCAGCATCCCTTCCTCTTTGGGGAAATACCGACGTAGTCCTAGCCGACATCAGTGAATCTAAGGCAAAGCTAGATGGTTGTTCCTTACCTCCCCTCGTCTTAGAGGAAAAAATCTTAGTCTTATCATCCTTCAGATTCTTCATAGTGATAAATTGATAATAATACCAAGTGACTCAACAAATATAGCTATGCTTCCTGGCGACGGCGCCAGAAAAAGGTCTTGATAACCCACAAGTATAGGGGATCGCAACAGTTTTCGAGGGTAGAGTATTCAACCCAAATTTATATATTCGATACAAGGGGAGCCAAAGAATATTTGCAAGTATTAGCAACTGGGTTGTCAATTCAGTCACACCTGGAGATTAATTATGTACATCAAAGTGATCAGTAGCACTGTAATATGATAGTTTTGATAGTAGTAGCAATAGCAATAGCAACGGTAATGGTGATAGCAGTAATTTTGTAGCAAGTGCAACCGTAACGATAGCAGTAGTACTTAGCAAGAACAATATAATAGAAATTCATAGGCATGGGATCTGCGATTTGTTGGATGATATTCATCATGTGACAGTCATAACCTAGGGGGATATGACACTAGCTCCAGTTCATAAATATAATGTAGGCATGTATTCCGTAAATAGTCATACGTGCTTATGGAAAGAACTTGCATGCCATCTTTTGTCCTACCCTCCCGTGACAGCGGGGTCCAATTGGAAACTAAGGGACATTAAGGCCTCCTTTTAATAGAGAACCAGAACAAAGCATTAACACACGGTGAATGCATGAACTCCTCAAACTACGGTCATCACCGGGAGTGGTCCCGACTATTGTCATTCCGGGGTTGCCGGATCATAACACGTAGTAGGTGACTATAACTTGCAAGATTAGATCTAGAACATGGATATAATGGTGATAACATAAACGGTTCAGATCTGAATTCATGGCACCCGAGCCCAAAGTGACAAGCATTAAGCATGGCAAAGTCATAGCAACATCAATCTAAGAACATAGTGGATACTAGGGATCAAGCCCTAACAAAACTAACTAGATTACATGATGAATCTCATCCAACTCCTCACTAACCAGTGAGCCTACGAAGGAATTACTCACTCCCGGTGGGGAGCATCATGGAATTGGCGATGGAGAAGGGTTGGTGATGACGAAGATCGCCCTCTCCGGAGCCCCAAACGGACTCCAGATCTGGCCTCCCGATAAAGAACAGGAGGTGACGGCGGCTCCGTCTCGTGGAACGCGATAATTCTTTCTCCCTGATTTTTTTTCTGGAAAAATAGGATTTTATAGCGTCGGTTTCGGGGTTTGTGGGGCCACCAGGTGGGGATAACCCACCTGGGCACGCCTAGAGGGGGGCGCTTCTCCCTGAATTTTTCTAGAAAAATAGGATTTTATAGCATCGGTTTCAGGGTCTGCAGGCCCACCAGGTGGGGACAACCCACCTGGGCACGCCTGGAGGGGGGCGGCCCTAGTGGGCTGTGCCCACCCAGGTGCCCCGCTCTGTTGGTTCTTGGCTCCAGAAATTCTCTTTATTGATATAAAAAATCCTTGCAAAATTTCGTTCCATTCCGAAAACTTTTATTTCTGCACAAAAACAACACCATGGTAGTTCTGCTGAAAACAACGTCAATCCGGGGTTAGTTTCATTCAAATTATGCAAATTAGAGTCCAAAACAAGAGGTAAAGTGTTAGGAAAAGTAGATAGGTTGGTGACATGTCAAGCGTCAGTCTTCATCTTGAAGATCCATTTATTCTCTATGGCTCGCCGATCACCGGGCAAGTCAACTAAATTCCACACTTTGTTCTCATACATGGATCATATCTCAGATTTCATGGCCTCAAGCCATTTATCAGAATCTGGGCTCATCATCGCTTCTTCATAGTTCGTAGGTTCGTCATGGTCTAGTAACATGACTTCCTGAACAGGATTATCGTACCACTCTGGTGCGGAACATGCTCTACTTGACCTACGAGGTTCGGTAACTTGATTTGAAGTTTCATGATCATTATCATTAGCTTCCTCTCTAGTTGCTGTAGGCATCACGAGAACGGTTTTCTGTGATGAGCTACATTCCAATTCGAGAGAAGGTACAATTACCTCATCAAGTTCTACTTTCCCCCCACTCACTTCTTTCGAGAGAAACTCCTTCTCTAGAAATTTTCCATTCTTGGCAACAAATATCTTGCCTTCGGATTTGTGGTAGAAGGTGTACCCAATTGTTTCCTTAGGGTATCCTATGAAGACACACTTCTCCGATTTGGGTTCGAGATTATCAGGCTGAAACCTTTTGACATAAGTGTCGCAACCCCAAACTTTAAGAAACGATAATAGGTTTCTTGCCAAACCACAGTTTATATGGTGTCGTCTCAACGGATTTAGACGGTTCCCTATTTAACATGAACGCGGCTGTCTCCAATGCATAACCCCAAAACGATAGTGGTAAATCGATAAGAGACATCATAGACCGCACCATATCTAATAAAGTACGGTTACAACGTTCGGACACACCATTATGCTATGGTGTTCCAGGTGGCGTGAGTTGTGAAATTATTCCACATTGTTTTAAATGAAGGCCAAACTCGTAACTCAAATATTCGCCTACGTGATCAGATCATAGAAACTTTATTTTCTTGTTACGATGATTCTCCACTTCACTCTGGAATTCTTTGAACTTTTCAAATGTTTCAGACTTGTGTTTCATTAAGTAGATATACCCATATTTTCTCAAATCATCATTGGACCGCATACATCGGTATGTATCATTTCCAATAAGTCATTAGCTCCTTCCATTGTTCTGGAGAACGGAGTTTTAGCCATCTTGCCCATGAGGCATGGTTCGCAAGTATCAAATGATTCATAATCAAGTGATTCCAAAAGCCCATCTGCATGGAGTTTCTTCATGCGCTTTACACCAATATGACCTAAACGACAGTGCCACAAATATGTTGCACTATCACTATCAACTTTGCATCTTTTGGCATCAATATTATGAATATGTGTATCACCACAATCGAGATTCAATAAAAATAGACCACTCTTCAAGGGTGCTTGACCATAAAAGATATTACTCATATAAATAGAACAACCATTATTCTCTGATTTAAATGAATAACCGTCTCGCATCAAACAAGATCCAGATATAATGTTCATGGTCAACGCTGGCACCAAATAACAATTATTCAGGTCTAAAACCAATCCTGAACGTAGATGTAGAGGTAGTGTGCCGACGGCGATCACATCAACCTTGGAACCATTCCCGACGCACATAGTCACCTCGTCCTTAGCTAATCTTCGTTTAATCCGTAGCCCTTGTTTCGAGTTACAAATATGAGCAACTGAACCAGTATCAAATACCCAGACGCTACTACAAGCATTAGTAAGGTACACATCAATAACATGTATATCAAATATACCTTTTTCACTTTGCCATCCTTCTGATCCGCCAAATACTTGGGACAGTTCTGCTTCTAGTGACCAGTCCCTTTGCAGTAGAAGCACTCAGTTAACAATCAACACTTGATGCTCCTTCTTGATTTCGACCTACATAGCTATGAGCATAGCGAAGAGCTCACAAATTGTCTTATCCATCCCTTGCATATTATAGTTCATCACGAAGCCTTTGTAGCTTGATAGCAATGATTGAAGAACTCTGTAAATAACACTATCATCTGGAAGATTAACTCCCAGTTGAGTCAAGTGATTATGATACCCAAACATTTTGAGTATGTGTTCACTGACAGAACTGTTCTCCTCCATCTTGCAGCTATAGAACTTGTTGAAGACTTCATATCTCTCAACTCGGGCATTTGCTTGAAATATTAACTTCAATTCTTGGAACATCTCATATAGTCCATGACGTTCAAAATATCTTTGGAGTCCCGATTCTAAGCCGTAAAGCATGGCACACTGAACTACTGAGTAGTCATCAACACATGACTACTAGGCATTCACAATGTCTGCAGTTGCGGTGCATCAAGGACATAATTTTTCTATGCAGCAATGAGGATAATCCTCAAGTTACAGACCCAGTCCGTGTAGTTGCTACTATCATCTTCAACTTAGCTTTCTCTAGGAACGCATTAAAATTCAAGGGAACGGTAGCACGGGCCATTGATCTACAACATAGATATGCAAAAACTACCAGGACTAAGTTCATGATATATTAAGTTCAATTAATCATATAACATAAGAACTCCCACTTAGATAGACATCCCTCAAGTCATCTAAATGATACGTGATCTAAATCAACTAAACCATGTCCGATCATCACGTGAGATGGAGTAGTCATCAATGGTGAACATCTCTATGTTGATCATATCTACTATATGATTCACGTTCGACCTTTCGGTCTCCAGTGTTCCGAGGCCATGTCTGTAAATGCCAGGCTCGTCAAGTTTAACCCGAGTATTCTGCATGTGCGAAACTGTCTTGCACCCGTTTTATGTTAACGTAGAGTCTATCGCACCGGATCATCACAATGTGTCTCAACACGATGAACTGTCGCAACAGTGCATACTCGGGGAGAACACTTATACCTTGAAATTTTAGTAAGGGATCATCTTATAATGCTATCACCGTACTAAGCAAAATAAGATGCATAAAAGATAAACATCGCATGCATTCAAAATATGTGACATGATATGGCCATCATCATCTTGTGCTTTTGATCTCCATCTCCAAAGCACCGTCATGATCTCATCATCACTGGCTTGACACCTTGATCTCCATCGTAGCGTCATGGTCGTCTCGCCAACTATTGCTTCTACAACTATCGCTAACGCATAGTGATAAAGTAAAGCAATTACATGGCGTTTGCATTTCATACAATAAAGAGACAACCATAAGGCTCCTGCCGGTTGCGAGTGACTCTTACAAAACATGATCATCTCATACAATAACGTATATCACATCATGTCTTGACCATATCACATCACAACATGCCCTACAAAAACAAGTTAGATGTCCTATACTTTGTTGTTGCAAGTTTTACGTGGCTGCTACGGGCTTCTAGCAAGAACCGTTCTTACCTACGCATCAAAACCACAACGGTGATTTCTCAAGTTTGCTGTATTAAGATTCAACAAGGACCGGCCGCAGTCAAATTCGATTCAACAAAAGTAGGAGAAACAGACACCCGCCAACACCTTTATGCAAAACTAGTTGCATGTGTGTCGGTGGAACTGGTCTCATGAACGTGGTCATGTAAGGTTGGTCCGGGCCACTTCATCCAACAATACCGTCGAATCAAAATAATACATTGGTGGTAAGCAGTATGACGATCACCGCCCACAACTCTTTCTGTTCTACTCGTGCATATCATCTACGCATAAACCTGTCTCTGATACCACTGTCAGGAAGTAGCATGCAATTTCAAAATTTTCCTACGCGCACGCAAGATCTTCTAGCATATGCATATCAACGAGAGGGGAAGAGTGTGTCTACGTACCCTCGTAGAACGAAAGCGTAAGCGTTTGACAACGTGGTTGATGTAGTCGAACTTCTTCTCGCTCCGGCCAATCAAGTATCGAACGTACGGCACCTCCGAGTTATGCACACATTCAGCTCGATGACGTCCCTCGAACTCTTGATCCAGCACAGTGTCGAGCAAGTAGATGAGTTCCGTCAGCATGACGGTGTCGTGACGGTGATGTTGAAGTGATCTACGCAGGGCTTCACCTAAGCACCACAAGAATATGATTGAGGGTATAATCTGTGGAGGGGGCGTCGTACGCGGCTAACAGATGTTGTTGTTGTTGTGTGTTCTAGCGGTGCCCCCCCCAAATATATATAGGTTGGAGGGGAGGAGAGGCAGCCAAAGGGGCGCCCAAAAAGGAGGAATCCTACTTGGGGTCCTCCCAATTCGGCCTCCCTCCTTTCCTTTTTACCGGAGGGGGAAAAGGAAAGGGAGAAGAGAGAAAGGAAGGGGGGCCTATCCCCCCTTTTCCTTTTCCAATTCGGCCAGCTTCCATAGGGGGGCACCACCCCTTGTGGGTAGGTGTGCTCCCCTCTCATGGCCCATATGGCCCATATCTTTCCCTCGAGGGTTTCGGTAACCCCCCGGTACTTCGATAAGTACTCGATACAATCCGGAACATTTCTGGTGTCCGAATACTGTCATCCTATACACCAATCCTTACCTCTCGACCATTTCGAGACTCCTTGTCATGTCCGTGATCTCATCTGGGATTCCGAACAACATTCGGTCACCGAATCACATAACTCATATAATACTAAATCGTCATCGAACGTTAAGCGTGCGGACCCTACGGGTTCGAGGACTATGTAGACATGACCGAGACACCTCTCCGGTCAATAACCAATAGCGAAACTTGGATGCTCATATTGGCTCCTACATATTCTACGAAGATCTTTATAAGTCGAACTGTCATGACAACATACATTATTCCCTTTGTCATCGGTATGTTACTTGCCCGAGATTCGATCTCGGTATCTTCATACCTAGTTCAATCTCGTTATCGACAAGTCTCTTTACTCGTTCCGTAATACATCATCCCCTAACTAACTCATTAGTCACTTTCCTTGCAAGGCTTCTTTTGATGTGCATTACCGAGAGGGCCCAGAGATAACTCTCCGATACTCAGAGTGACAAATCCTAATCCTGATCTATGCTAACCCAACAAACTCCTTCGGAGATAGCTGTAGAGCATCTTTATAATCACCCAGTTACGTTGTGACATTTGATAGCACACAAGGTATTCCTCCGGTATCCGGGAGTTGCATAATCTCATAGTCAAAGGAATATGTATTTGACATGAAGAAAGCAATAGCAATAAAACTGAACGATCAGTATGCTAAGCTAACAGATTGGTCTTGTCCACCACATCATTCTCCTAATGATGTGATCTCGTTCATAAAATGACAACACGTGTCTATGATTAGGAAACTTAACCATCTTTGATTAACGAGCTAGTCTAGTAGAGGTTTACTAGGGACACGATGTTTTGTCTATGTATCCACACATGTATCAAGTTTCTGGTTAATACAATTCTAGCATTAATAATAAACATTTATCATGAATAAGGAAATATAAAATAACAACTTTATTATTGCCTCTAGGGCATATTTCCTTCACCCGCAGTAGGCCTTTCACCTAGCGGTGCATCAATAACATAATTCTTCTGTGCAACAATGAGGATAATCCTCAAGTTACGGACCCAGTCCGTGTAGTTGCTACCATCATCTTGCACCTTAGCTTTCTCTAGGAACGCATTAAAATTCAAGGGAACGGTAGCACGGGCCATTGATCTACAACATAGATATGCAAAAACTATCATGACTAAGTTCATGATAAATTAAGTTCAATTAATCATATTACTTAAGAACTCCCACTTAGATAGACATCCCTCAAGTCATCTAAATGATACTTGATCCAAATCAACTAAACCATGTTCGATCATCACGTGAGATGAAGTAGTCATCAATGGTGAACATCTCTATGTTGATCATATCTACTATATGATTCATGTTCGATCTTTTGGTCTCCAGTGTTCCGAGGCCGTGTCTGTACATGCCAGGATCGTCTAGTTTAACCCGAGTATTCCGCATGTGCAAAACTGTCTTGCACCCGTTGTATGCGAATGTAGAGTCTATCACACCCGGTCATCACGTGGTGTGTCAACATGATGAACTGTCGCAACGGTGCATACTCAGGGAGAACACTTATACCTTAAAAAAAATTTAAGGGATCATCTTATAATGCTACCCCCGTACTAAGCAAAATAAGATGCATAAAAGATAAACATCACATGCAATCAAAATATGTGACATGATATGGCCATCATCATCTTGTGCTTTTGATCTCCATCTCCAAAGCATCGTCATGATCTCCATCGTCACCGGCTCGATACCTTGATCTCCATCATGGCGTCGTGGTCGTCTCGCCAACTATTGCTTCTACTGTTAGGGAACGTAGTAATTTCAAAAAAAATCCTATGCACATGCAAGATCATGGTGATGCATAGCAACGAGAGAGGAGAGTGTTGTCTACGTACCCTCGTAGACCGAAAGCGGAAGCGTTAGCACAACGCGGTTGATGTAGTCGTACATATTCACGGCCCGACCGATCAAGCACCGAAACTACGGCACCTCCGAGTTCTAGCACACGTTCAGCTCGATGATGATCCCCGAACTTCGATCCAGTAGAATGTCGGGGAAGAGTTTCGTCAGCACGACGGCGTGGTGACGATCTTGATGTTCTACCGTCGCAGGGCTTCGCCTAAGCACCGCTACAATATTATCGAGGATTGTGGTGGAAGGGGGCACCGCACATGGCTAAGAGATCAATGATCAATTGTTGTATCTTTGGGGTGCCCCCCTGCACCCGTATATAAAGGAGCAAGGGAGGAGGAGGCCGGCCCTAGGAGGGGGCGCGCCAAGTGTGCAGTCCTACTAGGACTCCCTAGTCCTAGTAGGATTCCACCTCCCATATGGAATAGGAAAAGAGGAAGGGAAAAGGAGAAGGAAGGAAGGGGGCACCCCCCTTTCCCTAGTCCAATTCGGACCAGACCAAGGGGAGGGGTGCGGCCACCCTTGAGGCCCTTTTCCTTCTTTCCCGTATGGCCCAATAAGGCCCAATATGTATGCCCATAACTCTCCGGTACTCCGAAAAATACCCGAATCACTCGGAACCTTTCTGATGTCCGAATATAGTCGTCCAATATATCGATCTTTACGTCTCGACCATTTCGAGACTCCTTGTCATGTCCCCGATCTCATCCGGGACTTTGAACTCCTTCGGTACATCAAAACTCATAAACTCATAATATAACTGTCATCGAAGCCTTAAGCGTGCGGACCCTACGGGTTCGAGAACAATGTAGACATGACCGAGACACGTCTCCGGTCAATAACCAATAGCGGAACCTGGATGCTCATATTGGCTCCCACATATTCTACGAAGATCTTTATCGGTCAGACCGCATAACAACATACGTTGTTCCCTTTGTCATCGGTATGTTACTTGCCCGAGATTCGATTGTCGGTATCTCAATACCTAGTTCAATCTCGTTACCGGCAAGTCTCTTTACTCGTTCCGTAATACATCATCCTGCAACTAACTCATTAGTTGCAATGCTTGCAAGGCTTAAGTGATGTGCATTACCGAGAGGGCCCAGAGATATCACTCCGACAATCGGAGTGACAAATCCTAATCTCGAAATACGCCAACCCAACAAGTCCTTCGGAGACGCTTGTAGAGCACCTTTATAATCACCCAGTTACATTGTGACGTTTGGTGGCACACAAAGTGTTCCTCCGGTAAACGGGAGTTGCATAATCTCATAGTCATAGGAACATGTATAAGTCATGAAGAAAGCAATAGCAACAAACTAAACGATCAAGTGCTATGCTAACAGAATGGGTCAAGTCAATCACATCATTCTCCTAATGATGTGATCTCGTTAATCAAATGACAACTCATGTCTATGGTTAGGAAACATAACCATCTTTGATCAATGAGCTAGTCAGGTAGAGGCATACTAGTGACACTCTGTTTGTCTATGTATTCACACATGTATTATGTTTCCGGTTAATACAATTCTAGCATGAATAATAAACATTTATCATGATGTAAGGAAATAAATAATAAATTTATTATTGCCTCTAGGGCATATTTCCTTTAGTCTCCCACTTGCACTAGAGTCAATAATCTAGTTCACGTCGCCATGTGATTTAACATCAATAGTTCACATCACCATGTGATTAACAACCATAGTTCACATCGACATGTGACCAACACCCAAAGGGTTTACTAGAGTCAATAATCTAGTTCACATCGCTATGTGATTAACACACAAAGAGTACTGAGGTGTGATCATGTTTTGCTTGTGAGAGAAGTTTAGTCAACGGGTCTGCCACATTCAGATCCGTAAGTATTTTGCAAATTTCTATGTCAACAATGCTCTGCATGGAGCTACTCTAGCTAATTGCTCCCACTTTCAATATGTATCCAGATTGAGACTTAGAGTCATCTGGATCAGTGTCAAAAGTTGCATCGATGTAACCCTTTACGACGAACCTTTTGTCACCTCCATAATCGAGAAACATATCCTTATTCCACTAAGGATAATTTTGACCAATGTCCAGTGATCTACTCCTAGATCATTATTGTACTCCTTTGCCAAACTCAGGGCAGGGTATACAATAGGTCTGGTACACAGCATGGCATACTTTATAGAACCTATGGCTGAGGCATAGGGAATGACTTTCATTCTCTCTCTATCTTCTGCCGTGGTCGGGTTTTGAGTCTTACTCAACTTCACACCTTGTAACACAGGCAAGAACTCCTTTTTGACTGTTCCATTTTGAACTACTTCAAAATCTTGTCAAGGTATGTACTCATTGAAAAAACTTATCAAGCGTATTAATCTATCTCTATAGATCTTGATGATCAATATGTAAGCAGCTTCACCGAGGTCTTTCTTTGAAAAACTCCTTTCAAACATTCCTTTATGATTTGCAGAATAATTCTACATTATCTCCGACCAACAATATGTCTTTCACATATACTTATCAGAAATGTTGTAGTGCTCCCACTCACTTTCTTGTAGATACAGGCTTCACCGCAAGTCTGTATAAAACTATATGCTTTGATCAACTCATCAAAGTATATATTCCAACTCCGAGATACTTGCACCAGTCCATAGATGGATTGCTGGAGCTTGCACATTTTGTTAGCACCTTTAGGATTGACAAAACCTTCTGGTTGCATCATATACAACTCTTCTTTAATAAATCCATTAAGGAATGTAGTTTTGATATCCATTTGCCAGATTTCACAAAATGCGGCAATTGCTAACATGATTCAGACAGACTTTTAAGCATCGATACGAGCGAGAAAATCTCATCGTAGTCAACACCTTCAACTTTGTCGAAAACCTTTTGCGATAATTCGAGCTTTGTAGATAGTAACACTACTATCAGCGTCCGTCTTCCTCTTGAAGATCCACTTATTCTGAATGGCTCACCGATCATCGGACAAGTCAATCAAAGTCCATACTTTATTCTCATACATGGATCCCATCTCAGATTTCATGGCCTTACGCCATTTCGCGGAATCTGGGCTCATCATCGCTTCCTCATAGTTCGTAGGTTCGTCATGGTCTAGTAACATGACTCCAGAACAGGATTACTGTACCACTCTGGTGCGAAACGTACTCTGGTTGACCTATGAGGTTCAGTAGTAACTTGATCTGAAGTTTCATGATCATCATCATTAGCTTCCTCACTAATTGGTGTAGTAGTCACAGGAACAGATTTCTGTGATGAACTACTTTCCAATAAGGGAGCAGGTACAGTTACCTCATTGTCGGTGTCAAAACTGGCGGATCTCGAGTAGGGGGTCCCGAACTGTGCGTCTAGGCCGGATGGTAACAGGAGGCAAGGGACACGAAGTTTTACCCAGGTTCGGGCCCTCTCGATGGAGGTAAAACCCAACGTCCTGCTTGATTAATATTGATGATATGGGTAGTACAAGAGTAGATCTACCACGAGATCAGAGAGGCTAAACCCTAGAAGCTAGGCTGTGGTATGATTGTTGATGTGTATGTTGTCCTACGGACTAAAACCCCCCCGGTTTATATAGACACCGGAGAGGGTTAGGGTTACATAGAGTCGGTTACAATGGTAGGAGATCTGAACATCCGCATCGCCAAGCTTGCCTTCCATGCCAAGGAAAGTCCCTTCCGGACACGGGATGGAGTCTTCAATCTTGTATCTTCATAGTCCAGGAGTCCGGCTGAAGATATAGTTCGGTATCCGAACACCCCCTAATCCAGGACTCCCTCAGTAGCCCCTGAACCAGCCTTCAATGACAATGAGTCCGGCGCACAGATTGTCTTCGACATTGCAAGGCGGGTTCCTCCTCCAAGTACTTTATAGAAGATTTTAAACACAAAGATAGTGTCCGGCTCTGCAAAATAAGTTTTCCACATATTGCCATAGAGAGAATAATATTTACACAAATCTAATCTGCTGACGTATTCTGTAGT
Organism: Triticum urartu; assembly: GCF_056163025.1. Lineage (NCBI taxonomy): Eukaryota > Viridiplantae > Streptophyta > Magnoliopsida > Poales > Poaceae > Triticum > Triticum urartu. Next base: position 456,286,697 of record NC_141877.1, read on the forward strand.
GCGACACACCACGGCCAAGCTTTTATCTGAGTCGTTTCATTATCCCACCTTAGCGCGTCATGCGAGGCGGTTTCCTTGGCACGTCTTGTCAAAGCAGAGATCGTGTCCCCTTATTCTGGGATTCTCATCAATACGGGCATGGGTAACCCAACCGTTTCTAGGAATCCTAGATTATAGGCAAGTCCAAACGGACACGGAGAGGACACTTAATGTTCGCCTCTTTATAAAGGGACGAGGCTTTTTATTTTTCCCCTCCCGTGCTCAATCAAATCTTTCCCCCACCTCAAGCTCAAACGCCCAAAGTTCAGGTCGGGAGCTCCGAACCTTCAGTCATGTCCGGATCTAGCCTTCAAGGCCAATGGGTGCCTTCCTCCATTACGAAAGAAGACGTCAAAAAGTTGAGGGAGGCCAGATGTTTGACCGTCGAGATTCTGCATCGGCTGCCTCCCGGGGGGCAGGCCGTCCCCTCCCCCGAACCCAACGAGAGCGTCGTGTTCGTCTCCCACTTCCTCTGAGGTCTAGGCCTTGCATTGGATCCTTTTGTCAGGGGCTTGATGTTTTACTACGGGCTAGATTTCCATGATCTAGCTCCGGACTCCTTTCTTCATATCACGACGTTTATTGTTGTGTGCGAGGCCTTCCTCCGGGTTACCCCTCACTTTGGCCTATGGCTCAAGACTTTTGAAGTAAAGCCGAAGATGATCGAGGGGCAACATGCGGCGTGTGGAGGTGCCTCAATACGCAAGATGACGGGAGCTGCATGGCCCAAAGGTTCCATTCCAGAGGTGTCTGAATTGTGGCAACAGGAGTGGTTCTACATCACGGCTCCTAGAGGTGCCAAGTGGGCGGCCGCCCCCGTTTTCCGCCCGGGCCCTCCTCCACAACTGATGTCATGGATTAGCATAGGATTGAGCTGGGGTCTGGCCAAGGACGTGCCTATACTGCAAAGCCGCATTCAAGATCTCTTTAATGGAGATTTCAGTTTGATCGCGGTAACACAAGTTATGCTAGTTCGTCAAGTCCAGCCTTGCAAACGCCGGCCTCTTCGCCTGTGGGAGTTCAATCCCGAGGGACCATGCGCCATTCGAAATTTCCTCGGCCTGATGCACGAGGAGATGTACAAGTTGTTCTTCGGACCTCAAGTGGAGTGTCCGTAAATTACCGAGGACGTGGGCCTGAGTAGCAACCGTGCCGCCGAACAGGTAAGGCATCTTCCGACCGAGCGTACTACCTCTCCTTTGATGCGAAGTTATTTCTGAGAGTTCGCTTTCTGACCAGGGCTGGCTAACGAAGGCGAAGTTGATTCGGTGCTCGGCCCCCCTCCCCGAGGGTTTGGAAAATCCGATATTGGAAAAGATGCTCCAGACCGCACCTTGCCCGGAGCCCTTGAAGGGAAATGCGGGCGGTCGCGGGCCCCAAACGCTGGCCGCTCTAGCCGAGGGAGCGAGCGTCTCCATGAAGGAAGACGGCCAGAAGAGGAAAAGGATTGCGTCTGGGGATTCGGAAGCCGAAGCTTCCAAACGGGAGAAGAAGTCTCCCACAGAGGGTCCTACCCCGGGAGGTGCGGTTGCCGCACAAAGTCCGCGGGGGATCAATTCTCCCATGAGTCGTAAGTGACCCAAAATACCTTAATAGTACAGATATGTCGTCTTTTCTTCTGAGAAGATAACCACTGCATGTATCTTTGCAGTTCGGGCCTTAGCCCCTCTCAAATGAGCTCGTCTTCGGGCGATCTTCTTCCAGAGATGATGGAGAGCGAAACGCCTCCTCCGGACTCCTTCGCTCCGGAAGCGGGCGACCCTGAAGTGTCGTCGCGGAGGGCCTCTCCGAGTCCGGCGAGGCCAGAAGATAATCCCGTCGACCCCCGAAGTTCCCAGTGTCCGGCTCCCGAAGAGAGCAGACAAACGAGTCCAGCACCGTCTAGTGTGCGGTCGGATGTTCTGAGGGAGTTGGTGGGGCAAGCGGCCATCTCAGATGAACACCATGTGCTGATGAATACGGTGATGGAGAGAATCTTGTCCGCCGAAAGCGGATTGCATAAAGCTTTTATGAGTCTACTGACAGGTTTTGAGGTACGTAAAATAATGTATGATAGTCCTGCACATGCTAAGTGTGCCCTGTGTTGATAGTAGCCCCTGAGACTCTGGTTGTCGTTGGGAACGACGACGATCAGAGGATCATAATCCTAGGTAGTAACCATACTGCTTTTATGAGCAGGTGATGGAAGCTCCGGTGGCTAGCCGAACTAGCGAGTTTGCCCATTTAAAACGGAAGTTGGATGCGGCAGATGCCGACATCGAGCTTGTTAACAAAAGGCTTGACGAGGCACAGGGTAGGTGTTATTATTTGGTAAACGTCGCATAGTAACAGCAGCATGAAGCCAGTATATTTAACATGTTATTACTGCAGATGGAGCTGCCACTGTTGAAGCCTTGCGGGCGGAACTTGCCCGAGCCAAGGAACAAGCGAGATTGGGTAATGCGACTGCTTTGAAGGCGGCCGAAGAGTTGCGAGCCGAGAAGGCCGCGCATGGCGAGAGCCGGGATAAGATGGCCAATATGGCCATAGAATTAAAAGCCACCGTCGACCGTTTTCGGGCTCTTGAAAAGGAAAACCAGGTGAAGGCATCAGACCTTGAGAAGGCTGCTGCAACGGGAAAAGACCTCCGCTCTGCTATGAGAGCAAAGAAGGAGGAGCTGCGGGAAGCCGGGGATATTGTAGCCGGGAAATCCTTTATGCTACAGAGGAAGTTCGGAGATCCACGGTATGCCCCTCTGGATTGGCTGTGGAGTTCAGAGGATGCGTATATGGATTTGGCGGTGAGCGCTGCTGATGCGGCCAAGTACTTCAAGGGTCAGACGGACCGTGAAGTGGACCAGCTGTTTTGGACACAATTCCATTCTCTCGAGCGTCCACATTCGTTGTCTGACCAACTAGCCGAATGGGCCGAACTGAATAGGTTGTCCGGACTCGCCATGAGGTCTGTTGTGGATCAGCTATGGCCGGAAAGGCTAAAACCGAACAGCTATTTTGGCTTGGTGTAGCAGTTCCTTCACGTGGTGCCGCGCATTAATGCGATGAAGAGGTCGGCGTGTATAGAAGGCGCACGAATGGCCTTTGCCTGTGCTAAAGCATACTGGGCAGAGATGGATGCTACCACTGTTGCAGCGCAGGATTCGACCATAGGTCAAAGGGCTGCTGAGCACTACTTTGAGGAAGTTCTTGAGGGTGCTCATTTGATAGGGACCCAGTGCTCAAAAAATATTATGTTTGAGTGACATGTAATCTCATTGTAAGCGAAATGCTTTTATAAATTGTCATAAGGCTACTTTTATACTTTTGCCTGAAAGTAATGTGATGCCTCCTGGGCGGCCGTTTATGTATACATGTGTATAACCTGAAAGATTGCAGTCGTCGGCTTCAACCCCCACGCATATAATGCGGAGGTGTTCGCAGAAACACGCGTTCACACTTAACCCAACGTCTTGGTCCTATTAAGGAGGTGATAGCGGAGCGAGCGAGGCAACCGGACTATAATGCTTTAACACTTTCACTTAGCCATAGGAGTTTGACAGTGGGGCTACTAGATAGTCCCTGGTGGCTCCGCACTCTCCCGATCCCGGGGTGCGTATATGCCTGGCCGGAAAGCGGCCCTTCGTTAAGGCGGAGGAATTCTAACATTCCCATGGGTCATCGAGTGGTTGACCAGTCTCGCGCTAGATCATGACAGTCAGTTTTCGGCTTTCTCTATTGAGGTGCTCGTCCGGATGAACCAGGGCACAATCGCAGTAGTTCTCCTAGTGCTACCTTAGCCGGTAAAGCGGAACGTAAGGCACCAAAACACAGGAGCCGGGCAAACCCAACATTTGACCAAAGACAATGATTCAGAGCTGATGCATATAGGGCCAAACTAGCGACGCCGAACACTCCCTAAGGTATTCGGTCTTTGTAGTATAAACCGGGCCTAAATAATGGCCTTCGTAAGAAGCCCCTTATGTCCAGGTACGTGCATTGGTCTGGCATGGCCACATGCCAAGACGTCAGCATCCTTCTCAACGGTGGATATGTATCAACAAGAGACAGTAAAAAAGGTTTACGCAGGGTCTTAATCTAAAAAGAATCCTTGGAGCGGGTCCCTGCTGCACGTCTGCGCCTGTGTCTCCATTGTGCCGTATCCTAGACGGGTGTGGCACGATGATCGTCTGTAAAAGAGAGGAATTTAGGTGAAAAAGGTTGTCGTGCAAAAAAGATAATTAAAGAAACTATGCATAATTTAAAATGAGGAGGAATGGCCACATGTCTGCGCGCGTGGAGCCCCTTGTAAATAGGGGTGTGACCATTTATTCGGTATAAGTAGCGGCGCCGGACTCGATTAGTTGTGTCTGAGGTCTTGACGACCTATGGGGCGCTTTGGCTAGTCCGGGCGCCTTTAGTGTGTGGCTACCAAGGCAGCCTCACTCTCTTCGGCGCGCAGAGATCGCTTGATATTTCGGTGCACTGAAATGATCCCGCGTGGACCGGGCATCTTGAGTGTGAGGGAGGCGTAGTGTGGTATTGCATTAAAGCGAGCGAAAGCTTCGCGCTCGAGCGGTGCTTGATAGCCACTTTGAAACGGAGCGATGTGGAAGGTTAAATGCTCGCAACGGAAGTTATCGGGGGAGCCGAATATAACTTGTAGTAGGAGGGAGCCCGTACAATGAGCCCCTGGGCCTGGCATTACTCCTTTAAAGGTAGTATTGCTATGGCGAATTTGTGTTGGGTCTAACCCCATCCCGCGGATTGTATCTTGGTATATGAGGTTTAGGCTGCTGCCGCCGTCCATCAAGACTCGTGTGAAGTGATATCCGCCAATTACTGGGTCTAATACCAAGGCAGCCCATCCTGCGTGTCGTATACTTGCTGAGTAATTGCGATGGTCGAAAATGATCGGTTGAGATGACCATTGGCAGGACTTCGCGGTGACAGGCAGTTGGGTATATTTTCCTGGGGGTGCCGCATTGTTTTTTCCCTTGATCATGTGTAGTACGTTTATTGTTTTGACTTCCGGTGGGAATTTCTTTTGTTCCCCAGTGTCTTGTTTGGGAGGCTCGTCCTCGTCTTCACTTGGTGTATCCTCCCCCTTGTGTACGGCGTTGAGCTTGCCGGACTGCTTGAAGACCCAACATTCTCTGTGGGTATGATTAGCGGGCTTGCTAGGGGTACTATGTATCTGACATACCTGGTCCAGAATTTTGTTTAGGATGGACAGTTCATCCCTGGTGCCTTTAGTGGGCGGCTTTTGACCTGGCTGGGAGCTTTTGAATCCGGCATTTACTGTCGTGCCCTTCGTGATGTCTTCTTTATTCCGGCGTTTGCTATTGCTGTTGCGCCGTGATTTCCTGTTTCCATCTCTAACTTCAGATGTACTGGGGTCGCTGGTGCTGCATCTGGCTAGCCAGCTGTCCTCACTCGCGCAAAAGCAGGTCATGAGGTTTGTTAATGCGGCCATTGTTCTCGGCTTATTTTGGCCGAGGTGCCTGGCGAGCCATTCATCACGGACGCTATGCTTGAAAGCCGCTAAGGCTTCGGCGTCTGGACAGTCAACGATATGGTTCTTTTTAGTAAGAAACCTATTCCAAAGCTTTTGGGCTGACTCTCCGGGCTGCTGATTTATATGACTCAGATCATCCGCATCCGGAGGTCGGACATAAGTCCCTTGAAAATTTGCCCGAAAGGCGTCTTCGAGCTCTTCCCAACTTCCAATGGAGCTTTCGGGGAGGCCTTTGAGCCAGTGACGAGCTGGCCCTTTGAGCTTGAGGGGTAAGTACTTGATGGCATGGAGATCATCTCCTCGAGCCATATGGATATGAAGGATGTAGTCCTCAATCCAGACCCCCGGGTCTGTTGTTCCGTCGTATGCCTCTATGTTTACGGGCTTGAATCCCTCTGGAAATTCATGGTCTAGCACCTCATCGATGAAACACAGGGGATGTGCGGCACCCCTGTAGCTGGGTGTGCCATGTTGTTCGGACGTTTGTTGTGTTGCATTGTATGCTGGGGCGCGCCTGCGTGGTCCATAGATGGATCTTGTTGCGCCATCCTTCGGGTGCGAGCCCTCGCGTGGGTCGCGTGTTGTATTGTGAGCGGCATTGTATGCTGTTTTGTGTTGATAGAGGGGTCGTCTATCCGACCAGGTGGTTGCTTTGATATTTGGTTGTGGGGGGTTGGAGGCCTCCTCATCGAATTCGGGTAGCAGCTTCCGCTTTGGGTAGCTCTTTGAGGGGAGATCGTCGCCGTACATTGCTGCTATATTAAGTATTTTACTCCATCTGAATTGGAGTTTGTTTTGCGCGGCCTTGAGCCTTCGCTTCTGCTTTTTAAGGCTCCTTGCGGTGGCAACGAGCCTTTCGCGGGCATTCTGATGCTCCGGGTACCTATCCGGCGTTATGTCGTCCGGACCATTATCCCTGATAGGATTTGTTAGTTCGGTTTGAATATCCGGATTGCCGTTGTTCGGCAGTGGTTCGCCCTGCTCCAGCGCTGGGTCTGTGTGACTGCTATTCCTGTCGAGGCGGGATTTGGGGCGGCGCTTGCGTCGCCGTTTTGACTGCTTTTCGAGGGAACAGGCCTTCGGTGCGTCCTTCCGATCCTCGTCGTCATCTTTTGGTGCGTCCACCGTGTATACGTCATATGACGAGGTGGCGTTCCAGGGCCCGACAGGCGCTGGTTCTTCATTGTCTCCTTCATCGGCGTCCATACCGTCGATGTCTTCAGAGTCAAAGTCAAGCATGTCGGTTAAATCGTCGACAGTGGCTACAAAGTGGGTGGTGGGTGGGCTTTGAATTTCTTCATCGTCCGTACTCCAACCTTGCTGACCGTAGTCCGGCCAGGGCTCTCCTGATGAAGAGAGAGACTTCAGTGACTTCAGGATATCGCCGAAAGGCGAGTGCTGAAAGATGTCTGCGGTAGTGAACTCCATGATCGGCGCCCAATCGGATTCGATTGGTAGGGGCGTGGAGGGCTCGGAGTCCGGAGAGGAGTCCGGCTCCTTGGAGTCACGAGTCCCGCAGAATACGGGGCTGGTGTTTGTCTCAACCATCGTTGGGATCGCAGCCCCCGAGGCGGCGTCCAACCACCTATCCTCGATCAGCGCGGTTGGCTCCGGACTAAGGGTCGGAGCCGATGCGGGTGCGGCCTCCAGGGCACTGTTCGGCAGCAGAGCTAGATCATGCTCGTCATGACAGCGCGGCGCGCTCGGCAGTGGCTCAAATCCGTCGAATATCAAGTCCCCGCAGATGTTAGCCGTGTAGTTTAAACTTCTAAATCTGACCTGACGGCCAGGGGTGTAACTTTCGATCTGCTCCAGACGGCCAAGCGAATTGGCCCGCAGTGCAAAGCCGCCAAAGACGAAGATCTGCCCGGGGAGAAAGGTCTCACCCTGGACTGCATCGCTATTGATGATCGTAGGAGCCATCGGACCTGACGGCGACGGCATAGAGGAACTCTCAATGAAAGCACCAATGTCGGTGTCAAAACCGGCGGATCTCGGGTAGGGGGTCCCGAACTATGCATCTAGGCCGGATGGTAACAGGAGGCAAGGGACACGAAGTTTTACCCAGGTTCGGGCCCTCTCGATGGAGGTAAAACCCTACGCCCTGCTTGATTAATATTGATGATATGGGTAGTACAAGAGGATATCTACCACGAGATCAGAGAGGCTAAACCCTAGAATCTAGCCTATGGTATGATTGTTGATGTGTATGTTGTCCTACGGACTAAAAACCCCCTGGTTTATATAGACACCGGAGAGGGTTAGGGTTGCATAGAGTTGGTTACAATGGTAGGAGATCTGAACATCCGCATCGCCAAGCTTGCCTTCCACGCCAAGGAAAGTCCCTTCCGGACACGGGACGGAGTCTTCAATCTTGTATCTTCATAGTCCAGGAGTCCGGCTGAAGATATAGTTCGGCTATCCGAACACCCCCTAATCCAGGACTCCCTCACTCATCAAGTTCTACTTTCCTCCCACTCACTTCTTTCGAGAACTCCTTTTCTAGAAAGGATCTATTCAGAGCAACGAATATATTGCCTTCGGATCTGTGATAGAAGGTGTACCCAACATTTTCTTTTGGGTATCCTATGAAGACGCACTTCTCCGATTTGGGTTAGAGCTTATCAGGTTGAAACATTTTCACATAAGCATTGCAACCTCAAACTTTAAGAAACGACAGCTTAGGTTTCTTGCCAAACCATAGTTCATACGGTGTCATCTCAATGGATTTAGATGGTGCCCTATTTAACGTGAATGCAGCTGTCTCTAGTGCATAACCCCAAAACGATAGTGGTAGATCGGTAAGAGACATCATAGATCGCACCATATCTAATAAAGTACGATTATGACGTTCGGACACACCATTATGCTGTGGTGTTCCAGGTGGCGTGAGTAGTGAAACTATTTCACATTGTTTTTAACTGAAGTCCAAACTTGTAACTCAAATATTTTACTTCTGCAATCATATCGTAGAAACTTTTATTTTTGTTACGATGATTCTCCACTTCACTCTGAAATTCTTTGAACTTTTCAAATGTTTCAGACTTGTGTTTCATCAAGTAGATATACTCATATCTTCTCAAATCATCTGTGAAGACCAGAAAATAATGATACCTGCCACGAGCCTCAATATTCATCGGACCACATACATCAGTATGTATGATTTCCAACAAATCTGTTGCTCGCTCCATTGTTCCGTAGAACGGAGTCTTAGTCATCTTGCCCATGAGGCATGGTTCGCAAGCATCAACTGATTCATAATCAAGTGATTCCAAAAGCCCATCAGCATGGATTTTCTTCATGCGCTTTACACCAATATGACCTAAACGGCAGTGCCACAAATAAATTGCACCATCATTATTAACTTTGCATCTTTTGGTTTCAATATTATGAATATGTGTATCACTACGATCGAGATCCAACGAACCATTTTCATTGGGTGTGTAACCATATAAGGTTTTATTCATGTAAACAGAACAACAATTTATTCTCTTACTTAAATGAATAACCGTATTGCAATAAACATGATCAAATCATATTCATGCTCAACGCAAACACCAAATAACACTTATTTAGGTTCAACACTAATCCCAAAAGTATAGGGAGTGTGCGATGATGATCATATCAATCTTGGAACCACTTCCAACACACATCGTCACTTCACCCTTAACTAGTCTATGTTCATTCTGCAACTCCCGTTTCGAGTTACTACTCATAGCAACTGAACCAGTATCAAATACCGAGGGTTTGCTACGAACACTAGTAAAATACACATCAATAATTTGTATATCAAATATACCTTTGTTCACTTTGCCATCCTTCTTATCCGCCAAATACTTGGGGCAGTTCCGCTTCCAGTGACCAGTCCCTTTGCAGTAGAAGCACTTAGTCTCAGGCTTAGGACCAGACTTGGGCTTCTTCACTTGAGCAGCAACTTGCTTGTCGTTCTTCTTGAAGTTCCCCTTCTTCCCTTTGCCCTTTTCTTGAAACTAGTGGTCTTGTCTACCATCAACACTTGATATTTTTCTTGATTTCTACCTTCGTCGATTTCAGCATTACGAAGAGCTTGGGAATCATTTATGTTATCCCTTGCATATCATAGTTCATCACAAAGTTCTACTAACTTGGTGATGGTGACTAGAGAATTCTGTCAATCATTATTTTATCTGGAAGATTAACTCCCATTTGATTCAAGCGATTGTAGTACCCAGACAATCTGAGCACATGCTCACTGCTTGAGCTATTCTCCTCCATTTTTTAGCTATAGAACTTGTTGGAGACTTCATATCTCTCAACTCGGGTATTTCCTTGAAATATTAACTTCAACTCCTGGAACATCTCATATGGTCCATGACGTTCAAAACGTCTTTGAAGTCCCGATTCTAAGCCATTTAAGCATGGTGCACTAAACTATCAAGTAGTCATCATATTGAGCTAGCCAAATGTTCATAACATCTGCATCTGCTCCTGCAATAGGTTTGTCACCTAGCGGTGCATCAAAGACATAATTCTTCTGTGCAGCAATGAGGATAAACCTCAGATCACGGATCCAATCCGCATCATTGCTACTAACATCTTTCAACTTAGTTTTCTCTAGGAACATATCAAAAATAAAACTGGGGAGCTAAACGCGAGCTATTGATCTACAACATAGATATGCTAATACTACCAAGACTAAGTTCATGATAAATTAAAGTTCAATTAATCATATTACTTAAGAACTCCCACTTAGATAGACATCCCTCTAATCCTCTAAGTGATCATGTGATCCAAATCAACTAAACCATGTCCGATCATCACGTGAGATGGAGTAGTTTCAATGGTGAACATCACTATGTTGATCATATCTACTATATGATTCACGCTCGACCTTTTGGTCTCCGTGTTCCGAGGCCATATCTGTTATATGCTAGGCTCGTCAAGTTTAACCTGAGTATTCCGCGTGTGCAACTGTTTTGCACCTGTTGTATTTGAACGTAGAGCCTATCACACCTGATCATCATGTGGTGTCTCAGCACGAAGAACTTTCGCAACGGTGCATACTCAGGGAGAACACTTATACTTTGATAATTTAGTGAGGGATCATCTTATAATGCTACCGTCAATCAAAGCAAGATAAGATGCATAAAAGATAAACATCACATGCAATCAATATAAGTGATATGATATGGCCATCATCATCTTGTACTTGTGATCTCCATCTCCGAAGTACCGTCATGATCACCATCATCACCGGCGTGACACCTTGATCTCCATCGTAGCATCGTTGTCGTCTCGCCAATCTTATGCTTCCACGACTATCGCTACCGCTGAGTGATAAAGTAAAGCATTACAACGCGATTGCATTGCATACAATAAAACGACAACCATATGGCTCCTGCCAGTTGCTGATAACTCGGTTACAAAACATGATCATCTCATACAATAAAATTTAGCATCATGTCTTGACCATATCACATCACAACATGCCCTGCAAAAATAAGTTAGACGGGCTCTACTTTGTTGTTGCAAGTTTTACGTGGCTGCTACGGGCTTAGCAAGAACCGTTCTTACCTACGGATCAAAACCACAACGATAGTTTGTCAAGTTGGTGTTGTTTTAACCTTCGCAAGGATCGGGCGTAGCCACACTCGATTCAACTAAAGTTGGAGAAACTGACACCCGCCAGCCACCTGTGTGCAAAGCACGTCGGTAGAACCAATCTCGTGTAACCGTACGCGTAATGTCGGTCCGGGCCGCTTCATCCAACAATACCGCCGAACCAAAGTATGACATGCTGGTAAGCAGTATGACTTATATCGCCCACAACTCACTTGTGTTCTACTCGTGCATAACATCAACGCATAAAACCTAGGCTCGGATGCCACTGTTAGGGAACGTAGTAATTTCAAAAAAATTCCTACGCACACGCAAGATCATGGTGATGCATAGCAACGAGAGAGGAGAGTGTTGTCTACGTATCCTCATAGACCGAAACCGGAAGCGTTAGCACAACATGGTTGATGTAGTCGTACGTCTTCACGGCCCGACTGATCAAGCACCGAAACTACAGCACCTCCGAGTTCTAGCACATGTTCAGCTCGATGACGATCCCCAGACTCCGATCCAACAGAATGTCGGGGAAGAGTTCCGTCAGCACGACGGCGTGGTGATGATCTTGATGTTCTACCATCGCAGGGCTTCGCCTAAGCACCGCTACAATATTATCAAAGATTATGGTGGAAGGGGGCACCGCACATGGCTAAGAGATCAATGATCAATTGTTGTATCTTTGGGGTGCCCCCCTGCACCCGTATATAAAGGAGCAAGGGAGGAGGAGGCCGGCCCTAGGAGGGGGCGCGCCAAGTGTGGAGTCCTACTAGGACTCCCTAGTCCTAGTAGGATTCCACCTCCCATATGGAATAGGAAAAGAGGAAGGGAAAAGAAGAAGGAAGGAAGGGGGCGCCCCCCTTCCCTAGTCCAATTCTGACCAGACCAAGGGGAGGGGTGTGGCCACCCTTGAGGCCCTTTTCCTTCTTTCTCGTATGGCCCAATAAGGCCCAATACGTATTCCCGTAACTCTGCGGTACTCCGAAAAATACCCGAATCACTCGGAACCTTTCCGATGTCCGAATATAGTCGTCCAATATATCGATCTTTACGTCTCGACCATTTCGAGACTCCTCGTCATGTCCCCGATCTCATCCGGGACTCTGAACTCCTTCGGTACATCAAAACTCATAAACTCATAATATAACTGTCATCGAAACCTTAAGCGTGCGGACCCTACGGGTTCGAGAACAATGTAGACATGACCGAGACACGTCTCCGGTCAATAACCAATAGCGGAACCTGGATGCTCATATTGGCTCCCACATATTCTACGAAGATCTTTATCGGTCAGACCGCATAACAACATACGTTGTTCCCTTTGTCATCGGTATGTTACTTTCCCGAGATTCGATCGTCGGTATCTCAATACCTAGTTCAATCTCGTTACCGGCAAGTCTCTTTACTCGTTCCGTAATACATCATCCTGCAACTAACTCATTAGTTGCAATGCTTGCAAGGCTTAAGTGATGTGCATTACCGAGAGGGCCTAGAGATACCTCTCCGACAATCGGAGTGACAAATCCTAATCTCGAAATACGCCAACCCAACAAGTACCTTCGGAGACACCTGTAGAGCACCTTTATAATCACCCAGTTACGTTGTGACGTTTGGTGGCACACAAAGTGTTCCTCCGGTAAACGGGAGTTGCATAATCTCATAGTCATAGGAACATGTATAAGTCATGAAGAAAGCAATGGCAACAAACTAAACAATCAAGTGCTATGCTAATGGAATGGGTCAAGTCAATCACATCATTCTCCTAATCAAATGACAACTCATGTCTATGGTTAGGAAACATAACCATCTTTGATCAATGATCTAGTCAAGTAGAGGCATACTAGTGACACTCTGTTTGTCTATGTATTCACACATGTATTATGTTTCCGGTTAATACAATTCTAGCATGAATAATAAACATTTATCATGATATAAGGAAATAAATAATAACTTTATTATTGCCTCTAGGGCATATTTCCTTCATCTACAATTATCGCTAACGCATAGTGATAAAGTAAAGCAATTACATGGCGTTTGCATTTCATACAATAAAGAGACAACCATAAAGCTCCTGCCGGTTGTCAGATATCTTTACAAAACATGATCATCTCATACAATAACGTTTATCACATCAAGTCTTGACCATATCACATCACAACAAGCCCTACAAAAACAAGTTAGACGTCCTCTACTTTGTTGTTGCAAGTTTTACGTGGCTACTGCGGGCTTCTAGCAAGAACCGTTCTTACCTACACATCAAAACCACAACGGTGATTTATCAAGTTTGCTGTTTTAACCTTCAACAAGGACCGGTCGCATTCAAATTCGATTCAACTAAAGTAGGAGAAACAGACACCCGTCAGTCACCTTTATGCAAAACTAGTTGCATGTTTGTCGGTGGAACCCGTCTCATGAATGTGGTCATGTAAGGTTGGTCCGGGCCGCTTCATCTAGCCACCTTTATGCAAAACAGACACTCATGTCAGCCTTATAGGACCACGGTAGTGTGCAGGTAAGCTGGTGTGAGTTCCATTCTCCTGGTGGAACACACCATAGCCATATGTGATGAGGGGCGTCGGAGCCGGATGGGTCGAACGCGAGGCCGCACATAAACCCGACGACCTCGCCCGGGTACGAGACACCTAGCAGGGCCAGGAGCAGGAAGGGGGCATCAGTGGAGAAGGCGACGTGATTTCAAGAAGCGGGAGGAGGCGCAGCTAGCCGGTGGGGTGGTTGTGCTGCTCGACGGCGAGGAGAGCAGGATGCAGCGGTGTGCGAGGCAGAGGGAAGTGGATCTGGGCGTGGTGGAGCGAGATCGGGCCGAGAGAGATTAGCGAGAGGTTTACTTGCGGGGGCTGCGGCAGTTAGTTTCTGTCGATATTTTTCTTTTTTTACATAAGGAACACTAATTGTGAGCCGTCGGATTTCGGTTGAATCAACGGTGTTGGACTGGTCTGGCGATGGACTTCTACCAGACTATAGAAAGAAAGTGTTTCCCTTTAAAGCCTCGTGGACTCGTAGGTCAGGCAATAAGGGAGCTCACATTTTATTTTTCGAGGGTATGCCAATGGCGTACCTTAGTTTTATAGAAGAGAGAAATATATGTACAAGATATTACAATTGTGCTAGTTAGGAGTCACAAGCCGACCCTAACCGAGCCTCCACCCCACTCCCACACTCTACTCGACTACTCGTATACTAGTTGTCCTCCAAACGCTCCTGCCATGGCCCAAGTCCTCAAATCATCAAAGATCGAGTCCACTGTATAGCCCTCGTTCTTGGTCTGTCCTGATCCAAAGACCCTCGCGTTCCTCTATTTCCAAAGTGTCCAGCATATTAGCATCACGAACGTGTCGAACCCTTTCCGAGTTTGCTTGTGAATTTGTTTCCTAGCTTCCATCCACCATTGCACCAGCCTAGAGTCATTTGCAGGGCAAAGGTCGATCCTCAAACCCATTCTGGAATGCAACGAAACCACACTTGCCGTGAGAACACGCACTGCTGCAAAATGTGGTCCACCGTGTCCTCCTCCTGGTCGCATAAGTAGCATCTAGATGTTTGGTCTTGCAACCCATGTCTCGTCCTTCTATCCGACATCCACAGTCGGTATTGTACTGCCAACCACATGAAGATCTTACACGCAAGTGGAGCCCAACATTTCCATATGGCTCCGAATGAGTGAAATATCACTCCTCCCTCACAAAGCATCTTGTATGCTGATGATGCCGTGTAGACTCCTGATTCATTCCAAGCCCAAATGGGTCGGTCCTCCAACTGTTCATCCAATTGAACCTCGGAGATGATTTCCCAAAGCCCGATGAACTGGGTCAAACCTTCCGTGCATAGGTTACCCACTACGTCGTTCATCCAAGCATGCATGCCCAGCGCATCACATACCAACCTCCTATTGGCCACTTGTGTGCGAACCGTTGCCAGAACCAAGGGGGCAATCTCTGAGATTGTCACACCTTGCAGCCACCGATCTTTCCAAAACAAGATTTTGTCTCCCGCGCCAACCTTCCATTTGACTAGACTCCCAAAGGCTTGGGCTACCTTTTTGTCCGCCGCCAAATTAAGCCCCTGCCAAGGCCTGGACACGTCTGTCCGTCGGAGCCATTCCCATCTTAATCTTAAAGCCAGGCCCTGTTTATATAGGTCAATGACTCCCAATCCTCCCATGTGTTTTGGCCAACACACCCTGGCCCAGGACACCACACATTTGCCACTGCTCACTTCTCTCCCGGCCCAAAAGAATGTCCAACAGCCTTTGTCCACTCTTTCAAGAGCCCATTTTGGTGCCTCCGCAATCATGAGATGATGAGTGGCTCATGCCCTCATGACTTGATTGACGAGGATCGGCCTCCCATGTCTCGTCACCAATCCCCTTTGCCATCCTGGCAAGATGTGTAGGGCCGCATCGACCACCGGCTGCCACTCGGATCTTTTAAGTTGTCTTATGCTAAGCTGGATCCCAAGGTATTTACACGGGAAGGTGGCGATCTTCCATGGTAGAGCCGGCTTTACAAGCTCCTCGTCCTCGGTCTCTGCTCGGATCATAATTGCCGCAGATTTGGCAAAGTTCACTTTAAGACCATATGCCACTCCGAAGATGGTGAGGGTTTCCTTAACAAACAGAAGATCTGGCCAAGTTGGTTTGATGAAGAGCACCACATCATCCGCGTATAAGGACAGACGCTGCATCGGGCTGCACCCATTGATGGTACTCAGTACATGATCCTCGTGCGCCTTCACAACGATAGCCGTGAGAACGTCCATGGCAATTACGAAAAGCAAAGGGGAGATCGAGTCCCCTTGCCTCAGACCTTTAGCGTGCATGAACTTGTCTCCTGCACATCCATTTACAAGCACTCTTGAGCTGGCAGTGGTAAGAAGTGTTGCTATCCAAGATATCCAACGCTCTGAGAATCCTTTAGCTCTCAACACTTCGAACAAGAATGTCCATATCAGGGAGTCAAAGGCTTTAGTTATGTCTAACTTGAGCATTACTCCTTTCGCTTTCCTTCGATGCAATGAGCGTGCCATTTGCGTTTGAGTTACACAAGGTTTGGCTGAATGAGCACCCCGAATGTATTCTGCAAGTAATATCAGATGAAATCCCTAGCATGGGTTGAATAATAGAGTGAAACTGATTCAAAAAAAAAGTATTTTGACTCAAAAAAAAGAAGGCCTACTCGAAGTCTCGAACAGTCCATGCATTTAGTAATTTTTTGGTACGTGCACACTCCACGCGCCGTTGCAATCGATCGCACGCGCACCATCTTCCTCCACTCCGGCGCGGATGACAAAACTAAGCGTCCATGCACGCGCCCGCATGTCGCGCGCCACCGCTGTCAAATTAAGATCTCGACGCCAAAGATAGCCACCGCCTCCGCCTGCCTGTATAACCGCATCACCGTCTCGGCCTTCCTACGTCAAAAGTTCGCCGCGGTGGCGCTACCTACACACCTACCCTGCATGCCAACGAGCAAGAGCGCAGCAACGCGACATGGCCCGCGCTCCCGCCCCCGCCGGATGTATCCTCATCGTTGCCGCCGTGCTCGCGGTGGCGGCCTGCCCCGTACGCGCGGCGGCCCCGCCGGCTGCCTTTCCGGAGAAGTCTAAGGCCACGTCGTTGCCGGCCGCCGCGCTGGCGAAGGCGCACGGCGCGGCGGTCCGGGTGGTGAACACCCTCGAGGCTGGCGTGTCCGGGACCCTTGGGATGCTCAGGAGCACTCTGGGCGGACACGGCAAGGGTAAGGCCTCCGCTGTCGCCGGTGCCCCGGGGGGAGGCGCGCCCGCCATGGCCCCAGCTGCCGCAGGCGGCCGGCGGCATGGCCCGCCGACCATGGCCCCTGCCGCTAGCGCCCCTGAACACGGCGCGCATGCCAGGAGCCCTGCCGCTGGCGCCCCGGAGCATGGCTCGGCGGCCATGGGCCCTGCCGCCAGCTCCCCGGGGCATGGCTCAGCAGCCATGGGCCCTGCCTCCGGCGCTCCGAAGTCCGCCATGGGCCCTGCCTCCGGCGCTCTGAGGTCCGCCATGAGCCCTGCCTCCGGCGCTCCGAGGTCCGCCATGGGCCCTGCCTCCGGCGCTCCGAGGTCCGCCATGGGCCCTGCCTCCGGCGCTCCAAGGTCCGCCATGGGCCCTGCCTCCGGAGCTCCGAGGTCCGCCATGGGCCCTGCCTCCGGCGCTCCGAGGTCCGCCATGGGCCCTGCCTCCCGCGCTCCGAGGTCCGCCATGGGCCCTGCCTCCCGCGCTCCGAGGTCCGCCATGGGCCCTGCCTCCGGCGCTCCGAGGTCCGCCATGGGTCCTGCCTCCGGCGCTCCGAGGTCTGCCATGGGCATGGGCCCCGCCGCGGAATCTCCGGGGCACAAAGCTTTCACCATGGAAATAGGCGGCGTCTCCGGTCCAGCGGGCGCCCCCGACGCCAAGGGGTCCAGCGAAGAAGCCGCCTTCCCGCCCGACACGCCCATTGCCAGCGAGGCCCCCGTGGCCAAGGTCACCAGTTCGGCGGACGAAAGCTCGACGGCGACCGAAGACACCCCCGCCGCCGCCGAGGGGGAGGGGCCCGCGGCGGAGGCTCCTGGTCCCGACTCCGAGGCGGCCGACCACGCTGGCGGAGCGAGCGTCGTCAAGTCCAGCGGCCTCGGGCCCGTCGTTGCGTTCTTGACCGCCGTCGTGTGCGTCGTGGGTGCTCTCTAAGACGGCCGCGCGACGAGGCGCCGCGCACCCTAGGCCGGCTCACGCTGGCGCTCGAACTCTGGAGGGCAATGCATGCATGCACTGGTGCACGACAACGTCGACAAGTGCCGTGCTAAACATGCATGAGGATGAACTTGGGGAAGACTGGAGGAGCACACAAAAAGAAAAGATGTGGTCACTTAACAATCGTACTTCGAGCTTGGATGTGTAGATCCATTAGCATTCTTGAATAGTTTTGATTAATTATGTTGTGTTATCGTTTCAAGTAAGAGGTGCAGGTCCTATGCAAATAGGTGTATGTGTATGTTTTTCCAGTGATCGGATAGAAAATGCAGAAGACGCTGAGAGCGTGAACTGTTTAAAACTTTCAGATTCAGTTGTTTCATGTGTCCAGATGAAAGCTTTGGGACGGAAGAGAAATACTTAGGATGTGGCTTAGATCTCAGTCGTCTCAAGTGACGCAACATATAAACAGAAGAAAAAATATGCACGGATCTTCACGTAAAATCTCACGAATATCGCGTCGACTAAGACTTCCTTAAGTCTCAGTCGTGAGATTTAGCAATTCCTAAATACTTATCTACCAAGCACGGAATATTAGCATGGATCTTGTTTTCCCCTTCTATCTGTTTGCTCCCGCACGGGAGAAAGGGAGGCGACTCATGTGCCACCGCTCTCTCTCGGCGAGTCGACAGGTCTCTCCACCCTCCGACGACTGGAGGGTGGGGGGACCTTCTTTTCTCATTCATGGCGTGTAGATAGGTTAGGGCTAGTTTTTCGATCGCATGTTGTTTCGGTTTGGACAGCTATGGCGGCACCGTTGAATAAAGGTGCTCCGGACTTCTTCCTTGCGGCTTGCTGCGCGGCAGTCGTCGACGAATCTGGAAGCAGGTTTCCTAAGTGAGAAAGGCGTGGCGGTGGCCGCCGCCTTGTGATTCGCTTTTTGCTATGGCTTCACTACCGGGCGATGTGCGCTCCAGTGTTGCTGTGGAGCCTTGGGGCTTTTAAAGGAGCATTGCGCCGGCGGTGCTGAGTCTGCGGATGTTCGTCGGTGGTCAGGTTCATGCCAAATTTTCCTCTCTCCAAATCGCCGGTGAGAGAGGCGATGCTTTCAAACCGGCGGTGCCCTGATCGGATGCTTCTTTGGCGTGCTAGTTTCTATGGACCAAAGTTGTCGACTTCCCAGCCGCAAAGATCCCATCCGTGGATAACAAGATCACACCAGCTCCGCGTGGGTGCGGCTGTGACACGTTTGCAGTACGCGTAGGTGGACGTCTCGGGTTGGCTCGTTAGGGATCCGGGTGTAGTTTTCAACCTTTGTGGGGTGTTGTCTATCACCACTTATCCTTATTAATAGATCTGGCGTGTTTTTCGCAAAAAAAACTATACATAGGGGTTTGGTACACCCAGTTTTGGTGATATATGATACTACGGTATACTCATACTCGAAGACAAGATAAAACTTGATTAAAGGGTGTGTCTAGGATTCAGTTGACTAAGACTTAACAAAGTCTTAGTCAAGTGACATCAGCATAGTTGTGGCGCTACGATCGACAAGGCTGGATGCTGCAAACGGGGATGAAAAATGTTGTGACTGTACTGCAGCAACGACAACATAGGCTGCAATCATTCTGACTAAAATGTTACAACCGTCAACTGAGGATGTTGGACCGGTGATATGATGGGCTACAATCGACGAGGGACGACATGCTACAAGACGGATGCTACAACCGATAGGAAGAAATCTTGCAAACGATGGGACAAAATGTTGCAAGGTCGAATGAGACTTGGTTAAATCTCAGTCGACTGAGTTTTAGCAAGTCCATTGATTAAAATTTGATGATGCACCCTTTTTCACTATTATTACATAATCAAATATTCAAATATTACTTATGCACTATAAATCAAGAAACATGGGAGATGAAACATTGTGTGATACTATAAAATAAGATAACCTTCTACCCGCAAAAAAGAGGATAAAGTTTGATAAAACTAAAAACCGTGGCACGAATCTCTCGGTGATGATGGACGGTGGATCGATGCACACTATATACCCACTCGTAGAAATACGGCATTAGCAATGTCTCCCAAAAGAAGTTGTGACAAAACATAATGAAGCCGCTTGTAATGATCACACCAAAGGCGGTTATTGTTGGTACACAACGCTCTGAAGGCGGTTTGAAATATAAAACCGTCTGCATGAAATATTGGAGGCTGTTGTTATTTCTAAACGGCCTCTAATGTTTGAATATAGCAGGCGGTCTCACCTTAGTAACCACCCGCGTGTGTTGAGTACCTCCTGGCACAACCCTTCCCTTCTCTTTGTCTAAGGGTTACTAGGCACAATCCCTTCATTTTTTGTACATTCCAATTCTCCTTCCCCATTCTACAGCCAAACCCTAGTAAAACCCTACCGCCACTAATGCAACATTGAACTCGCTGGACACATCGACCAATCCACGGCGGCGCAGTGGCGCGATGGCATATCCGCCCATCCATGGTTGCGAGGTGGCAGATCGGCCCATCCATGGTAGCATGGTGGTAGATCGGCCCATCCACAGCGGTGTCGTGGCACATCCACCAATCAATACCAGTGCGGGTCGGAGAGATTGGATTGCCGCCTCCGCTGACCTCCACTGAGGTCTCCATAGGCGGACTCCATCACATGGGAGGACCCCTACGATGTCCTCCCATATATCCGGCACAGTGAGCTCCCAAGTTACTGCTTATAGATTGTATGCTTAGTTGCTTCTTATAGAAATTTGCTTAGGATTCTGAGTAAAGTAATGGATTTATACTGATGATGAAATAGGTAACCTTTACATGTACCTCTAATGCATGGCTAGCTTAGGCCTATCTGTATCGAAGAATAACTAAAATTCTTTAACGCGTGCTACCCAAAACAGTTATGCCTTTGATGTAAAAATTAAGGTTTAATACATTGTTGGTCTTTGTATCTTTGTCTCTCTTCCTTCTGGATTATATACCTCACTTAATGTAACGAAGCTCAACAAATGTGTTGATCTTTCTACATACCGATTTTAACGAAACTCAACAAGATCTAAATGAAATATTTCTTTTGTACTTGCTTTATATTTTAGTTGCACAAATTTCACATCCCAGATTTTTTTCTAAATTTGGAATGTTAAAGTTTTCAAAGGGAATTAATACTTTTCTAAAAATGGTTGTGTTTGAAGTAAATATGCCCTAGAGGCAATAATAAAGTTGTTATTTATATTTCCTTATATCATGATAAATGTTTATTATTCATGCCAGAATTGTATTAACCGGAAACATAGTACATGTGTGAATACATAGAGAAACAAAGTGTCACTAGTATGCCTCTACTTGACTAGCTCGTTGAATCAAACATGGATAAGTTTCCTAGCCATAGACATGAGTTGTCATTTGATTAACGGGATCACATCATTAGGG
Source organism: Triticum urartu (assembly GCF_056163025.1). Classification (NCBI taxonomy): domain Eukaryota; kingdom Viridiplantae; phylum Streptophyta; class Magnoliopsida; order Poales; family Poaceae; genus Triticum; species Triticum urartu. Next base: position 456,307,951 of record NC_141877.1, read on the forward strand.
AATGATGTGATTGACTTGACCCATTCCGTTAGCTTAGCACTTGATCGTTTAGTATATTGCTATTGCTTTCTTCATGACTTATACATGTTCCTATGACTATGAGATTATGCAACTCCCGAATACCGGAGGAACACTTTGTGTGCTACCAAACGTCACAACGTAACTGGGTGATTATAAAGGTGCTCTATAGGTGTCTCCGATGGTACTTATTGAGTTGGAATAGATGAAGATTAGGATTTGTCACTCTGATTGTCGAAGAGGTATCTCCGGGCCCTCTCGGTAATGCACATCACTATAAGCCTTGCAAGCAATGTGACTAATGAGTTAGTTGCAGGATGATGCATTACGGAACGAGTAAAGAGACTTGCCTATAACGAGATTGAACTAGGTATTGAGATATCGACGATCGAATCTCGGGCAAGTAACATACCGATGACAAAGGGAACAACGTATGTTGTTATGCGGTTTGACCGATAAAGATCTTCGTAGAATATGTAGGAACCAATATGAGCATCCAGGTTCCGCTATTGGTTTTATTGACCGGAGACGTGTCTCGGTCATGTCTACATAGTTCTCGAACCCGTAGGGTCCGCATGTTTAACGTTCGGTGACGATCGGTATTATGAGTTTATGTGTTTTGATGTACCAAAGGTAGTTCGGAGTCCCAGATGAGATCAGGGACATGACGAGGAGTCTCGAAATGGTCAAGACATAAAGATCGATATATTGGAAGGCTATATTCAGACATCGGAAAGGTTCCGAGTGATTCGGGTATTTTTTTTGAAGTACCAGAGAGTTACGGGAATTCGTATTGGGCCTTAATGGGACATATAGGAAAGGAAAGAAAGGCCTCAAGGGTGGTTGCGCCCCTTCCGCATGGACTGGTCTGAATTGGACTAGCAAAAGGGGGTACCCCTTCCTTCCTTCTCCTTCTCCCTTCCCTTTTTCCTATTCCATGTGGGAGGTGGAATCCTACTAGGACTAGGGAGTCCTAGTAGGACTCCACACTTTGGGCGCGCCCTATGAGGGTCGGCCTCCTCCTCCCTCCATCCTTTATATATGTGGCCATGGGACACCCCATAGACACACAAGTTGATCATTGATCTCTTAGACGTGTGCGGTGCCCCCCTCCACCATAATCCACCTCGGTCATATCGTCTTAGTGCTTAGGCGAAGCCCTGCGTCGGTAGCTTCGTCATCACGCCGTTGTGCTGACGAAGCTCTTCCTCGACACTCTGCTGGATCGTGAGTTTGTGGGACGTCACCGAGCTGAACGTGTGCAGATCGTGGAGGTGTTGTACGTTCGATACTAGGATCGGTCGATCGTGAAGACATACAACTACATCAACCGCGTTGTCACAACGCTTCTTCTTTCGATCTACAAGGGTACGTGGACAACACTCTCCCCTCTCGTTGCTATGCATCACCATGATTTTGCGTGTGCGTAGGAATTTTTTTGAAATTACTACGTTCCCCAACGGTGTTTGCTCGCTTTTAGCTAAGTTTGACTTGGGAGTTGACTGTTTGTCTGAATGTGTGACTTATGTGGAGTTGTTTGATTGGAAATAAATCCCCAAACCCTAAATACTTGAAACCCTAGCTCTTAAAAAGGAAACCTTGAAATGGCAAGCCTTGGAAATGAAAACAAATCCCCAAAATAGTTGGCATTCAAATAAGTAAAGTTTCGATAGAAGGTCAATTCAATAAAACTCAAATAACAAGAAAAAACAGGCCCAATAGAATATTGGCAGAAAATAAATCATCCTAAAGGCCCGAGATAAATGTCAAGACTACTATAAATATTCCTAGAAGATTTTAGGGCAAGTTTGCCTTTTGAAATAAATTCAAACTCAAAACATATTTCAAGTTAGAAAGAAACAAAAAACAATAATAAAAGAAAAAGGAAAAGAAAGAGGGAAGCAACCTAGCGAGCCAGCATAACTACCTATTCATGCATAGTTCACCCAGCTACCAGCTAAGCCGTACGTTTCCGTTTTACCATGGCCGTCCGATCAGGATAAAACAACTAGTGCTTGCCATGCAACCTCTCTATCTTTCTCTCTCTCCCTCGCTCGCTTACAGGTGGACCCCTCCTGTCAGCTCCATGTCATCGTCTTCAACCGCTCACCCACACGTCACGTGCCCATGTTCTCGCCATGACCCCACACCCACGACCTCCACTTCGTCTACCTCCAGCATGCGACCCTGTCCCTGCTCATGTCCTATAAAAAACCCGACCCCCTCTCCATTTTGCCCCACTCCACTTCAGACATTGCCGCTAGGCTGCCGCCATGAGATACCACCTTCTCCACCTCTGCCCGAGCCACTGCTGGTGAAATTCCAGCGAAACCCGACCCCCTCTCGACTAACTACCATCTTCACATTCAACACGCTAGTATATGTCTGCCAGACATCCTCCGCGCCACCAGTTCATCCCAAAGCGTCGACTTTGTCGATGATCGAGCCACTCCACCGCCATGAGCTCCACTCTGGCGAGGTGAGCACCCTTTTGACCCCGTGGTCGTGATCTTTATGCTCATGGTGACCACTGCTTGCTCTCTCGTAAGAGTAGTTTGGTAACCCCCAACACTACAAAAAAGACACATCCGTGACATTTTGGGCCGAACGAAAAAAAATTATGTCATACATATGACACTTCTATGACGATAATTGTGACAAAACCCGGTATCATCATAGATGTGGTGGGCTCCTACTTCTATGACAAAAAATCATGACAGAAAATGGGCTTTTCATCCTGGGCGGGCCGGAGACGCAGCTGCATGACATTCTTTGGGCCGTCCATGACGGAAAAAACCATGGTAGAAGCGAGGGGGGGAATTTCGGGGAGTTCCCGGTTACGGTGGGAGGTCGGGGGCCGAGCGATGCGCGTTTCTCTCGTACACGTATGCGCGTGTGTGCGAGGCGTTGGCTCTAACTGAATCCGAGCGAGGCGTTGGGCTCTAACTGAACCCGAGCGATTGCACTGCAGGCTACGCGTTACTGAATCCGAGTGATCGATCGATGGCTGTTAACCGAACCCGATCGAGCGATTCCTTCTCTACTGCTGCTAACTGAAGCCGATCAATGCTGCCTCTGGGATGAACAGTGAACATTGCGGGGGGTTTGGATAAACAGTGAGCGGCGGCGTTGCCTCTGGATGAACAGGACCCCGTGGTGTGGTGGAGGGCTGGATGAACAGTAGACGGTGGAGGGGTGCCCGTGGAGGGGTGGTTGAACAGGAACCCGTGGTGTGGAGAGCTAGATGAACAGTAGACGGTGGAGGGGTGCCCGTGAAGGGGTGGTTGAACAGTAGCCGGTGGAGTAGCGCGCGGTGGAGGCTGGATGAACAGGAGCCCGTGGAGGCTGGAGGAGGTCGACGGTAACCCGTGGAGGCTGGAGGAGGTCAACGGTGGAGATGAACAGTATCCCCTGGAGTCCCGTTTTGCGGTACGCCACACCCCTCCCGATGAACAGGACCCCCGTTTCGACCGTAGCGCTCCAACACAAGTCCGTTTCATCTGTTTTGCGGTACGCCACACCCCTCCCGATCAACAGGACCCCCGTTTCGACCGTAGGAGGGCCGTTTCGTCCGTTTTGTGGTACGCCACACCCCTCCCGATGAACAAGACCCCCGTTTCGACCATAGGAGGTCCGTTTCCTCCCTTTTGTGGTACGCCAGACCCCTCCCGATCAACAGGACCCCGTTCCGAACGTAGGAGGTCCATTTCCTCCATTGTGCGGTACGCCAGGCCTCATTTCCATCGCATGTTCCGTCCAAGCCCTCCCGATGAACACGACCACGCATTTCGTTCCGACCCAGCCGGTTGGCTCCCACGCGTTCTGTTGCCTCCCAATGAACACGACGCATTCCGTTGCCACCCCATGAACATGACACATTCCGTTGCCTCCCCATGAACACGACGATGATGTTGTTTCTCCGTTCCGACCCAACCATGTACACGAGCCATGGCCGTACGTATGCGCTAGTAGGCGTTCGAGACCCCGCCCGTATATACACATATGTGGCCGTATTTTCTTTCTTGCACCCTGGCCGTTGTACGTACGTGTACATGCTACGTGTGCGCCTCTACTACGACATGTACGCGCCTCTACTACGACACGTGCGCGCCTCTACATCCACCAGTATATATGTACGTACACGTTCGCGACCAGAATGACAACGCTACGTACGCTTCGACCAGGTGGGTCCCGACTGTCAGGCACTTCATTGCATTCGAAGATGTAGCTGGTGGGTCCCAGCAGTCAGGGGGGCGAATCATTTTTTTTGCCCGGACGCACTTTCTTGCGTGCGAAGATGTAGCTGATGGGTCCCAGCAGTCTGGGGGCGAATCTTTTTTTTGCCCAGACGCACTTCCTTGCGTGCGAAGATGTAGCTGGTGGGTCCCAGCAGTCAGGGGGAAATATTTTTTTGGCGAAATACGATTGCCCGTCCGATGGGTTCCCGCTGTCAGGTGGAGGAATCATTATTTTGCGCGTAATAAGGAGGCACTTCCTTGTTGCGGCCGTGGACCCAGCTGTCAGCCTCTCCACGTACAGTCCACGTCTGATGGAAGTCGTTCCTTGACCACGTTGACCACGCAGCGCCGAGAGCACCACGGCGGTGGACGACGGCGAGGACTAGGAAGGGGACGACTCGGAGCCGGGGAAGACGCAGAAGTGGATGCCACGCAAAGAGGAGTATGAGGGTTCACTGGTTCGGCTGCGGTGTGAGGCTGCTGTCGCCACAGAATAATAGGAGGTGGGTGAGTAGAGGGATGGCCTGGCCAGCGGTGGGAGTAGTAGGGGAGGTGAGGCCTCCGCGGCATTACAGCCGGCCATGGGAGGTAGGAGCACGCGGCACGACCGGCGCTGGTTTGGGCGGCTGGAGCAAGAAGACCAGAGGTTGAAGAAGCACTATGGTCGTTGGATGAACATCGTATGGTAACAGGAGCTAGAATCGTTCATATTGACTAAGTTGACAAAGCCCTCCGTCCCTGTCAATTTGGTAGGCCCACAAGTCAGCCTCCCACTATGCTGGGTTCCAGCTGGCAGGGGGAATATTCATTTTTTGTGCGTAATAAGGAGGCACTTCCTTGCGTGCGAAGATAGCTGGTGGGTCCGACATGTCAGCGGGGGCACGTTATTTTCACGAAATACAGAGGCCCTTCCGGTGGGTCCTAGATCTCAGGTGGAGGAATCATTATTTTACGCGTAATAAGGAGGCATTTCCTAGTGTGCGGCCATGGACCCAGTTGTCAGTCTCTCCACGCACAGTCTACTTTCGATGGTGTCATTCGTTGACCACGCAGCACCGAGCGCATCCAGGGTGGTAGACGACGGCGAGGCCCCGGACAGCAACGAGCCGGAGATGGGAAGACGCGGGAGTAGAGTCGCAGACGGAGAGGCTTACGAGGGTTAACTGATTCTAGTGCGGTGTGGTTCGGCAGTCGGTGGAGAAGAACAGGAGGTGTGGAGGGGTGGAGGGATGGCCTGGCCAACGGTGGAGTAGCGCTTCATAGCGAAGCGTGCTAAGCAGAGCTGCTGGCAGCAGGAGGCGGGAGGTGGTCCCGGCGGCGCTGGAGGAAGAAGACGAGAGATTGAAGATGGATGCCGGTCGTTGGATGTAAATCCAACGGTTAACATGTCAGAATCATTTGTTGACTAAATTGACAACGACTTGCGTTGGCTTCGACCTATTGGCCCACATTTCAGCCTCCAAAATGTGGCACGTATTCAACCCATTTTTTCAGAATTTACAGTCTTTTTTTGCGCGGTAGAATTTACAGTCAATTTGATTTTATTTTTTAAAATACAGCCATTAGCTGGGTTGGGTGAACAAATAATGTAGCGTCCATGCGGCCCATTTATTTTATTTCCTAAAAAATTACAGACCATTTGCACTTTCTCGAAATACACGATTTTGCTGGGCTGATTCTAATTATAATGTTGGGTTGAGCCAGCAATATTATCAAAAAATAAAAAGGGGCTGAGCATTTTGTTATAAATATATTTAAATAATAAGTGATATTATTACATTCGTCCTTAAATCTTACCAGGTTTTTGTACACAATCACTAGGATTTTCGTGCCAAAACAATCCAGCATTTTATTTATTAAGAAATTATTTTTATAAGTTAATAAGATGTGGGATATTGTTTTCTTACATATGTAAGTATCTGTTAAATATATGATGACAATAAAAAATAATATGTAATAACATATAAAATAATTTAAATATATATATAATATAGTTAGAAGGGAAACATAAGTTGGACCTGGCGTTCCTATTCTTATATAGAAAAATAGAACAGACCTCTGCGTTTTCTTTAAAAAAAATAAAACCTTGGATGGGAGGTCCATAGGCCGGTCGATACATGATGGCCCTAAGAAAATACAAACAGGCCTATGGACCTTCCATCCAAGGTCGTGGGCTGGGCTGCGCATGTTAAAAATGAAAGCCTAGACGGGGCAGCCCAAAACCACGTCCAACACTTGCCAAAACTTTGTCCCTCGTTTTCTCTGTGTTTCGCACACTCGACATTGTGTGGGCATTTTGACTGTGTATCATATGAAAATGTGCTATGCATGAATGTTAATCAACATGATGTTAACTGGCTGGTAGTTCCATTTTCGACCATGAATAAAACTTCCAACATGATGTTAACCCTGTTTGAAAAGGCCGTGTTAATATAAATGCTCTGCCTATGAAAGTTGCAGTTTCTTGTCTGAAACTGAACTTGCAGTTTCTTATCTGAAACTGAAACTTGCAGTTTCTTCTCTGAGAATCACATTGTCTGCACTTTTATACTCCTATGAAACTACATTTTTAAGTGCTAAAAATAGATCTCTAGAATTCATAAAATACTTCATATGCTCAATACTGCAAATCTGAAATTCAAAAGACATTCATATCTGAAAGTACTCTCAAAATACACAACACAAAACACAATTCACAACCTGCAAATACTGACAACCCTAAGCTCCTCCTGACAATTCACAACCTGCCCGACTATTGGGCTGGGGGGGAGCCCCCTCCTATTCCTTGGCGGCAGACAGCCGCCCCGTGAGACGATGTGAACGGCAAGGGAGACGATGGCGGGGAAGCGTCGTCGGGCCAACTGCTTTTCTCCTCTTGCAGTTGGGTTCAGTCGATGAAGACTCCACCGGCTCACTCTGGCAGGACACCCTCACAAACGGCACCCTGTAGATGCTCGACCCTTCAATCTCTGGTGGATGCTCCATCTGGGATCGATACTCCCACCACCGCTCCCTCACGATCGGATTCGGTGAATCTGTTTGCTCCATGGCCCAGAGGAGCAGCTCTATGTACTCCGGCGCGACTCCCTCCGAGAGTATCGCCGCCTTTTCGCTCTGTTGCAGATATTTGGCTATGGATGTCGCTGTCGCCGCTAGTTGGTCCTTGTTGTCAAACCAAGACTATATCTCCAACATCCTAGCTAGCTTCACAGGGTCGCCGTCTGCGATCCTCACGTATCGGTTGTACTCCTCCATCAATCTACTTCTCCACAGCAGCTTCACTCGTCGGCGGTGGTTTTTGAATGGAAGAGGAGAGGAGCAGCGCTAGTTTTGGATTAGAACGGGAGAGGAGCGACGCTAGTTTTGGACTGGAACAGGAGAGGAGGGGCGGTGGTTTTGAAATGGAAGAGGAGAGGAGCGGCGCTGCATTTAGATTGGAACGGGAGAAGAGCGGCTGTGGTTTAAGAGGAGAAGAGTGGAAGAGCGACGCTGGTCTTGAAAGTATTTTTGTTGTTGTTTTGCGTATTTTGGATCAAAGTTTGACCACGTACTGTATTTGACAAGCAAAATGTGAATGCATGTCACCAAAAAATTGTATCGTTTGGTTCGTATCTGAATGTACTTTCAAATTATATTATTTTTGCAACGTATAACATATATTTTATGTGCGAAAATCATGGTCAATTATGACCCAGAATAAAAGGGAGACTAGTTAATGTGGGGCCACTTTCTTAATTGAAGGGTAAATTGATTTTGATTTTGATCCAGTCACAGCGCGCCGGCCCTCTCGTCCAATCCTAAATCGCTGCCGCACGCTCCTCTCCCTCTTCTCCATTGCAAAACCACCTCCCCTCCTCTCCATCATCTCCATTACAAAACCACCGTCTTGCCTCTCCCTCTTCTGACTTCTCCATTGCAAAACCATCTCCTCTCCTCTCCATCATCTCCATTCCAAAACCACCATCTCGCCTCTCCCTCTTCTGATCTTCTCCATTGCAAAACCACCTCCACATGCACGTGGCCCGGAGGCGCAGTTGTCGTCATTTTGATCTGAAGCGCCGGATTATAACATGTAACACGAAAAAATGCCACATGACGAGAAATCATAACCTCACTGCCCAAAGGAGACAACATGAATCCCGACGGACAAACTAGACGAGGAACAAAGCTCAAATTAAAGATAAACTCGTAGAAAAGGGGTCCGTCGATAGATGTCCTAATTAACATAGCTGGCTTGACCTAGATGGCAGCCGAGTAGTCACTGTTCGTGCATGTGACCCCAATGACTAGCCCAACTCAGTTGTCACTGTTTAACCCTCGCAGTGATCTGAAGCACATGACACCTAATTTTGTGAGATGACAAGAAACCTTTTTTTAGATTTCTCACCACAACTACAGCCATGTACAACACAGCCTGCACGATATGTAGACAATAGCCAATCCAGGCGTGTCTGCTAGAGTCTGGTCACATTCATGGACGAACGGATCTTCCGTGTCTTGCAGGGATCGTCCAGGCACCAACGTAGTACAACACTTCTCTAGTACTATCGCTTGTCTCCCTCTTCTATTAAGTCACCCGACTTGCGGGGCTGGGGAGTGTGCCTATGGTCGGTTCTCAATTGTCGTCCCACATGTGTGTGCAAATGCAATATGGCGCGCGTTCCATTCGGAGAGCAGCGCGCCAGACCGCCCAACCGTTTGGGGTGCGACACGAACACGAGGGGCGTGATGTATACTCCGTACATGTGTACCGCCGTTTTCTAGACGCTTTGCTCCATGGCGCGGGCGCAATCCATGGATACAAAATTAGTATACTGTATACTATTTAAAAGTCGAGGACGGGGCTTTTCCTGCGCGGTAGGCGGCGGGGCAGTTCCGCCTAGTCGGTTCGACAGAGACGCGAGAAGACGAGGGAGTAGGCTGCTGCAAACGTAGGGTTGTGTGATTTGACAGCGAGTTACTGCTGGACAGGTGGGGCCCCGTGATTTGACTTGCCATTATCGTTTTAACTACGGCGCTACGACCGGCGTGAGTCTCCCGATTCCTGACCACCTCCATTACGAAGAAAGAGATAGAGAGGAGTAAAAAATACACTTATAGCCAACCTTATAGCCAACCTTGTTGTAGTATGAGTGACTAAGTGATGACTATGTATGACATGCCAACATCAGATAGCCTAACGCACCGTGTTAAATCTCCAAGGGCGCGACCGCGCAAGCAACGCGACGGTCGTGGTAGGCGCGACCATGATACGGGCTGCTGGCAGCCCTTGGATCTGAGATGAAATGATCGCATGCTAAGTTGCTGAAAATTTGCAGAATAACCCTCTAGGATAGGATATTCACCCATAGGTCTAGAATCACGACATGCAACCGTTCGATCTCAGATCCAAGGGCTCTCGGAAGCTCGTATCATGGGAGAATGGAAAGCCACTACCCTGCCGTTCGCACGTTAGCAGTTCGCTCCTACTCGTCCCCGCACGTCCTTCAATACTACGGTGGTTCGCTCCTAGTCGTCCCGTCCATTCACATTACGGTAGTTCCACTAATCCTAACCCTCCTCCCAAATCCATGGCGTCCCAAATCTCCACGATCGACGGTGAGTACAAGGTTAGAACCATCACCGGCGATGAGTTCGACGTCATCTACACCCGTTCTTCCGCGACGGTGAAAGGATGCCTTTCTCGCTTCAGACGCATGTTCGAAAACTCAGATGATGAGTGGGTCGCTGGGCTAGATGTTGAGTACACCACAGTCCTGGGACTAGAGAAGGACCTAAAGGACGAAGAGAGGAAGAAGCCCGCCGTGATCCAGGTTTGCGTACATAACGTTTGCTTGGTCTACCACATATGCCATGCCGACGTTGAGTGCCAGGATTTTAAGAACTTCCTCAAGGACAAAACAGTGAAATTCGTTACTGTAGACTTTAAGAACGATAGGGATGTCCTGCGTCGGATATGTCTCGTTGTAGGCAACCCCTTCGACCTCCAGAAGAATCGGCTGGTGTCCTCTCGTCAGCCTTCAATGCTGACCCTGGCAGGAGCCATGGTTCATCCTTCGTATGGTAAACTGGAGAAACCTCCATACACGTTTCATCGTCATGCATGGCAGCGAAATGTACTAGATATAGACCACATCCACTACGCTGCAATGGATGGCTATCTCTGCTTCAATATCTACAAGGGTTGGATGAAGAGCAATAGCCAAGTGTGCGGTTCAAGCAAAGAAGTATCGGCCAAGAGGAAGAGGGACAAGGATGAAGTCGAGGACGTGGACGAGGACTCTGAGTAAGGTGGCAGTGTCGTTGCTCATGGTGGTTCTAATGCAGTGTCTACCGGAATAGTTGCAAAGTTTAATTTCACGTGTTCTTAATTTAATTTGAGGGGTGTGTCGTGCTGAGCCCCCGGCAGAACTATGTTATGTTTCTTCTTGTTACTTTAACTCTTCAGTACGTACATACTAGTATTTCTTACATTTCATCTTTTAGTTGGTATAGTACTACCACTCGTTTCTTCACATTATATACGTACAATATATATGGCCAACATCATATAGCCAGCAGTTTAGTTGTCAAAGAATTTCAGGGTGCTTAGTTTTGTCAAAGAATTCCAGGATGCTTAGAGGGTGCTTGAATCCAAGGGACTTATTTTAGTCTGACTAAAAATAGTCTCTTCAAGAGGCTAAAGTTCCAAGCACCCCTAACTAAAGAGGGGCTAAAACTAGTCTTGATACTAAAAAAATTTAGTCAGGGGTACCCCTACTAAAATGTGGATTAGTACTCTCTCTACTCATTTAACTCCTCTCGTTTAACACAGGCGAGTTCTGGATTGGAGGGTTTGGAGGATAATAAATGCTCATTAACTTGATTTTAGCCTTTTTAGTATTTGGATCCAACCATGGGCGAGGCTAGCATGTTTTAGTCCCACTACTTTTAGTCATGGGACTAAAACATATCCAAGCACCCTCTTAGTTTTTTTGAGGGGTGGGTTGTGCTGGACACCATTATTGTGACTATCCTTTTTAATAGTACTATATGCATAATTTAGCGACGCGCGCTCTCTATATGTACCACCTTTTTTTTAATTTCAATTCATGCTCCATGGCGCAATCCATCGATACTACTGATGTACAAAAGTATACATTTTTTAAAAGGCTAGAGGGCGGGGCAGTCTAGCTTGGTCGGTTTCACGAGAGGCGAGGGCCTTTGTGATTTGATGGCTCATTACTGCTGGAAGGCGGGGCCTTGTGATTTGACTGCTCGTATAAATGCGTCGATGACTTGATCGAGGAGGAGCAAAGAACCGTGCGGTATACTCAAGTTTTCCACTGGAGTAGTACTGCGACGGAGGAGCACGAAACACGGTAGCCCAGTGCCATATGGCGATAAAAATGATCTAATTTGCTAGCCATCTCATTGTTAGCATTGTTCTATTCATTCTCTCAAAAAAAACATTGTTCTATTCATGCCTCGCGGAGAACGTGACATGTGCGGCGAAACACCCGAAGCAAAAGATGAAACACTGGAGCAAAAGAAGAAGGAAGATTATCACCCCAAATGATCTAATTAGTCGTGAGTCGTAACTGCTTCTTCATCGCCTCCACGACCTCCATCTCCTTGCGCATCTCCTCCGCCATCTTCTTCATTCTGTCCATGACGCGGGATTTCTCGACGCGAGCCTTCATCATCTGTTCCACGGCCGCATTACGTACCTTAACAACAGTCGGGTGCTCGATGCGGAGCTTCGCCAACTCCTCCTTCTGTTCCATGACGAGGACCTACAGCATCTTCATCGAGGAACTACTATTCTCATGCAGCTTCTTCCAGCCGGCGTTCTTCTCCTTCAATAGGCCGATCTCGTGGCAGAGCTTCGTCTTGTCCTCCTGAAGTCGCAGGATTTCGCCGGTCGCCTTCTTCTCCGAGGCAATGCTCTTCTTCAGCAGCATCACCAAGCCGGCGGTCAACTTCCCCTGCTGATTGAGCTCAGCGGGCATGTCGTGGAGGCTCTCCTTCAGCAACTCCATCAAGGCTTGGATGAACTCCTTTTGCTTATTGAGGTGCTTATTGAGCTGATCGGGCATACTATCGAGGGATAACGACTCCAGCTCCGCCGGCTCGGCATGTTCACCTCCGCGGCTAGGGCGCTCCTGGGAGCCATCGCCTGCCCGTGAGAGATCTTTCGAGGTCTCTGTGTGGCGGCGAGCCCTCTTTTCTTTCCGCAGCCTTGGTTGCCGCTCCCTTGTTACGAGTAGTTCTCGACCTAGAGCTCTGCTCACCGGCCATGGCAACGACGGACGAAGAAGAAGCACTTATGAGGAGGAAAGGTAGAGTAATTTTGGGTTAGGTAGTTCCCCTTTTTATAACCTAAGTACTAGCACAAGTACTAATACCTACATAGTGGGAACACGTTCAGGTTTGGTACGTACTAGTAGGTGTGAGCAGGCTTCCGAATGTGATGGGAACAAGGTAAAGATTAATTGATGGTCTTGGTTTCGAGGCCCGAAATGGCTCCCGATGAGTTTAGCGGAACATAAATTTCAAGTACTACACTGCTCAAATGCGTAAATATTATGTTACTATCAAAAATTGGCACAAAATACGAAGGAGACCAATGGAAGTACTACTAGCAACCCACGATATAACTACTCGCATGCTCGCAGTGGAGTAATAATGTCTTTCTTCTGCCCTCACGTCCACTCAATTTGCATGTGCTGTATTAATTGACCATCAATGAAGTGAATGACTTTACACGCGTCAAATTATCACATGGGGTGGATCTTGGTACAAAATTGCGTCCGCCCGTGTACCCGCGTGTGCGTGCGAGGGAATGAGTGTGTGCGTGGCGTGCGTGCACATCTTCGCTGCATGCATGTACCGCCAGTATGGCTCAGGGAGGACGAGTACATTCTTCTGGAACTAGCAGCACATCACTGTGATCAATCCACGCAAGGAGGTCGGGACAACGCCTCCACATGTGCCATGTGGCTTCATGAACTGTAAGAGAGACACTGTGTAGCGTGCCATTGATATTCTAATTTACGTGTTTTGCACATACTCGAAGTACTAGTAAGGTACACGTGCATTGCACGCATCAGATTTTGCAACCAAATTATGAATAAATACCACACTATAGCATGTAAGCTCTGAGTCATATATGCCTGATGTAGCCCTTCGTTTAATTCTTATAGTTCATCTCACTCAAAATCAATTAGTTTTTATAAAAAAGCTAAGAACATGGGAATAGGAAAAACATGGGATTATAGTGGAATGTTGTCTTGAATCCTAGAGGATTGTACGAGTGTTTGATTGTGAATAGAAAAAACGCAGAATTCTTTCAAACAGGTTTGAGTGGATGGGATGTTTCCTATGAAATCTAGTGCAAATGAATCATATGGAAAAATTCCTATGGTTTACAATCCTACGAATCAAACAACCAAGATAGGAAAAATTCCTAATGATTAGAATCCTCCAAAATTCCTTTGAGAATCCTTTGAATCAAAGAAGCCCTTAATCTATTTTATGATTCATGGAATTGTGCGTTGTAAAGCATAAAGTAAAAACAAATAATGGCAATTCAACTAGAAAAAAGTTTGGGCAGTTATGATACGGAAGATTATAGAACAAAAGAGAACCACTGTTGTTTTGTGGTTTGTGCATTATTCTTAAGTTCAACCATGGAGTCTGCTAGATTGTACATGTGGCAAAATCCGGTGGGGGCTAGAAGATGGTGCAAGGGGCCGAGTGGAGGGAGACTATGAAGGAATGCACAAGTGTGAGATCGATATTTAGAGAGAGGGGGCGAACACGTGCGCTGTTGCGCGCAGTGGCGGAGCCATGAAAAATAAATGAGCTAGGGGGCCAAGCATTGCTAATCCTTTACGAGGACGATCAATTCATGAACTTAAACCATTTTTAGCAGCAATTGTCTAATGATCACATTCATACTAGCCTCGGTATATAGTGATGTTAGGGTGGGAGGGGGACAGGGCCCTTACTGCCCCCTGTCTTCGCCATTGTGCACGCGTCTGAGAGATGAAGTGGAAGGCATGGATGATGAGAGGGGGACGTTGGATATATAATTAATGTGGGTGTATTAGCTACATATGTTAATCCTATATAGAGAGGTATAGATTGATCGATGTGGACGTGGAAAAGAGGGTGAGACCTCACTAGATATATCGATTGATCGGTTTGTGTGGAAAACTACGAAAGACCAAGCTATATACACACATACATAGAGGAACATCGATCGTTGCGCATGCACGTGTGAGAGATAAAGAATGCCCGATATGATGGAGAGGGGGATGTGTGTGGGTGTGTGCCTTCATGGGAGACCGACCTGAAGAAAAAGATTGCATGCGTGCGATGGATAATGCCGACTAGTAGTGTGTGTGCATGCATGCACGAGAGAAAGTTAGTGGTACAATTATAAACAGAAGAGTACTGTGTGGGTGTAAAAGAATAGGTGAGGTCATAATCAATGTAAAGTTGAATTCAAATATTTGAATAAGAGATCCTGATGTTTGAAACCCATGCATGCATGAATATAACGGAGATCTGCGCAGTGTGGTTTGGAAACGAGCATGTTGTAATGTATACACATTGAACAAGGTCAGAGTGATTTGAATTTGAGATACCGATGGCAGACATCATTTGGCCACGTCGCATCCATGCATGGACACTGTCGGTGTCAAAACCGGCGGATCTCGGGATGGGGTCCCGAACTGTGCGTCTAAGGCGGATGGTAACAGGAGGCAGGGGACACAATGTTTTACCTAGGTTCGGGCCCTCTTGATGGAGGTAAAACCCTACGTCCTGCTTGATTAATATTGATGATATGGGTAGTACAAGAGTAGATCTACCACAAGATCGGAGAGGCTAAACCCTAGAAGCTAGCCTATGGTATGATTGTATGTTGTAGTTGTTGTGTCCTACGGACTAAAACCCTCTGGTTTATATAGACAACGGAGAGGGTTAGGGTTACACAAGGTCGGTTACAAAGGAGGAGATATCATATCCGTATTGCCTAGCTTGCCTTCCACGCCAAGTAGAGTCCCATCCAGACACGAGACGAAGTCTTCAATCTTGTATCTTCATAGTCTAACAGTCCGGCCAATGGAGATAGTCCGGCTATCCGGAGACCCCCTAATCCAGGACTCCCTCAGTAGCCCCTGAACCAGGCTTCAATGACGATGAGTCCGGCGCGCAGTATTGTCTTCGGCATTGCAAGGCGGGTTCCTCCTCCGAATACATCACAGAAGAATTTGAATACAAGGATAGTGTCCGACCCTGCAAAATAAGTTCCACATACCACCGTAGAGAGAACAATATTTCCGCAAATCTAATTTGCTGACTTGTTTTGGCAACACGACATTATGCCATGGCCCGGTGATTATTCGAACCGTTTCCTTTAACTAGCCCCGCACATAACGCGAGGCAGTTTTTTGACACGTCTTGTCAAAGCAAAGATCGTGTCCCCTTATCACGGGATTCTCATCAATACGGGCGTGGGTAACCCAACCGCGCCATCGATTACGGCGCTTGGGGGATAAGCGAGTTTTACCAGGCTAGTGGGGACGCTTAGTTTCGTCCGCCCATATAAAGGGATAAGGATTCACCTTTTCATCCACGCCTTCTTCCTCCTTTGCTCATCCGTTTTCACACACTCGAGCTCTAGCGCCCAAGTCCGCACTTCCCACCTCAACCTTCTCCAACCATGTCCAGAGCAGGAGGCAGGTGGATGGTCTCCTCCGTCACGGAGGGAGACATCAAGAAGCTGAGGAGAGCCGGATACCTGCCCGACGACATCGCGCACCGGCTCCCAGATGAGGGGCAGCTCATCCCCACCCCCGGGCCCCATGAGAGGGTAGTGTTCCTTACCCATTTCCTCCGCGGACTGGGATTCCCTCTCCACCCATTCCTCCGGGGGCTCATGTTCTACTACGGCCTGGATTTCCACGATCTAGCCCCGAACTTCATCCTCAACATCTCGGCGTTTATCGTCGTGTGCGAGGCCTTCCTCCGCATCAAGCCCCACTTCGGCTTATGGCTGAAGACCTTCAATGTCAAGCTGAAGGTTGTGGGCGGCCGCCAGGCAGAGTGCGGAGGCGCCATGGTGGGCAAGATGCCCAATGTTACATGGCTCGAGAGCTCCTTTGTGGAAACCATAAAGGGGTGGCAATCGGGGTGGTTCTACATCACCGAGCCGCGCGACCCTGCATGGGCAGCGGCCACCGAGTTCCGATCTGGCATCCCCACACAGCTCACCTCCTGGAAAGAGAAGGGCCTATCCTGGAGCAGTTTGGAAGAGCTGACCGGACTCCAAACATGTATTCAAAACATGGTGGACAAGAAGCTCAAACTCGTCAACGTAGTCCAGGTCATGCTCATCCGCCGGATCCTCCCGTGTCAACAACGGGCCTTCAACTTGTGGGAGTTCAACCCGGCCCAGCACCAAACTCTAAACAGGCTCTTCGATACAACACACGAGGATGCCTGGAAGGTGCTTTTCAAGGGCGCCGAGGTCCCCCCACCCATTACTGAGGATCGCGGATTCAGCGCAAAGCGCCAAGCCAGTGCGGTAAGCTGCTGTACCTCTTACAGGATACTTGTTTTTCATAGTTTGACTCTATGCGGGATCTGAGCTCCCGTTCCTTTGACAGAATTGGCAGAAAATGACCGGACAGATCGACTGTCCGGCTCCCTTGCCCGAAGGCCCAGCAAACGCTCTCCTAACGGAGTTGTTGACTCTGGCTCCTTACAAGGTGCCAGAGAAGACCAAGAAGGCCAAGGGAACCCGAAAGAGTTCCCGACGCCAGGTGTTATCGGACTCATCGTCCGATGACTCTGCGGCGCACTCCTCCCCCGAAGACGAGGAGGAAGAAGAAGATGCTCCCCCTTCAGTTGGGGGAGACAAGAAAAGAAAGGCCGCCCTAGCTGGGGGGCCGAAGGGTCCAAGAAGGGAAGGATTCTTCTTCCAGACAGTTCCACCGCCGCCGCCGATGGCGAAGACGAGTGGTTACCTAGGACCAAGCCCCTGGCAAGATTGTAAGTATTTGGATACCAGAGTAACTCATAGCATTCCTTTGTCGCACTGCTTTCCCTAACGCCGAACATGATTATGCAGGCCGCCAAGAGCCAGTATCGATGTATCATCGGACGGCTCCCTGGGCTCGTCGTATATGGATAGTGATCCACTTCCGACAGCCACCTCCCCTTGCCCTGCGGACAACGCAGAGCTGCTGTCTCACGAGGCACCGGGTCCAGGGGAGACGGTCCCGGAGGCGCCTCAAGGTGGCCTCCCGGACTCCGGGAGCCGAGGGGACAAGGCCCCTGAGGGCCCCAAGTTCGGCCCTCAGCCAAACACCGCGCCAGAACCTCCAGCGGTTCCGGACTCGGGAAGGCGACCTCCTTCTAAGAGGGGCAAGACACCTGTGCCGGTGACCTCTGACCATCCAGAGGCGCCGGACAATCTGCTGGAAGCACTTCGCGGCGCTTCCATCGACGGGGAGCACCGTACTATTATGAGTGCGGTGGTCCGGAAGGTTCAGTCCGCCAAGAGCGGATTGACTGAAGCCTATGCCAGCCTTCTAATAGGCTTTGAGGTAAGTGTTAAAATATAGGAAAAATATTACCGCATAGACAGTAGCCCCTGATGCTTTGTTCGGTGTTCACAAAGAAAAGCCGAACAGAGGATCAAATAATATCGCAGGAGTCTAATATAAGTATGTCAATATGCGTATGCAGGCCTCGCTGCTGGCATCCGCCGCACTGACTGCGGAGGTCGCCGTACTAAAGTAGAACCTCGAGGGGTCCAAGAAAGAGCTCGGCCTTGCCAAGAGGCAGCTCGAGGAGAACAAGGGTAAGTAATACCCTGTCTATAGATATGTATATATAAAAGAAGACGCGATTGCAAAATGACAGGATCATCGTATATTTGCCAGGGGCCACGACCGAGGTGGCAACCCTGAAGCAAGCGCTAACCAAGGCCAAAGATAAAGCGGCCAAGGAGCGCACCGAGCGGGAAAAACAAGAGGCTCATGTGGGCGAGGTGCAGCAAGAGCTCCAGGCTCTCGTGACGAAGCACGAGGCGTTGGAGCTTGACTCGAAGATGCGAGAGTCTGAGCTTGCCGCGGCCCTCGAGAGCGCAAAAAGTGCCAAGGCCGAAGCCCAAAAGGCCCTCCAGGAGATGGATGCGATGAAGAAAATAGCGGCGGGTAAGGCATTCTATATGCAAAGCAAGCATGTAAAAGTAAATTACCGATTACTTACCCGAATTCGGAGCTCTCCAGGAGCATTCCCAGATTTGCCCCGCAGCATGTCGGATGCCGCACAGTTTTACCAGGCCGAGGAGGGAAGCTCAACGGATAAGTTGTTCTGGTCTTAGTGTACTGAGACCGAACACCCGATGCCTTTGAGCGACTAGCTAAAGCAGCTGGTCGAGCTGCACAAGGCGGCCGAACAGGCCATGAAGGGCCTTATAGTCTGGCTGTGGCCTGGCGACGCCCTTCCGAATAGCTACTTTGGCCTGGTGAGGCGGCTTGTGGATGCCTGCCCATGGCTGGAGGTCGTCAAGCGGTCCGTCTGCATCGAAGGTGCACGTCGGGCTTTCGCCTGTGTGAAGGTGCAGTGGGCCAAGCTAGACGCTGTGAAGCTGATCAAGGAAGGGCCGCCGCAGGGCAAGGAGCATCGCACCCCCGAAATTTATTATGAGGGTGTCCTGAAGGGTGCCCGTCTTGTAGTGGACGAATGTTCCAAGGATGTAATATTTGAGTAAACTTGCTCGTGTGATCCTGTGTGATGAAAACTTGTTTCATATGCGCTATGCAACACTTGTGTGAATTTAAAATATTACCTTCTGTTTGGCTGTTTATCCAATCTGATAGATGGCTAATCCTTGGCTTCTGCCCCCATGCCACGAGTGCTGGGGTGTTCGGGATAAACCTGAGCACTCTTGTTCCCATGTTTGGGTCCTCCGAGGGAGGTGCTCAGCACAACGAATAAGGCAACCAGACTAATAATGATTTATCACTCTCACTTAGCCATAGAATTCTATAATTTTAAATTTCGGCAAAGCCCCTGGTATTTGGAAGGCCGAATTCGGGGCGCGATACACGCCTTTAAGCCGGACAGGGCCGGCCCCTCGCTCTAAGCGGCATAAGTCTTTAGGGACTCGAAAACCTTGCCGAACAGTGACCAGTCTCTCGCCTTATCATGACAGTCAGTTTTAGCTTTCTCTACTGAGGTGCTAAGCCCAGCAGAACCGGGGCACAATCGCAGTAGTTCTCCTAGCGCTACCTTAGCCGATAGAGCGGAACGTAAGGTACCAAAACATAGGAGCCGGGCAAACCCAACATTTGACCAAAGACATGATTCGGAGCTGATGCATATAATGCTATAAGTTCGGGGTGCCGCACTTGTGAAAGTGTTCTACTTTTCACACCATATTGTGGGGTACGTAAGCCCCTGGTGTATTGGCCGTACCAAAGTGTACGGTTGCAAGGCGTCGTTAATGAACACATATATATATAACAAGAATGCAATAATAGTCATGATGTTATGCATTGTTTATTCAAAAAGGTGCGTTAAAGCAGAATGATACAGATAGTGCGATAAGAAAAGAGTGGGACTATGTCCCTTCCAAGGGCAAGCTGAGGAATAGTATTAAATCAAATATTTCGCTCGTTATTGTAATCCACCTGGGAATTCCGTGGTGTGACGTAGCTTTTTGCCTCCTTGGTTGCTGCATCATTTGTTTGGCAATAGTGCTGCCGGACAGGGTTTCTAGAGATTAAGGTCCTGAAAAAGAGAAAAATAACCAAACGGGAAGCCCCTAGTGCGGTTTAAGCCGCGTCTTGGGGCGTGCCGCAGTTGTGCCCCCCTCCCCACCTGTGCCCATGGTATTTTTAATGCGTAATTATGTACATGTGGCACGAGTTTCACCGTTCAGCTGGGACTGGGGTGGGGGCCGCATTGCTACGCGAGCTCAGATCGCGTCAGGCGATCTAGTTGTCGATTGCTCCAAGCGCGCTTGAAGGTGTCCGGGTCTTGAAACACCGAACTGGTGGATTGCCTTGAGAGGCTGATTTGCGCTTCTGTTGCGAGGGCCGCAGTGTGCTCCTCTGTTCGGACAGAGCGCTCTGTGTTTCCATTGACTGTAATAACCCCGCGAGGTCCTGGCATCTTGAGCTTGAGGTATGCATAATGCGGTACCACATTGAATCTCGCAAATGCGGTTTGCCCAAGCAGTGCATGATAACCACTGCGGAACGGGACTATATCGAAGATTAACTCTTCGCTTCGGAAGTTATCCGGGGATCCGAAGACCACTTCCAGTGTAATTGAGCCTGTGCAATGGGCCTCTACGCCTGGAATGACGCCTTTAAAGGTCGCTTTTGTGGGTTTGATCCTTGAGGGGTCTATACCCATTTTGCGCACTGTGTCCTGATAAAGCAGGTTCAGGCTGCTGTCGCCATCCATAAGGACTCGAGTGAGGTGAAATCCGTCAATGATTGGGTCCAGAACCAGTGCGGCGAATCCGCCATGACGGATACTAGTGGGATGGTCCCTGCGATCAAAAGTGATCGGATAGGAGGACCATGGGTTGAACTTTGGGGCGACTGGCTCCAATGCATATACGTCCCTGAGCGCATGCTTCCGCTCCCTCTTGGGGATGTGGGTTGCGTATATCATGTTCACCGTCCGCACTTGTGGGGGAAACCTCTTCTGTCCTCTGGTGTGTGGCTGCCGGGGCTCCTCCTCGTCATCGCTATGCGGCCCCTTGTCCTTGTTTTCGGCAATTAATTTGCCGGCCTACTTGAACACCCAACAATCCCTGTTGGTGTGATTGGCTGGCTTTTCTGGGGTACCGTGTATTTGACACGAGCGATCGAGTATACGGTCGAAGCTAGATGGACCCGGCGTACTTTGTTTGAATGGCTTTTTCCGCTGACTGGGTTTAGAGCCTTTGAATCCGGCATTGATTGTCGTATCCTCGGTATTATCGTTGTTAATGCGGCGCTTATGTTTGTTGCGACATGACCTGCTATTGCCGTCCTTGGTATCCGAAGTACCATGGTTCTTTGATATGTTATTGCCGCGAGCTAGCCAGCTGTCTTCTCCCACACAAAAGCGGGTCATGAGTGTCGTGAGGGCTGCCATAGATTTCAGCTTTTCCTGACCAAGGTGCCGGGCTAGCCATTCATCGTGGATGTTGTGTTTGAAAGCCGCTAGGGCCTCTGCATTCGGACAGTCGACGATTTGATTTTTCTTTGTTAGGAATCGAGTCCAGAATTGCCTGGACGATTCTTCTGGCTGCTGAATTATGTGGCTCAAGTCATCGGCATCTGGTAGCCGCACATAAGTGCCCTGAAAGTTGTCAAGGAATGCGGCTTCCAGATCTTCCCAACAGCTAATGGTATCTGCTGGCAAGCTGTTAAGCCAATGTCGCGCTGGTCCCTTGAGCTTTAGTGGGAGGTATTTGATGGCGCGTAAGTCATCACCGTGGGCCATGTGGATGTGGAGGAGGAAATCCTCGATCCATACCACGGGATCTGTTGTGCCGTCGTATGATTCAATATTTACAGGTTTGAAACCTTCTGGGATTTGATGATCCATTACTTCATCTGTGAAGCATAAGGGGTGTGTGGCGCCTCTGTATTGGGCTATATCGCGACGCAGCTCGAATGGGTCTTGCCCACTGTGTTCGGCCCGGCCGGATTTACTTTTACTGTATCTGGCATGACGTTTATCGTCTCGCATAGTGGCGCGCCCCCGTGATCCGTAGATCAATCTTGCATGCTTTGCTTTGTCCTCCAATATGTCTCGCAGGTCTGGCGTATCTCCCCATGCCTTTTTATTTGAATGGCGTTGGGGTGCAGGCTGAGTTTTTGGCTGGAATGCCTCTCTATCGCGGCCACGAGGTGGCCGATCAGCCGCGTCATACACTTCTTCCTCTAGTCGGGGTAGCAACCTGCATTTTGGGTAACTCTTGGAGGGGCACTCGAGTTTATATTCCTCGGCCGCGAGGACTTCAGTCCATCTGTCAGCTACCAGATCTTGATCAGCTTGAAGCTACTGCTGCTTTTTCTTAAGGCTATTTGTCGTGGCTATAAGCCGGCGTTTGAAGCGCTCTTGTTCGACGGGATCCTCTGGCATGGCAAATTCATCGTCGCCGAGGCTTGCCTCGTCTTCGAAGGGGGGCATGTAATTATCATCCTCGTCCTCTCCATCTACCGCTCTCTCAGGAGGGCTGGCTCCTCCATCCTCCTGCTCTAAATCTTGCTGGAGGGGATTGTTATTGTCTTCGGCACTATCCGGAGTGTTATTATCTCCTGTGCCGGTATCACCACTTTTTGCTTTGGCGGGACTTAGAGCGGCGCCGCTGACGTCTTGGGTCGCTTCTTGGAGGGGTCATCCTCCGCTATCTCGTCACCATTGCCTTCTTTGGGTGTATCCACCATGTATATATCGTATGATGAGGTGGATGTCCAGTGCCCTGTGGGCAGTGGTTCCTCTTCGTCTCCCACATCGTCGTCCATACCATCGATGTCTTCGGAGTTGAAGTCGAGCATGTCGGTTAAGTCATCGACAGTGGCTACTAAGTGGGTGGTGGGTGGGCTGCGAATTTCTTCGTCGTCCGCATCCCAGTCCTGCAGGACATAGTTCGGCCAGGATCCTCCTGACAAGGAGAGAGGCCTTAATGAGTTCAGTATGTCGCCAACGGGCGAGTGCTGAAAAATATCCGCGGAGGTAAACTCCATGATCAGCGCCCAATTGGATTCAATAGGAACGGGCGCAGGCGGTTCGGAGTCCGTGGCCGAAAAAGGATCCAGCAGTTTAATAACACGGCTCTCGTGTAAGGTAAGGTCGATGTTTGGCTCGATTGCCGTTGAGGGTAAGGCCTCCGTGGCGGGGTCCATCCACCCGTCCATGGACGGCGCAACTGGCTCCGAATTGAGGGTCGGAGTGGCTGCCTGTGCAATCTCTTGAACACTATCCGATGGTAGAGCTAAATCGTACTCATCGTGACCACGTGACGCACAAGGCAGAGACTCGAATCCGTCGAAGATCAAGTCTCCACGGATATCGGCCGTGTAGTTTAAGCTTCCAAACCTGACCTGATGGCCAAGGGCGTAACTTTCGATCTTCTCCAGATGGCCAAGCGAATTGGCCCGCAGTGCAAAGCCGCCGAACAGAAGATCTGTCCGGGGAGAAAACTCTCACCCTGGACTGCATCGCTATCGATGATAGTTGGAGCCATCAAGCCTAACGGCGACGACACAGAGGAACTCTCAATGAAAGCACCAATGTCGGTGTCAAAACCGGCGGATCTCGGGTAGGGGGTCCTGAACTGTGCGTCTAAGGCGGATGGTAACAGGAGGCAGGGGACACAATGTTTTACCCAGGTTCGGGCCCTCTTGATGGAGGTAAAACCCTACGTCCTGCTTGATTAATATTGATGATATGGGTAGTACAAGAGTAGATCTACCACGAGATCGGAGAGGCTAAACCCTAGAAGCTAGCCTATGGTATGATTGTATGTTGTAGTTGTTGTGTCCTACGGACTAAAACCCTCCGGTTTATATAGACACCGGAGAGGGTTAGGGTTACACAAGGTCGGTTACAAAGGAGGAGATATCATATCCGTATTGCCTAGCTTGCCTTCCACGCCAAGTAGAGTCCCATCTGGACACGAGACAAAGTCTTCAATCTTGTATCTTCATAGTCTAACAGTCCGGCCAATGGAGATAGTCCGGCTGTCCGGAGACCCCCTAATCCAGGACTCCCTCAGACACACTATTCTAATTGGAGATGATGGGCGGCTTTCGCATCACATATCTATATCTATACCCCTATATATATATTATATATTATATTTTTTTATATTGTGTGCGGGTAACTTTAACTTTGAAAGATGGTCGTTGGATGAGGCGAATCCGATGGTCCAAAGATGGAAAATTTGAGCACTACTGGCCATTGGATATCATCTAGATTCCACCAGATTTCGCCACATGTATAATCTAGAAGACTCCATGGTTGAACTTAAGCATAATGCACAAACATCAAAACACAAGCACTTCTTATTTGTTATAGAATCTTCCGTATCAGAATTGCCCAAATGTTTTTATACATGATTTGCCATTATTTGTTTTTACTTTATGTCTTACGACGCACAATTCCATGAATCTTAAAATAGATTAGCTTTCTTATAAAAACTAGATGATTTTGAATGAAATGAACTATAAGAATTAAACGAACATCTACATCATGCATATATGACTCAAAGCTTCCTTGCTATAATGTGGTATTTATTCATAATTTGGTTGCCAAATCTCATGCGTGCAATGCACATGTACCTTACTCTAGTCTAAATGGTGTTTGTGTGTGTGTTGTGCGTGTTGAGGTGCAAATTGTCTTCTTTTTTTGGGTACACATTAAGCTTGTTCTTCCGAAATTTCAAGCCGCGCCTTGTTATGCCGAAATTTCAAGCTAGCATCTCTGTCTATCGTGTTGCGAAACTCCCGCCTCTTCAACCCGCGCCTTGTTAGCCCGAAATATTTAAGATATATCTTTGTCTCGTTGTGCTCCGACAACTCCCTCCATCTCAACCCACACCTTGCTATTCCAAAATTACAACGCGTGCGAAAACTCCCACCTCCTGTGACATCCCGACACGCGAAATGCCCGTGGTACCCCTGAACCAAAAGAACCGCCTCAAATTTGTGGGGGTACTTTCATAACTTACCCCACATTTCGGACAAGCGCGTCTCTAAGCCATGGTTCCCCACTGCCATCCCATCTGCCCACCCATTCGTACACCGAGGCCGCGAAAACCCGCGACGAAACCCCACACCCTGCTCCGTCCGCCACCCAGCCGAAGCCTCTTCCCCGACAACGTCGTCCACAGCAACACCTCGACATCCCTCATCCAACGTACCGGATGAGGATCCGTCGTCGATCTCATCATCCCGCCGGTTCAGCCACCCCGCCCCGACGTTCCCCTCGTCTTTCGTGCCACCTCCATTCCCACACCACCGTCTTCACCTGCACCACCGGAAGAGCATCATCATCACCGTTTCCTAGGATGAAGCTGCGGCCTAATCGGCGCCACCAAAGAGGTTGTACACTAATCACCACATTTTCTTCTTGATTCGATCTCATGGTGCTGGCGCTCGGTCCTGAGCCGACACGGCGCGGCTCCATCCACGGCGGCGTCGCTGGCCACTTCCTCCACAGCATCGCTCCCTCGGCGGCGACGTCCACATCAGTATGAGCTGCTGCTGCTTTAGCTCTCGCTCGCGCTGCTGCTCTGCTCTTGCTCTCGGTCCCCTGCCTGGTCTGCTCTTGCTATTGCTCTTGCTCACGCTGCTGCTCTCGCTCTTGCTCTTGCTTGCGATGCTGCTCTGATTTAGCTACACTTCAGTCGACTGAATCGACTTTTGGGTCAGTTAATTTTCAGGGGGTGGGGGGGGCTCGCCGGGGTGAAGGAAGAACCAGCCGCAGCGGGGAGGGGGGCTCGCCGGAGAGGTACCACACTATCTGTCTTAGGGTTCAGCATAGGGGCGGTGGTCGCCGGCGTTGGCGGGGCGTTGGCGGGGCGGTAGCGTGGGGATCGCCGGAGAAAAAGCTCGGCACGGGGGGCCCTAGAGGGATGGCTGGTGCGGCGGCGGACCGGCGGTGGGGAGTGTTTTCAGGGCGGGCGGGGCGGCGCACCGCCGGCCGCGGGCGGCGGGGGGCTGCTGTTTGGCCGGTGGTGGCTGGCGGCTCAGGGGGGTGGAGGTTGAAGATGAACCGCGGGCCCTTTATTTCGTATCCAACGGCTGCAAAATCGACTGACCAGAGATGAAAAAGTCAGTCGACCGACGTGTAG
The DNA here is from genome assembly GCF_056163025.1 of Triticum urartu. Classification (NCBI taxonomy): domain Eukaryota; kingdom Viridiplantae; phylum Streptophyta; class Magnoliopsida; order Poales; family Poaceae; genus Triticum; species Triticum urartu. The sequence continues at coordinate 456,334,075 of NC_141877.1, forward strand.
CCTCACCTTGCTAGTGCGTTCAGTTTCGACAGCAAAATTCAGTTTTGACAGTTAAGTTCAGTTTCGACAATTAAGTTCAGTTTCGACAATTAAATTTAGTTTCGACAGTTAAGTTTAGAGATGAGCGGCTGATGTATTTTACACCTAGCACTTTGTGGTTATGTATTTTACGTCATGTATTGGAGATGCTGTTAGAATTCCACTCAGGTTAACGTTGTTCGTTGTCTCTCTTGTCCTGCTTCAGCCTCGGCATCGTACAACTCACCGGAGCTGCTCCAATGACGAAACCCTCCATCACAGCGGAGCAGTACCTCGGGCTCCCCTCCTCCGACAGCCAAGTCAGTCGGAGCATCCTCACCAGCCAACCCAATCACGCTGAGATCGACATGGCTTCGCCAAAGAGGTTGTACACTTGTTGCATCTCTTTTTTACTCTACATGTTATATATATTGTCCACTGAGCACTCGTAGTAACGGGAAATACGATTATTTTATCCTACTATATGACAAGTAGTGAGGTACCAGGCAACTTAGCTATCCGTGATGGACTCTCTTGAACGCCATCATTATTTATCTCTGCGTGTTTGAGCTGTGCATTTGTCGATGGGCCTGGGAGTTGAGCTAGTATGGCAGTGGCCTGGGTCCAAAGTAATAGAAGTAGCACAAAACATTTTTTTAGTGTAGGATTTTCCTTGCTCAAGCCTGCCTACTAGAATCGCCAGTGCTTGAAAGGAAAAGTGAATGAAAAACATCAGAATTGGAAAGTTTCCTATGGTACTACTTTTCATGAATTTGGTGCAAAAGAATGGAGCAAAGGAAAACTGTAGGATTTGTTCCTTTACTGTCTCCTTGAAAGAAAAACCGTAGGAATTCTAATTTCCACTTCTCCTCCTTTTCATATTCCTATTCATCGAGCACAAGACTAAGAGATAGTAGCATAATAGCATTATAACCGTACATTTTCTTGTGGTTTGACTTAATCTCACCATGCTTTTTTGCATCCTGTGATCTTCCAATTGTTGTGAATCAAACATCCAGATTGGCAGAAATCCTGTGTTTTTAAATTCTCTGTTTTTTACGTGCATTCCTATCCTATTCCTATCTATTTCCTATCCATGCATTGTTAGAATCCTCAAATTCAAACAAGCCCTTAATCAATTACTTCTGTTACAGATATGTGTCAAAGAAAACCTTGTGTGGTTTGTCCTACTCCTGCGGTGCTGTGTTCCACTCCAGCTCAGCTGCTCCAACGACGGAAGGGTTCACCACAGCAGAGATCCGCTCTCCAGACTGTCTTTCGCCGCCTCAGATCTTCTTCCCCGCCGCTGGCAGCCACGACAACTGCATCACCATCATCAATTGAGCAGATGACCTTGAGGACTACACGGGTCCGCAAGAGAGGTCGCACTCTTCCGTGTCTACTTACGTTATGCATCGCTTAATATGATGACATGCTACATCATCGTCGTGTTCACCTATTAGACTCCGAGTCAGGTCCAAACTAATGCTAAAACTTGAGTTTTTAAATGGTTGTGGGGTACATATTGGGGTAGCAATTAGTACTGTATGTCTACTATATGGTTAATCTCTGGTGTCTACTATGAGTTTCATGTTGGGTGCAAACAAACATTAAAGGAGCCATTATCTATATTTTTTAACTAAAGCTATTTTCTGCATGCTATCATTGGTTTTGGGTCTATCCACAGTTTGCTACCATCACTCTGGATTTGTGCATGCACTCCTTACATAATCTCACTATGTTTTATTCCTATGCATGCCAATTATTGTACACAATGGAACTGACCATGTAGAGCAAAATAGACGAGCCTTGCGTGGCAATAAAATTTCATGCAGACGTCGTTCCATGGTGGGTGCAAAGGCAGCCCCCCTCCACCCATTTCGGATCGTAATCAAGAGGAAGATAACTGTTCTGAGGGGGATTCAGAAGGAGAAGACCACTCCTATTTACCCCATGAGGTCTTCGCTCTAACTTGGCATGCCGATGTTGGTAATATCATGCATATGGTGCCTTGCATTGCTTACTGTATACATTAAAGATGTCATCTGCTTAGTTTAGACATGCTTTGTGTCAATGCCATTTGTTTAGTTTCTTTATCGTATATGTGAATCATGCAATGCCATCTTGTCTAGCCAGGCATCATATATGTGAATTTTGCAATGCCACCCTGGTTAGCCAGTCATCTTATATGTGAATTATATCATGCCATCATTTTTTATTACGTGTTAAATTTCTCAACAATTTTAGTACATTCAATTACTCTTCCTGTGCATCAGCCATTCGGCATGGTCATGGAAAAATCTAGAGTGGAAACAAGGTCTTCAGAGCAGACAATGCTATCTGACGAAGCGCATGTCTTGCTGGTTACCGATAGCTCCTTAGAGGAGGATTCAAAGATAGATGACTAGTCATATTTCCCCCCCGAGGTGCATGCCCTAACTTGGCAGGGTTATGTTGCTCATATCGTGCGTACGGTATCTTGCATTGCTATGTCATTTGCTTAGTTTAGACATGCTTTGTGTGAATGCCACCTGTTTAGTGTTTAATTACCATATATGTGAATTATGCAATGCCATCTTGTTGCAAGACATTATATATGTGAATTATGCAATGTTATCTTGTTGCAAGGCATTATGTATGTGAATTATGCAATGCCATGCTGTTTAGGCAAGTGTCATATATGTGAATTATATCATGCCGTCCTTTTTTTTGTATTTCTCATTGCTTTTGCCGACAATGTTTGTATATTCAACTGCTCTTCCTGTGCATCAGCCATTTGAATTGGTGATGGAGAAATCTGGAGTGAAAACAATGCTACCTGCTGAAGCAGATATCTTGATGGTTACAGATAGCTCTTCAGAGGAGGATTCAGAAGCAGATGACCAGTCCTATTATCCCCCTGAGGTGTATGCTCAAACTTGGCAGGGTTATATTACTCATATAATGCATATGTTTTATTGCAATGCTTTTTTACATCATATACACAATATTGAATGCCATCTCCTTAGTTGACACATCATATATGTGATTGCCCTCTGCTCACTTCCTTAGTATATAAACCATATATTTGAATTATGTCACGCCATGATGTTTACATAGACAGCATGTATCTGAATTACGGCATGCCAACCCATTTTCTAAAGACATAATATAGTTATATCATCTCATCATGTTTACATAGTCATCATATTTTAAATTATGGCATTCTATCCGTGAATTATATCATGCCATCATGTTTCCATCGACGACATGTTTGTGATTTATGGCATGCCAACCACTTTAATAGACACATCGTATAGTTATGTCATCCTGTTTACATAGTCATCATATTTTGAAGTATGTCATTCTATCCTGTTTAGTTAGCCATCCTACATGTGAAATTGTGTCATGCTATCCTGTTTAATTAGCCATCATATATGTGAAATTATGTCTTGCTATTTTGTTTGCTTAGACAACATAAATGTGAATTATTTCATGCCATGTTTTCTTCCCTACTATCCATTGCACCTGTCTATCTTACAATGTATGTACATTCAATTACTTTTCTTGTTTATCATCCATTTCAATTGGAGGGAGTGATGGCGGTATCTGTGGGAGTAAAGACACGGTCTTCAGAAAAGATCGTGCTACCTGTCGATGCAGATAGAACCACGGTTGTACTTGCCCAAGAATCAGCCCCACCACACATAACCCACACTCATGCAGATTGTACCCCTACCCAGTTGGACAAAGAACCAGCTACACCCCTTCTAACCCCAACCCCAGCAGATAGACACCCAGTTCCCGTTGACACAGCACCGTCTCCACCACAGAGCACCCAAACACGAGCAGTTTGTAAGGCAACTGCAGTGCCCAAATCACGAGGACCACCACTCCGAACCGAAGTCAACGCTTAAAGCAGAAGAAGAATTGTTCTCGGGTCAGGTTCCGTAGCTATGGTTCATACTACTTTGCTCTTGCATCACTGTATTTACTGATACCAACTAATTTCAAATTTGAAGGATGCAATTGAAACTCCAATGGCGCAACAGGCATGTTTTAAACCTGTTTCTTCAACGTGTTTGGCTGTTTGCTGTTGTAACTTGCTCTATGTTGTTATTGCTGTGTAGTTTCCCACACTTATATTCTGTCTATGCTGCTTTGTCTTAAATAGATATGATTCGAACTATATCTATCTTGATTTGGCAACATAAACTAGAATGATATAGACCATACAATGACCATACTACATAGATATATGTTTGTTTCATGCTGTTATCATGTCCACCTTACTGCTAAACTATTTTACCAAAATGAGTTTCATATACTACATTGTAAACCTGAGATGTGTTTGTTTGTTTCTCTTTTAGAACACGGATAAAATATTGGAGAAGAGTACCCTATTATACAATGGTAAAGGAAGTAATGCAGATAAGGTTCAAGATAGTGAGACATCCCTGTTGGTCTCCAAGAAAGCTGATAAAAACTATATTGAAGACACTGAGGCAACCCCAAAGTCCTGTCTTGATGTAGTGTTCGAGTTACTGGCTACCACTAGTGGCACCAGCTCTTCGAACTTGTTACCTGAATCAGTTCGGCTTCTTGAGTCTCAACTTCAAGTTGAAAGACATCGATCCGATGTTATGCGATAGGAAGCTGAAGGACTGAGGAAGTCCCTGCAGAATTCAGATGCATACTTTCTGGTGCAACAGCAAGCGCTGGAGGACTTAAGCGCCAAACAAGAGAAAGTTAATAAGCTTGCTAAGCATCTTGCCAGCATTATGGGTACCCAGGATATTGTTTCTTGAGCTCTTCTGAAGTGGTTTCAGTTCTGGACTTGTTTTGCTGCGACGTTTATATGTTGTTGTGTTCCCTATATTTGCACTAGTGGTGAACTTTGATGCCCAGTGGATGTAATATGTGTAATAGCCGTGATAGCCTAGTGTAAGTTGCTTGCTTATTTATTTCCTTGTTGTCTTCTTTATTCGTTTGCTTGTAGTCACTCTAGTTCTTTTTCTGCGGTTTGCTAGTGGCTGCAATAACCTATTTTTAAAACTAGGCCACAATAACCATGGGCTAATATTTACTGTAGTGACACTGGGCCTCCTACGGGCTGTAGAAACAGTGGGCCTTCTACGGGCCGTATAAACAGTGGGCCTTCTATGGGCCGTAGAAACAATGGGCCTTCTACGGGCTGTAGAAACAATGGGCCTTCTACGGGCCGTATCATCAATGGGCCTTATACGGGCCGTATGATCGATTGGCCAAACATGGGCCAAACAGACCGCATTCTAGCCGTAAACAGGCTAGAGTTGGAATCGTCCGTTCATGGGCCGACCATAATGGGCCATCGTTAATAGGCCGTATTTGATGACGCTATGAAAACGGCCCAACGTATTAACGGACCACAAACGGGCCGACTGTAACCATGGGTTGAATTTGGCCCACAAGCAAAAAATGACAGTAACGGACCGTAAGTAAAAGAATGCTGGAAAATAGCCCAAGAATAAATGGGCTCTGAGAAGGACGAAAGATAACATGGGCTAGAAACGGCCCAACGAAATAACGGGCCGTTAATGGGTATGAAGTGATACACTATTCTTTACGGGCCAGTTTCACCACGGGCCGTTAATGGGTGTAAAGTGATACACTGTTCATTATGGTCCAGTTTCACCATGGGCCGTTAATAGGCCAAGAGTTACATAGGGCCTCATATGGGCCGAAAGATGTCATGGGCCATACATGGGCCAGAAGTGAAAACGGGCTGGAGTCATATTGGATGGCCCAGATGACGCTACTGGGCCTAATTCGAATAGGGCGTAACAGGCCTTGGGTTAGCGGGCTGTAAATGGGCTATGTGAACAGGCCGTTAACAGGCTTTCCATGGGCCGGGCCGCCACCTTTTGACCAAGTCAAACGGGACGACCTTTTCACAGGAATGGGCCGCTGTTGGGTCGTGCCACGTGTCGACGTATCATAGGCGCCTTCTGTCCAATGAGTGGATGACATCTGTCCAGGCGATGAGCCGACACGTGTTTCCTCCAGCCAATGATGATTTTACACGTGGAAAATCCCCATTGGTCGGGGCTGTTAACGGGTTATCGGATCCAAAACCCGACCCGATAGCTTAACGGCGTTCTGTTACGGTGGATGCCACGTGTCGGTCACCCTTGATGAAAGCACTTCTGTGACGCGCGATTTATCGTCATGGAAGTGGACACTTCCGTGATGATAATTTTGGTAATGTCATGGAACACTTCTATGACAGCACAGGTATGACTATCTTGATTCTGTCATAAAATCGTCATGGATGTACATGCATGACAGAAAATGCGACCTACTGTGACAAACACGTATCATCACGGAAGTGTATTTTTTTTGTAGTGCAAGTGTAAGGGTGAAGTAACTTAGCAATAAGTATTTCCCTTGATTGACAACCAAAGTTTATCGAACCAGCAGGAATTTCTTCTACAACCTCAATCCTCAGTACTTGCACACCAAACACAAAATAATCTTGCCCCCAACGTTTCAAGAAGGTTGTCAAGCTTATTGTCCTGCTAGTTACAATAATAAATTGTATGGTATAATACAAAGTGATAAATGGGTAAATAATAAATACGAAACAACGAGAAAAGTAATTGTAATGGTGTGTACAATTAAAAAGATAGACCCAGGGATGCTAGTTTCACTAGCTCCAAGCAAGATAAATGTGTTGTGGTGAACAAATTATAGTTGGGCCGTGATTAAATTGCAATATTTATTTTTATGACTATGATCATTCATGGCATAATCTCATATAGACATTAAGTCCATGATATGTAGGTCGTTATCCAACTGCATCTACAACTAATACTCCACCTAAAGACTGCTATCCAACATGCATCTTGAGGTATTACGTTCATAATAAACAGAGTACTGCAATAAGCAATATGACATAATGTAGACAACAAAACAGTCATTCAAGTGTTATACAGAAACCATCATTTATCCTTAGTAGCAACAATACGATACGTGCACGTTTTGTCAATGGGATGGATCACCGCAAGATTGAACCCACTACCGCACACAACTCCCTCTGAAGAACTACCCATCAAACTTAGCCAAAGTAGACAAATAGATTAGAGAGCATATACGACTACTTAATTATTGTAGCATACAAAGGTCACGAGCACATTATATTCTATTCACAGGGCTTGTTAGCGTACAAAGGGCATATGACTCCATGTTTGTAAGAGACTGTTGGGGAATGTTGCATGGAAAACAAAAATTTTTCTACGCACACGCAAGATCTATCCATGGAGATACATAGCTACAAGAGGGGGAGAGCATCTTCTTACCCTTGAAGATCGCTAAGCGGAAGCGTTTATCAACGCGGTTGATGTAGTCGTACACCTTCATGATCCGTCCCGGTCAAGTACCGAACGTACGGCACCTCCGCGTTCAGCACATGTTTAGCTTGATGACGTCCTCGCCTTCTTGATCCAGCAAAAGGGGTGAAGTAGTAGATGAGTTCCGGCAGCATGATGGCGTGGTGACGGTGTTGATGACGAACAATCTCCGGAGGGCTTCGCCAAGCACAACGGAAACTATGACAGAGGATAAACTAGAGGGGACGGGGTTGCCGGCACACGACTTGGTGAATCTTGATGTGTCTTGGGTGCTAGCCCTACCGCTCGATTTATATGTTGATCCCTAGGGTCGAAACTTGGAGTAAAAGCCTCCTCTAGGTCGGTTTTGCCAGAAAGGCAAGAGTCCTTCTCGGACTCCAGGGCTAGACGCCAGGGTTCTCGGCGTCTACCCCCAGACGCTAGGGTTCCTAGCGTCTGGCACCTGGCCTCCGCAAAACTTCCTTTTGCACTTTCCAAAACCCTTGTGGGCTTTACCCCTTGACCCAAATAAAGTGTTCTCGTGCCCAAACATTTCGGGAAACATCTGAAACCCCTTCCGGTGAATTCTGAAACCCTTCCGGAGACCAAACACTATTATCCCATATATCAATCTTCACCTCTGGACCATTCTGGAGCTCCTCGTCATGTCTGTGATCTCATCCAGGGCTCCGAACAACATTTGGTCACCAACATACATAACTCATATAATACTATATCGTAAACGAATGTTTAAGCGTTCGGACCCTACGGGTTCGAGAACTATGTAGACAAGATCGAGACACCTCTCCGGTCAATAACCAATAGCGGAACCTAGATGCCCATATTGGCTCCTACATATTCTACGAAGATCTTTATCGGTTGAACCTTATGACAACATACGTAATTCCCTTTGTCCATAGGTATGTTACTTGCCCGAGATTCGATCGTCTGTATCTTCATACCTAGTTCAATCTCGTTACTGGCAAGTCTCTTTACTCGTTCCGTAATACATCATCTTGCAACTGACTCATTAGTCACTTTGCTTGCAAGGCTTCTTATGATGTGTATTACCAAGAGGGCCCAGAGATACCTCTCCGATACTCAGACTGACAAATCCTAACCTTGATCTATGCCAAATCAACAAACACCTTAGGAGATACATGTAGAGCATTTTTATGATCACCCAGTTATGTTGTGACATTTGATAGCACACAAGGAATTCCTCCGGTATCCGGGAGTTGCATAATCTCATAGTCGAAGGAATATGTATTTGACATGAAGAAAGCAATAGCAATAAAAATGAACGATCATTATCCTAAGCTAACAGATGGGTCTTGTCCATCACATCATTCTACTACTAATGTGCTCCCGTTATCAAATGACAACTCATGTCCATGGTTAGGAAACCTTAACCAACTTTGATCAACGAGCTAGTCTAGTAGAGGCATACTAGGGACACGGTGTTTGTTTATGTATTCACACATGTATTTAAGTTTCTGATCAATACAATTCTAGCATGAATAATAAACCTTTATCATTACTAAGGAAATATAAAATAACAACTTTATCATTGCCTCTAGGGCATATTTCCTTCAGAGACATCTCACAACATGGGAAGGTTGGATACTTGACTCAGAGCATTAACGAAATGTGAATATAACCAGGGAAATTCGTTGAGAGCTAGAATATCAACTATCAGTCCAGATCTCATGCCTCTAGCAGCTCATCCATAGTCTAGAGATGGTATCCTTGATACAAATCTGTCGCTGAATAGGAGCCAACCGGTGGTGATGTAAGCATGCAAGCTGGCAGCGGTAGTGAAAATCTAAAACAACCAAAAATCTCAAACCGAACGATAAATCTGGATTGGTCCATAAGAAGTGAACCACGTAAGGATCAGACATCCAATTATCATACTGTCTCAGTTATCATGTCATATAAATAAAACAAATAAAAGATATTAAAAAATAGGAGGATAAGTTATGGGCATTGACTAAGGCATTAGAAAGCATAAGATAAATTCCCGGGATAACTTGTTCTAACTTGTAGATGTCTTCATCACCTTGTACATAAAAAATTCTATGGGACCGGTATTTTCTCGCATCTAGTGAGCCCACCCTAGAGATGGCCACACGTCTTCTCACCAATCTCAAAGCATCTCTTCTTATCTGATGCGTTATTCCATGAGTTTCATATGTCCTTCTGACGGTGACCTCTTGATGACCCACAAGTATAGGGGATCTATCGTAGTCCTTTCGATAAGTAAGAGTGTCGAACCCAACGAGGAGCAGAAGGAAATGATAAGCGGTTTCCAGCAAGGTATTCTCTGCAAGTACTGAAATAAGTAGTAATAAATAGTTTTGTGATAGGATAATTTGTAACAAGCAACAAGTAACAAAAGTAAATAAAGTACAGCAAGGTGGCCCAATCCTTTTTGTAGCAAAGGCCAAGCCTGGATAAACTCTTATATAGAGAAAAGCGCCTCCCGAGGACACATGGGAATATCGTCAAGCTAGTTTTCATCACGTTCATATGATTCGTGTTCGGTACTTTGATAATTTGGTATGTGGGTGGACCGGTGCTTGGGTGTTGTCCTTACTTGGACAAGCATCCCACTTATGATTAACCTCTATTGCAAGCATCCTCAACTACAACAAAAGTATTAAGGTAAACCTAACCATAGCATGAAACATATGGATCCAAATCAGCCCCTTGCAAAGCAACGCATAAACTAGGGTTTAAGCTTCTGTCACTCTAGCAACCCATCATCTACTTATTACTTCCCAATGCCTTCCTCTAGGCCCAAATAATGGTGAAGTGTTATGTAGTCGACGTTCACATAACACCACTAGAGGAGAGACAACATACATCTCATCAAAATATCGAACGAATACCAAATTCACATGACTACTAATAGCAAGACTTCTCACATGTCCTCGGGACAAAATGTAACTACTCACAAAGCATATTCATGTTCATAATCAGAGGGGTATTAATATGCATATAGGATCTGAACATATGATCTTCCACCAAATAAACCAACTAGCATCAACTACAAGGAGTAATTAACACTACTAGCAACCTACTAGTACCAATCCCGGACTTGGAGACAAGAATTGGATACAAGAGATGAACTAGGGTTTTGAGAGGAGATGGTGCTGATAAAGATGTTGATGGAGATTGCCCTCTCCCAATGAGAGGAGCGTTGGTGATGACGATGGCAATGATTTCCCCCTCCCGGAGGGAAGTTTCCTTGGCAGAACAGCTCCGCCAGAGCCCTAGATTGGTTTCGCCAAGGTTCCGCCACGTGGCGGCGGAGTTTCGTCCGAGAAGATGGCTTATGATTTTTTCGTCGTTGAAAGACTTCATATAGCAGAAGATGGATATCGGAGGGCCACCAGGGGGCCCATGAGGTAGGGGGCGCGCCCAGGGGGGTAGGGCGTGCCCCCCACCCTCATGGGCAGGGTGTGGCCCCCCTAGTGAACTTCTTGCGCTCGGTATTTTTTATATATTCTAAAAACATCTTCCGTGAAGTTTCAGGACTTTTGGAGCTGTGCAGAATAGGTCTCTAATATTTGCTCCTTTTCTAGCCCAGAATCCGAGCTGCCGGCATTCTCCCTCTTTATGTAAACCTTGTAAAATAAGAGAGAATAGGCATAAGTATTGTGACATAATGTGTAATAACAGCCCATAATGCAATAAATATCGATATAAAAGCATGATGCAAAATGGACGTATCAACTCCCCCAAGCTTAGACCTCGCTTGTCCTCAAGCGAAAGCCAAAATCAAAAAATATGTCCACATGTTTAGAGATAGAGGTGTCGATAAAAGTAAAATACGGACATGAGGGCATCATGATCATTCTTAGAACAACAACTTACATAATTCTTGTGATATGATTTCTTATGCTAGAGTAATAATTCAATCACAATTTCAGGTATGAATCGTAAACATCATTGAAAACTAACAAACTATAATCTCAGTCATTGGAGCAATTGCAATTTATCATAACATAGGAAAGAGTCAATATATAAGAGCTTTTCAGCAAGTCCACATACTCAACTATCATATAGTCTTTCACAATTGCTGACACTCACGCAATACTTATGAGTATGGAGTTTTAATCGGACATAGAGAAAGATAGGGGCTTATAGTTTTGCCTCCCAACGTTTTACCTCAAGGGTAATGTCAACAATAATAGTTCATGAAAACTCACATCCAATTGGCCATATATACCAGGATCTTTCCAACATACTGTGCTTGCCAAAGGATAAAATGTAAAAAGGAAGGGTGAAGATCACCATGACTCTTATGCAAGGTAGGAGATGAAAGTAAAAGATAGGCCCTTCGCAGAGGGAAGCAAAGGTTGTCATGCACTCTTGTGGTTGGATGCACAAAATCTTAATGCGAAAGAACGTCACTTTATATTGCCACTTGTGATATGGACCTTTATTATGCAGTCTATCGCTTTTATTTCTTCCATATCACACGATCGTATAAAGCTTATTTTCCCCCACACTAATAAGTCATACATATTTAGAGAGCAATTTTTATTACCTTGCACCGATGACAACTTACTTGAAGGATCTTATTCAATCCATAGGTAGGTATGGTGGACTCTCGTGGCAAAACTGGTTTAAGGGTATTTGGAAGCACAAGTAGTATCTCTACTTGGTGCGATGAATTTGGCTAGCATGAGGGGGAAAGGCAAGATCAACCATGTTGGATGATCCATGACAATATAATTTATCTCAGATGTAAGAAAGCATAACCCATTACGTTCTCTTCCTTATCCAACATCAACTCTTTAGCATGTCATATTTTAATGAGTGCTCACAATCATAAAAGATGTCCAAGATAGAATATTTATATGTGAAGACCTCTCTTTCTTTATTACTTCCTATTAATTGCAACGATGACCAAAACTATGTTTGTCAACTCTCAACAACTTTTATTCATCATACTTTTTCTATGTGGGTTCATTACCCTCCATAAGATCCATATGATCTCTTTGTTTCTTTTTATTCTTTCTCTTTTCTTTTATTCACTCAAGATCATGGCAAAATAATCAAGCCCTTGACTCAACACTAATCTTTATTATATATAGCTCACGGACTCGATTACATATAAGGATCATAAAGAAAAACTCAAAACTAGATCATGCCATAAACTTTATTCTACTAGATCAAGATATTACCAAAAGGATTGAACTAAGAAAAATGGTAAAGATAAAAGTGATGGTGATACGATACTGGGGCACTCCCCCAAGCTTGGTAGTTGCCAAGGGGAGTGCCCATACCAGATACTCAATTCTTCTTTGTTGGTGGAGAAGGTGATGGTTTTGTTGATGGCGTAGGCTTTTCGTCCTTCTTCCAAGGCATAGGCTCACCATCATAGAAGGATGATCGAGTCTCCTGAAACCTCAAATCTGCAGCCAAACTCATCCTCTTGAATCTATATTCATACTCACAATTTTGATTTTGCGGGTCATAGATCTGGGCTTGGAGGTGCTCGATTTTCTCATGAAGCTTGAAGATGGCCTCCCCAATGTCCTTGACGTCCAGCTTGTGGTTGTTGGTGAACTCCGTGATCATAATGTGATTGGAATCGAGTCCACGCTCCACCATCTCCTGACACCTGAAAACTTCTTGATCCAATGCCTCGAGCCTTGCCTCCGTGCTTCCGGTCTTCCTTGGTCCCTCAACATCGCGGATGTGCAACAACCCCTCACGCATCTCAATGGTTTGAGGGTGTTGCAGCACTTCCGCGAGGTAGGGGTTGATGACCTTCTCGAAGAACTAGTCCTTGGGGGCACTTGAAGACGACATGATGACCTGGATCTGTCAGAAAAACAGCTCGAAACAAAGACATGAGATTTTGCGTGATACGGGAGTCAAAACCTTCGGGAGATTATATAATGAATTTTTACCGACCAAAATACGTGTCGTGTACGAAAACAGAGTCCGGAGAGCGCACGAGGTGCCCACGAGGTAGGGGGTGCGCCCAGTAGGGTAGGGTGCGCCCTCCACCCTCGTGGAGGCCTCGTGTCCTTCCCGGACTGCTTCTTATTTTCCTATTTTTCTAAATATTCCAAAAACGGAGAAATATTGCCTTAAAAACTGTTTTGGAGTTGGTTTACTTACCATACCACATACATATTCCTTTTCGGAGTCTGAAGCGTTCCGGAAAGTGTCCCTTATGTATTCCTCCAAGGTTACGGTTTCAATAACATTTGTTTCAACATTTATGGGATTACCTGATATATCATGTTTGATTCTTTGACCATTCACCACCTTCGGATTTTTGCCTTCGAAGTTGTTGGTTTTTATGGCACCTAAACGATAAACCTCCTCGATAACGTAAGGACCTTCCCATTTAGAGAGAAGTTTTCCTGCAAAAAATCTTAAACGAGAGTTGTATAGCAATACATAATCACCTACATTAAACTCACGCTTTTGTATCCTTTTATCATGCCATCTTTTAACTTTTTCTTTAAAACAACTTGGCATTTTCGTAGGCTTGGGTTCTCCATTCATTGAGTGAGCTAATATCAAATAACCTCTTCTCACCGGCAAGTTTAAAATCATAATTGAGCTCTTTAATAGCCCAATATGCCTTGTGTTTTAGTTCAAGAGGTAAGTGACATGCTTTTCCATAGACCATTTTATACCGAGACATACCCATAGGATTTTTATATGCAGTTCTATAGGCCCATAATGCATCATCAAGTTTCTTGGACCAATTCTTTCTAGACCTATTAATAGTCTTTTGCAAAATTAATTTGAGCTCTCTATTACTCAATTCTACTTGACCACTAGACTGAGGGTGATAAGGAGATGCAATTCTATGATTAACATCATACTTAGCAAGCATTTTACGGAAATCACCATGAATAAAATGTGAACCACCATCAGTCACTAAATATCTAGGGACTCCAAATCTTGGAAAAATAACTTCTTTAAACATTTTAATAGAAGTGTTATGATCAGCACTACTAGTTGGAATAGCTTCTACCCACTTAGTAACGTAATCAAGAGCAACTGAAATATGTGTATATCCATTAGAGGCAGGAAAAGGTCCCATATAGTCAAAGCCCCAAACATCAAATGGTTCAATAACGAGTGAATAATTCATAGGCATTTCTTGACGTCTACTAATATTACCAATTCTTTGACATTCATCACAAGATAAGACAAACTTACGGGCATCTTTGAAGAGAGTAGGCCAATAAAAACCAGATTGCAATACCTTATGTGCAGTTCTATCTCCAACATGGTGACCTCCATAAGCTTCGGAGTGACACTTGCGTAGGATTTGTTCTTGTTCATGCTCAGGTACACAACGTCTAATAACACCATCTACTCCTTCTTTATAAAGATGTGGGTCATCCCAAAAGTAATGTCTCAAATCATAGAAGAACTTTTTCTTTTGCTGGTATGTGAAACTAGGTGGTATAAATTTGGCAACAATGTAATTAGCATAATCAGCATACCATGGAGCAGTATGAGAAGCATTTATGACATTTAATTGCTCATCAGGAAAGCTATCATCAATAGGTAGTGGGTCATCAAGCACATTTTCTAACCTAGACAAGTTGTCTGCAACGGGGTTCTCCGCTCCCTTTCTATCAACAATATGTAAGTCAAATTCTTGTAGCAAGAGAACCCATCTAATAAGTCTAGGTTTAGCATCTTTCTTGTACATAAGATATTTAATAGCAGCATGATCAGTGTGAATAGTTACTTTAGAATCAACAATATAAGGTCTAAACTTATCACAAGCAAATACAACTGCTAAGAATTCTTTTTCAGTAGTAGCATAATTTCTTTGAGCATTGTCTAGGGTTTTACTAGCATATTGAATAACGTTTAATTTATTATCAACTCTTTGCCCTAGAACAGCACCTACAGCATAATCACTAGCATCACACATAATTTCAAAGGGTAAATTCCAATCAGGTGGCTGAATAATAGGTGCAGAGATCAATACTTTCTTAAGTATTTCAAATGCTTCTACACAACCATCATCAAAGACAAATGGTACATCTTTTTGTAATAAATTAGTCAGAGGCCGAGAAATTTTTGAGAAGTCCTTAATGTACCTCCTATAAAATCTGACGTGACCAAGGAAACTTCTTATACCTTTGATGTCCTTAGGGCATGGCATCTTTTCAATAGCATCAACCTTGGCTTTATCAACCTCAATACCTCTTTCAAAAACTTTATGCCCCAAGACAATACCTTCATTAACCATAAAGTTGCACTTTTCCCAATTCAAGACAAGATTAGTTTCTTCACATCTCTGCAAAACTCGATCAAGGTTGCTCAAGCAATCATCAAAAGACGATCCATAGACGGAGAAATCGTCCATGAAAACCTCACAAATCTTTTCACAAAAGTCAGAGAATATAGCCATCATGCATCTTTGAAAGGTAGCAGGTGTGTTACATAAACCAAAAGGCATATGTCTATAAGCAAAAGTACCAAAAGGACAAGTAAAAGTAGTCTTTGATTGATCCTTGGCTGACACAGGTATTTGAGAGAAACCAGAATAACCATCTAGAAAGCAAAAATGTGTATGTTTGGATAATCTTTCTAGCATTTGATCGATAAAAGGTAAGGGATAATGATCCTTTTTAGTGGCCCTATTTAATTTGCAGAAATCAATTACCATCCTATAACCTGTAATAATTATTTGAGGAATCAATTCATCTTTATCATTAGGAACGACAGTAATACCCCCCTTCTTAGGGACACAATGGACAGGACTTATCCACTGACTATCAACAACGGGATAGATTATACCTGCCTCAAGGAGTTTTAGTATTTCCTTTCTTATCACTTTTTTCATTTTAGGATTCAGCCGTCATTGATGATCACGAACTGGTTTAGCATCTTCTTCCAAATTTATTTTATGTTGACATAGAGTGGGACTAATGCCCTTAAGATCATCAAGAGTATACCCAATAGCAGCACGGTGCTTCTTCAGAGTTTTCAATAATCTCTCTTCCTCATGCTCTGAAAGGTTAGCACTAATAATAATAGGATATATCTTTTTCTCATCAAGATAAGCATATTTAAGAGTATCAGACAACGTTTAAGCTCAAACACGGGATCACCCTTGGGTGGAGGAGGATCCCCTAGGATTTCAACAGGCAAATTGTGTTTCAGAATAGGTTCCCATTTAAAGAATACTTCATCTATTTCCCTTCTTTCATTCATAAACATATCATTTTTATGGTCTAGCAAATATTGTTCTAAAGGATCACTAGGAGGTACGGCAATAGAAGCAAGACCAATAATTTCATCCTTACTAGGTAATTCTTCTTCACGGTGTTGTCTACTAAATTTAGAGAAATTAAATTCATGAGACATATCATCTAAGCCGATAGTAACAACATTCTTTTTGCAATCTATCTTAGCATTAACAGTGTTTAGGAAGGGTCTACCAAATATAATGGGACAAAAGCTATCTTGTGGGGAACCAAGAACAAGAAAATCAGCAGGATATTTAGTTTTCCCACACAAGACTTCAACATCTCTAACAATTCCCATTAGTGAAATAGTATCTCTATTGGCAAGTTTAATTGTGACATCAATATCTTCTATCTCAGCAGGTGTGACGCCCGGGTAATTAAGCTACAGTGATCCTCTCCTAATGATGCCACGTCACCTCATTTATAGTTGCTAATCTCGAGTTAGTTCGAAAACGGTTCAACTTCAAATTCAAAAAAAAAACAGGCAAACAATAAAAGTTTTCAAATATTAAAACTAAAATGTTCTCAGTGAACCAAATATTGCATAGATAATTATGGTGGAAAAACCACACATTTATAAAATGTTTAAATACTATAAGATGAATAAAACAGTAGCAAAAATGATTATTTAAATATATATTTTTATTTAATAAAATGTTAAACTAAGTTATTTGGGGTCTAGACTTTTTGTGACTATGGGCTAAGTTGTAATACTAATTTAGATACTAAGTGTATATTTTACTAAATTAAAATGCAACTAAAATAAAGAAAGAAAGAAATAATAAAAGAAAACAGAAAACAAACAAAAGGAAGGAAAGGAAAAGAGAGAAAGCCCCCCCCCCACTGGGCTTCGGCCCAGCAGGCCGGCCCGTTCGGCCACCGGCCCAACCGGCCACACCCCTCACTCCCATAACCCCCACCCCTGGTCAAACCCTAACCCAACCACCCGCACTCCCCCCCCCACGTCGTTCCCACCCCCTCCCGATCCAGATTGCATCGGGGACGAAACCCCCACGCCCCCCTCATCTCCTCCCTCTCACCCGATCCAGACCGGATTGGGCCGACCCCATCGCCGCCACCCGAACACGCCACCCCGTCGCCGCCCCGGCGCACGTCCCCATCGCCAACCCCCGCCGCCTCGCCGGACCGCCTCGCCTCCTCCCCGATGTGCTCCACCGACCCCGACGCCACCCCGAACC
Organism: Triticum urartu; assembly: GCF_056163025.1. Lineage (NCBI taxonomy): Eukaryota > Viridiplantae > Streptophyta > Magnoliopsida > Poales > Poaceae > Triticum > Triticum urartu. The sequence goes on from NC_141877.1 coordinate 456,351,895, forward strand.
GCCGGCGCCGAGCGCCATCCACCCGGAGCTCCCCCGTCGCCGCCTGTAGTCTTCGTCCTCCTCCGCGACCCCCCACTGCCACTCCCCTACACTACTCGGTGAGGGTCATGCCCTCTTCTCTCTCCCCTGTCCCGCGCACTCTACGGCGTCGTCGCCCCCCCTGCAGCTCTCGACCACGCCCCGCGTCTTCCCGTAGCCGCCATCGCGCCCTGACCGCGGGGTGGCCACACCCAGCGTGCGTGCCCGGCCCGCGCCTGCCGCCTACTGATCTCGCCGGCCCCGCCCCTCTCGTGCTCACCCCCGCGTGCTCGTCGATGCCCTGCTCCTCTGCTCACGCGCCACCACGCTCGCCAGCTTCCGCGCGCGCCGCACTACCGCGCCTCGCCGTGTCCTCCCTGCAGCCGCTGCTGCTCGCCTTAGCCTCGCCCCTCCGCCCCTGACCACTGCTCCATCGCGCGACCCCGCCACCACCTCCATCGTTGTAGCTTGCGCGCGCCGCCGCATGCCTCACCTCCGACGCCTCACCTGGCCGGCGTCTTGCCGCCGTCCCCCAGCCGCCCCGTTGGCCACGCCCGGGCCAGCGCCCGCACACTCACGGGGCTCCGCCCGGAACGCCCCAACGCCCGTGCGCCCATTATGCCCCCCTAGGGCCAATGACACATGGGGCCCAGCCCCCCCAGAACGAAATTAAAAAAAAGAGGACTTAAAAGAATTAAAAAATAAATAATAATTAAGACAATTAATTAATTAATTAATTAACTTAATTAGTTCTGATTAGATTAACTAATTATGATTAATTAACCTAATAACTAATCAACTACTGTTAAATTAACTAAACAGTCTATGACCAGTGGGACCCACCTGTCAGGTTGACCAGGTCAACCGCTGACGTCATGCTGACGTCATGATGACGTCAGCAAACACTATTCTGGATAATGTTGATTTAATTAATTAAATAAATCCTAAAAATGATTTAAATCTTTAGAAAATCATATCTTTTAATCCGTAATTCGGATGAAAATACTTTATACATGAAAGTTGCTCAGAACGACGAGACGAATTCGGATACGCAATCCGTTCGTCCGTCACACGTCCCTAGCATAGCGAACACGCAACTTTCCCTCTCCGGTTCATCTGCCCGAAAACGCGAAACAATGGGAATACTTTCCCGGATGTTTCCCCCCTTCGCCGGTATCGCCTATCCCTACGTTAGGTCACCCCTAGCACAACGTATTGTCGCGTCTTGCTTTGTGTTTCATTTGATTGCTCTATTATTTATTGTGTTCCCCCTCCGTTACTCCTTTCCGGTAGACTCCGAGACCGATGCCGATGTCCGTGTGTTCGACTACATCGAAGATGACCTCTCTCTTGCCAGAGCAACCAGGCAAGCCCCCCCTTTGATCACCAGATATCGCCTACTCTTTTCTCTATACTGCTTGCATTAGAGTAGTGTAGCATGTTACTGCTTTCCGTTATTCCTATCCTGATGCATAGCCTGTCCTTGCTACTACTGTTGTTACCATTACCTGCTATCCTACTGCTTAGTATAGGATGCTAGTGTTCCATCAGTGGCCCTACACTCTTGTCCGTCTGCCATGCTATACTACTGGGCCGTGATCACTTCGGGAGGTGATCACGGGCATATACGATATACTTTACACAGTTACATTACCTGTGATACTGTTCGGAGATGGGGGCTGAAGGGGCAGGTGGCTCCATCCCGGTAGAGGTGGGCCTGGGTTCCCGACGGCCCCCGACTGTTACTTTGAGGCGGAGCGACAGGGCAGGTTGAGACCACCTAGGAGAGAGGTGGGCCTGGCCCTGGTCGGCGTTCGCGGATACTTAACACGTTTAACGAGATCTTGGTATTTGATCTGAGTCTGGCTACTGGCCTATACGCACTAACCATCTACACGGGGACGGTTATGGGCACTCGACGTCGTGGTATCAGCCGAAGCCTTCGTGACGTCAGCAACGGAGCGGCGCGCGCTGGATTGGACTGGAACGCCTACTAGGCTAGGTCTGCTTCCGGCCGCCCACGCAACGTGCAGGTGTGCTAAGGGCGATGGGCCCAGACCCCTGGGCGCTTAGGTTTAGACCGGCGTGCTGACCTCTCTGTTGGTCTAGGTGGGGCTGCGACGTGTTGATCTTTCGAGGCCGGGCATGACCCAGGAAAGTGTGTCCGACCAAATGGGATCGAGCGTGTTGGGTTATGTGGTGCACCCCTGCAGGGAAGTTAATCTATTCGAATAGCCGTGATCTTCGATAACAGGACGACTTGGAGTTGTACCTTGACCTTATGACAACTAGAACCGGATACTTAATAAAACACACCCTTCCAAGTGCCAGATACAACCGGTGGTCGCTCTCTCACAGGGCGACGAGGGGAGGATCATCGGTTAGGATTATGCTATGCGATGCTACTTGGAGGACTTCAGTCTACCATCTTCTACATGCTGCAAGACGGAGGCTGCCAGAAGCGTAGTCTTCGAAAGGACTAGCTATCCCCCCCTTATTCCGGCTTTCTGCAGTTCAGTCCACATATGATTCCCTTAATCCATTTGATACCAATGCATACATATGTAGTATAGCTCCTTGCTTGCGAGTACTTTGGATGAGTACTCACGGTTGCTTTCTCCCTCTTTTCCCCCTATCCCTTCTATCTGGTTGTCGCAACCAGATGTTGGAGCCCAGGAGCCAGACGCCATCTTCGACGACGACTCCTACTACACCGGAGGTGCCTACTACTACGTGATGCCCGCTGACGACGACCAGGAGTAGTTAGGAGGATCCCAGGCAGGAGGCATGCGCCTCTTTCGATCTGTATCCCAGTTTGTGCTAGCCTTCTTAAGGCAAACTTGTTTAACTTATGTCTGTACTCAGATATTGTTACTTCCGCTGACTCGTCTATGATCGAGCTCTTGTATTCGAGCCCTCGAGGCCCCTGGCTTGTAATATGATGCTTGTATGACTTATTTTATTTGTAGAGTTGTGTTGTGATATCTTCCCGTGAGTCCCTGATCTTGATCGTACACGTTTGCGTGTATGATTAGTGTACGATTAAATCGGGGCCGTCACAGCAGGTGCAATATCATGCATAATTTCTTTGTATAAGTCGTAAGGTATTGCACTAGCACTAGCACCCATATCACATAAGCCATGATAACAATGATCTCCTATTTTAACAGAAATAACAGGCATGCCTACCACAGGTCTGTTTTTATCTTTAGCACAAGGTTTAGCAATTCTAGCAATCTCATCAATATTATCAGACAAAAGATCTTTAACAGTAGCAATATCAGGTTCAACTTTAATTTTCTCAGAAGGTGTATAATTTTAATGTTTCTTTTACGAACCACAGTTGAAGCTTTAGAATGATCCTTTATCCTAACAAGGAAAGGTGGTTTCTCAACATAAGAAGTAGGAACAATAGGATCATTATAAGTGATAGTCTTTTCTTTAACTTTAATAGGTGCAGCTACTTTTACTTCTATGGGAGGATGATATTTAAACCACTTCTCCTTGGGGAGATCAACATAAGTAGCAAAAGATTCACAGAAAGAAGCTACTATCTCAGAGTCAAGTCCATATTTAGTGCTAAATTTATGGAAAACATCGGTAGCCATAAAATATTTAACACAATCAAACTTAGGTGTCATACCTGACTCCTTACCTTCGTCGAGGTCCCAATCTTCAGAGTTGCGTTTAATTCTTTCCAATAAATCCCATTTGAATTCAATAGTCTTCGTCATAAAAGATCCAGCACAAGAAGTATCGAGCATGGTGCGATTGTTATCAGAAAGCCGATCATATAAGTTTTGAATAATCATCTCTCTTGAGAGCTCATGATTGGGGCATGAATATAACATTGATTTAAGCCTCCCCCAAACTTGAGCGATGCTTTCTCCTTCGCGAGGCCAAAAATTATATATATAATTGCGATCACGATGAACAAGATGCAAAGGATAAAACTTCTGATGAAATTCCAATTTCAATCGTTTGTAGTTCCATGACCCCGTATCATCACATAGCCTATACCATGCCAATGCATCTTCCTTCAAAGATAAAGGGAAGACCTTCTTCTTAACAACATCTCCGGGTACACCTGCAAGCTTAAATAATCCACAAACTTCATCCACATATATTAGGTGCTCATCAGGATGCATTGTTCCGTCTCCTGCAAAAGGATTATCTAGCAGTTTTTCTATCATACCGAAGGGATCTCAAAGCAGACATTTTCTTTTTTTTGAAAGTGAAAGAAAATTTCATTTTCATTTTCATTTTTAGTAGGTTCAGTAGGTTGAGGAGCAACTCTTTGCTCTACTGGTCGGGGTGAAGATACCCCGAACAAGCCCCTCAGAGGATTACTTTCCATAGTAATAAGTGACAGTAAATTTCAGCACACTATATAAATTTTCCTTACCATTCCACCTACCAAAGGTGCTTCACTCCCCGGCAACGGCGCCAGAAAAGAGTCTTGATGACCCACAAGTATAGGGGATCTATCGTAGTCCTTTCGATAAATAAGAGTGTCGAACCCAACGAGGAGCAGAAGGAAATGATAAGCAGTTTCCAGCAAGGTATTCTCTGCAAGTACTGAAATAAGTTGTAATAGATAGTTTTGTGATAGGATAATTTGTAACGAGCAACAAGTAACAAAAGTAGATAATATGCAGCAAGGTGGCCCAATCCTTTTTGTAGCAAAGGACAAGCCTGGACAAACTCTTATATAGAGAAAAGTGCTCCCGAGGACACATGGGAATATCGTCAAGCTAGTTTTCATCACGTTCATGTGATTCGCGTTCGTTACTTTGATAATTTGGTATGTGGGTGGACCGGTGCTTGGGTGTTGTCCTTACTTGGACAAGCATCCCACTTATGATTAATCTCTATTGCAAGCATCCGCAACTACAACAAAAGTATTAAGGTAAACCTAACCATAGCATGAAACATATGGATCCAAATCAGCCCCTTACGAAGCAACGCATAAACTAGGGTTTGAGCTTCTGTCACTCTAGCAACCCATCATCCACTTATTACTTCCCAATGCTTTCCCCTAGGCCCAAATAATGGTGAAGTGTCATGTAGTCGACGTTCACATAATACCACTTGAGGATAGACAACATACATCTCATCAAAATATCAAATGAATACCAAATTCACATGATTACTTATAACAAGACTTCTCCCATGTCCTCAGGAACAAACGTAACTACTCACAAAGCATATTCATAGTCATAATCAGATGATTATTAATTATCATATATGATCTGAACATATGATCTTCCACCAAATAAACCAACTAGCATCAACTACAAGGAGTAATTAACACTACTAGCAACCTACTAGTACCAATCCCGGACTTGGAGACAAGAATTGGATACAAGACATGAACTAGGGTTTTGAGAGGAGATGGTGCTGATGAATATGTTGATGGAGATTGCCCTCTCCCGATGAGAGGAGCATTGGTGATGACGATGGCGATGATTTCCCCCTCCCGGAGGGAAGTTTCCCCGGCAGAACAGCTCCGCCAGAGCCCTAGATTGGTTCCGCCAAAGTTCCGCCTCGTGGCGGCAGAGTTTCGTCCGAGAAGATGGCTTATGATTTTTTCCTTATCGAAAGACTTCATATAGCAGAAGATGGCCATCGGAGGGCCACCAGGGGGCCCACGAGGTAGGGGGCGCGCCCAGGGGGTAGGGCGCGCCTTGCACCCTCGTGGGTAGGGTGTGGCCCCCCTGGTGAACTTCTTGCGCTCAATATTTTTTATATATTCTGAAAACATCTTCCGTGAAGTTTCAGGGCTTTTGGAGCTGTACAGAATAGGTCTCTAATATTTGCTCCTTTTCCATCCCAGAATCCCAGCTGCCGGCATTCTCCCTCTTTATGTAAACCTTGTAAAATAAGAGAGAATAGGCATAAGTATTGTGACATAATGTGTAATAACAGCCCATAATGCAATAAATATCGATATAAAAGCATGATGCAAAATGGACGTATCACCTCTCGGCTTTTGATAACCCACAAGTATAGGGGGTCAATTGTAGCCTCTTTCGATAAGTAAGAGTGTCGAACCCAACGAGGAGCTAAAGGTAGAACAAATATTCGCTCAAGTTCTATCGACCACCGATACAACTCTACGCACGCTCAACATTTGCTTTACCTAGAACAAGTATAAAACTATAAGTACTTTGTAGGTGTTTTTGGATAGGTTTGCAAGATAATAAAGAGCACATAAATAAAAGCTAGGGGCTGTTTAGATAAAGAAGCAATAAAGTTAGTATATCGAGTGTGGAAAAGTGGTGGTAGGAGTTGCGAAATTGTCCCTAAGCAATTGACTACTTTACTAGACCGATAGGACAACGAAAATCTACTCACACATCATAGGATGGCAACACATCATTGGATAATAATATGAAGCATAAAGCACCATGTTCAAGTAGAGGGTACAGCGGGTTGCGGGAGAGTGTACCACTGTAGATAGAGGGGGGAAGGTGATGGAGATGTTGGTGAAGATGGCAGAGGTGTTGGTGTAGATTGCGGTGATGATGATGGCCCCCGACGGCGTTCTGGCGCCACCGGAAGCGAGGGGGAGAGAGCCCCCCTTCCTTCTTATTTTTCCTTGACCTTCTCCCTAGATGGGAGAAGGGTTTCCCCTCTGGTCCATGGCCTCCATGGAGGCGGAGGGGCGAGAGCCCCTCCGAGATTGGATCTGTCTCTCTGTCTCTCTCTGTTTCTGCGTTCCCAGATTCTGCCCTTTCACCGTTTCTTATATTCCCGGAGATCCGTAACTCCGATTGGGCTGAAATTTTAACACGATCTCTATCCGGATATTAGCTTTATTGCGGTGAAAGAAGGGCACCAGCCGCCTTACGGGGTGGCACGAGGGTCAGGGGCGCGCCCCCCTGCCTCGTGGGCCCCTCGAGCATCGTCTCGCGTTGATTTCACTTCCCAAAATTCACATATATTCCAAAAAAATCTCCTTCAGTTTTTATCCCGTTTGGACACCGTTTGATATGGATTTTCCACGAAACAAGAAACATGCAACAAACAGGAACTGACACTGAGCACTGGATCAATATGTTAGTCCCAAAAATAGTATAAAAAGTTGCCAAAAGTATATGAAAGTTGTATAATATTGACATGGAACAATCAAAAAATATAGATACGACGGAGACGTATCAGCTTTCCTTCACCGGAATTAGCCGAGTAGGACTTCTTTTCCTTATCTAGAGGGCACAATATGCTTTGGCTTCTTTTCTCGAAGTAACAATATACACATATATAGTTAGCTCGAATGTGATGCACGCGTTTTCTATAGTTGAGCGGGAACGAGAGTGGTGGCTTGTGGTGCGCAACAGTTGCATACCATACAATGCACTGCCAATTAGCCATAGGCGTGGTCGACCACTGGTCTTCCAAAGTGGATCACAAGTACAGATCAAACTTGGATTTGAAATTAACTAGGCAAGTACAAGTCGAATCCAACTAATTCATTTATTTTCTTTCCTTCTCTTCTTCAATTTCCCTTACTACTCCCCAGCCTAGCACCCAGCTACAGCCGATGATCCTCCTAGGTGTGGTGTGGAGCGTTCAAAGGAGATTGAGGCAATTCGGAGAAGAAGCCACCAGGGAAGAAGAGATGATTTGGGATTGGTGATTACACGTGGCCTCCTCTAGGGTAGGTCTAACAGATGGGAGAAAAGACTAGTAACATATAAAAATATTCCCCACCTTCTACCACGTATTCATAATAGTGACCAAAATCGCAAGTTAATAGAAAAATTAAAGGGTTAATCCTTTCTTTATCAAAACCATATTATTGTGAAAGCCAAATGGCTGAACACAAGCCCTTAGGAAAAAAGAGAGGATGAACCCAAAAAGCGAGCGAGCGCGCGCGTATGTGTGTGTGTGTGTTGAGGCCTGGTTCACACATGTCAACTTGGGGCTCCAGTGCATCTGACTTCGGGTCCTCAGTCCACCTTACAGATTAAACTCATCTTTGCTTGTCCTCTTCCTCGCCGACGTATGGCGATGCTGCCACCGTCGTCACCGATAGACGTGCCTCTGCGGCTATCGCTTCTCCCAGTGGACACCATCTTGGAGATATTGTCCCGCGTGGGCGAAGCTACCATCATCGGCCACTGCGCATCCACTTGCAAAGCGTGGCTCCACCTCATCCTGGAGCCGTCCTTCTTCTCCTGCCGTCAGGCCGGGCGCCCCGACCCCTTTAATCTCGATGTAAGCGTGCAAGCTGGCAGTGGTAGTGGAAATCTGAACGAGTCAAAAAATCTCACACAGAATGCTAAGTCTGGATTGGTCCATAAGAAGTGAACCACGCTAGGATGCAGACATCTAGTTATCATAATGTCTTGGTTTATCAAGTCATGTAAAGAAAACAAAGAAAATATATTTTTAAAACACGAAGATAAGTTACGAACATTGAGTAAGCCATTACAAAGCATAAGATGAATTCCCAGTATAACTTGTTTTGACTTGTAGCTTTCTTCCATCATCACCTCCCACCGAAAAAAAATCCTATAAGACTGGGTCTTTTCTCCCATGTGGTGAGACCCACCCTAGAGGAGGCCACACTTCTTTTTACCAATCCCAAAGCATCTCTTCTTGCGTTATTTCATGAGTTTCATATTTCTTTCTGATGACAGACCTCTCGTCTATCCTTCATCGGAATCAGCCAACTAAGACTTCCTTTCCTTATCTAGATGGGCACGACGAACTGCTTTGGTTTCTTTGTAGGAAGTAGCCATATACACGTATATAAGTAGCTCAAAACTTATGATGCATGTTCTCTACAGCTGAGCGAGAACGAGAGGGGCGGCGTGTGGTGCGCAACAGCTGCATACCATCCAATGTGCTGACAATCAGCTAGGGGTGAGGAAAAGCACCCGCCTTCCTCACAAGTTACAGATCGAACTTGGATTTGAAATTAACTAGACAAGTACAAGTCGAATCCAACTAATACTTTTATTTTGTTGCTTCCCTTCTTTAATTTCCCTTACTACTCCCCGGCGTGGCACCCAGCTATAGTCGGCGATCCTGCTAGACATGGTGTGGAGCATTCAACAGAGATTGAGAAAATTTGGAGAAGAAGACGTCATGGAAGAAGAGATGATTTGGGACTGGTGATCACTCGTGGCCTCCTCTAGGGTTGGTCTAGACAGATGGGAGAAAAAACCGATCTTATGATTTTTTTTCCCTCACCTTCTACTACTGATTCACAATATTGACCAAAACAACAAGTTAGTCTGCAAAAAGGGCTAATCTTTTTTTATCAAAACCATATTATTGCGCAAGGCCCAATGGATGAACACAGGCCCTGAGGAAACAAGAGAGGATGAACCCAAAAGCGCGAGGGTGTGTGTGTTGAGGCCTGGTTCACGCCTGGCAATTTGGGGCTCCAGTGCATCTGACTTCGGTTCCTCGGCCCACCCTGCAGAATTCGACTCATCTCAGCTTCTCCTCTTCTCGTCGGCGCATGGCGCCGCCGCCGCCGCCGCCGATAGACGCGCCTCTGCGGCTGCCGCCTCTCCCGGCGGACACCATCTTGGAGATCTTGTCCCGCGTGGGCGACGCTACCGCCGTCGTCCGCTGCGCAGCCACCTGCAAAGCATGGCGCCGCCTCATCCTGGAACCGTCCTTCCTCTCCCGCCGTCGCGCCGGGCGCTCCGACCCCTCCCCTCTCCTCGGCTTCTTCTTCCTGGACACATCCCAGAAGCTGCCCCGTCGCCGCCTCTACCTCCGCCGCCCCACGCGCTTCCTCCCCCTCGGCCCCTCTCAGTCGCAGGCAACCGCCCTCCCCCTGTCCCACTTCTTGCCGAAGCCGGACGCGGCCGGCCTCAGCGGGTTCGCCCCCGTCGCGTCAGGCGCCGGCGGGCTCCTTGCCCTCCGCCGTTCCCCGGCCAGCTCGTGCGACCCCGTCAGGATCTGCGTCTGCGACCCCGTGGCAGGGACCTCCACCTTCCTCCCCCCTCTCCCGCCCACAACATCCCCCGAGAACATCGTCTTTCTCGACGCCGACGGCTCCTCGTTCCGCCTGCTTGCGGTGATGAACCGACCAATGGGGATCCGCCTGCGCGTCTTCTCCTCCCAGACCGGGCAGTGGGGCACGGCTGTGACGGCCCCACTTCCTGATAAGATGGTGATCCACCTCTGCTCCCGTGCCGTCGTCCACCGTGGTGCCGTCCACTGGATATGCGGCACCCGTGCCCTCCCGAATGCGGTGCACGCACTGGCCGTTCGCCCCGGCCAGGCCGATGTCTCGGTGTGCCGATTCGACCTTCCGCTGCGCGCAGGCATTCACCGCCTGAACCACGCCGCAGAAGCCGTTCGCCTGTTCAGTTCAGCTCAGGGGTGTCTCTCCTTGGTTCTTCTGGATGAACCTGTGATCTCCGTCTGGAACTTCAAAGACAATGGCGCTGATGGCAGGCCCTGGGAGCTTCACAAGACGGTACATCTGCCGTCGGTGTTGCCGTCGACAATCTCTGATCCTTCTGCAGGGTGGAGGCTCTCTGTCGTAGCATCGTGCGATCAGAGTGGCTCCTTGTTCTTGCGTGCTGTGGGCGAGGGCGGCCTTTTTGTGCTCAACCTGGAGACGGAGGTGATGTCGAGGGTACGCAACGACCACTGCGCCAAGTTCCTGTGCCTGTATGTGGCGAATCTGAGTTCTTGCCTGGGAGCCATGAAGAATTTCTGATGTTGGACTCAAAATTCAGGTTTCTGAACACACTAGCTTAATGCATATTAAGAGATGAGTATTCAGTTCTGTTTCGATGTATTCTACAGGTTTACTCTTATCTGTGATGTATCACCTGTTTATTTTCACATCTGGAGGCTTCATACTGATTTAAGTTTCAGTTTATTGTATGCGGCTTGCTTATTGTAGTCTTCATTTCTAATAATCAGTGTCCTCTACTGCTAAACTTGAATTTGGATATGATTACAGTTTGTATGTCCAGTGGGGTTCTATAATGTGAAACTGAAAGAAACAGGATTAAATTGCGCTTATTTTCTTCGATTCACTATGCCAATAATGCAATTTGCTGTTTCTTGGAAGGCAAGATTATAGTTATCTAAGCCAATGTGAACAATAGGAGAAATTTTATTGCTTTGCATTCTGAGGTGACAACTCTTGTGATCAGGTAGTAAAAGAAAAAAGAACACATAATAATGGGAATTTGCCAGATTATATGATTACTAGAGCTGACAGTTACATCATGTCTGAGAGTTAGTATGACACAATATACGTTCCATCATGTCTGGGAGTTAGTACTGTATACACAATATATGTGCACACAGTTCTCTACTGTATATCTAGATAAGCCAGTCCTCACTACTAGATTTCTCTGCACATGTGTGCTTCCATATTGTAAATAGCCAGACATCATCGTGAGTTGTATACGTCATGCAGTAGATATTTCCATACTGTAAAGTTCAATTAGAAATCTGTGGAGTTGATTTTGATGTCTCTAATTTGTTCAGAAATGGGAATTTTAATTTTTAACGAACATGCAAAGTATGATTGTGAAGCTGAGGTCAAAACCGAAGCCCTGAAAATAACAATATCATTCTCTCATATTAGTAATGTCTCGATATTCTATAAGCAAAATATCAGCCTTAAAAGCTAATTTTTTAACAGAAAAGTAAAAAAATGCAAAATTGATTTGACTGGACCACAACCATATGCACTAAGAGCTTCTTGTATTTATGTTTTTTTTACTTTTCTGTAATTTTTACTAATCTTCTAGTATTAATTAGCGTACTGATTTTATTATTGTTTCATTTTAAATTTCAAAATGTATATTCCCTTATTCAAGTTAACTGTGAAGAACAAACTCAACTGATTTTTTCATTAAGAAATTGTATCCTTTTTGTAACCCTAACTGTAGTACCTAAATCTTCAATAACCTTATTGACTCACCAAAAATGTTGATCCAGAGTTCTCCCTCCTTCTGGTCCGGCCAGATGAGAAGAACATACATGAACGAGTTCGGAGGAACATTTGTATGATTGTAATCTTACAAGAACTCCAAATTAGCAGTTTGTTTTATATAAGTAATTTTTTTTGTCAAGTTTGACCAAATTTAGAAATAAATATCAACATTACAATGCTAAATCAATACCATCAGATCCAAGTTGAAACATATTTCGTATTACATTTTATTTGATATTGTAGATGTTGATATTTTTAAATACAAGTTTAGTCAAATTTTATAAAAGTTTGGCCCTTTAAACGTCTTGCTAATGCCAAATCGCACTTGTATGCACTTGTGCCATCTTGTGGTTTGTTGTCACATGGCGTAACTCATCTCGCTGGAGCTCTGGCAGGATCCAATTTTTGGCAACTTCCTTTTATGTTAGAGCGTTGCTATGCGAACGATAAGACTGCGCCCTATTTACGGGTGACATGCTACGATCAGATGCAGTTGGCGAGCACTTGTACTCCGCTCGATTCCAGCACCGTCTGCATATAGGCCAAACTGTGGTGTGCACGGCAGTTTCGTTTATGTTAATATTCAGACTAAAACAAAAACAAAAAAACTGCAAAACACACAACACAAAAAACAGTTAAAGAAGAATCACGCTGACCCGTTGGACATAAGCCACTCTGTGTCTCCCTCCGTTTCAAAATATGTTTAAGTTGAAATGGAGGGAGCATATATTTTTTATGCGACTTTTTTCAGTTTGAATTTCGTTTGAAAATTTCAGACGAAAAAAATCCGAAATTTCCTAAAAACTGTTTCCTCAAAAATAAACCATAAAGTATTTCAAGACGAAGGGAGTACTTTATTGTTGGGCCAGTTGGTAGTTTTAATTCCTGCGCTCAAGTTTGAGCTGCGATGGAACCGGCCAGTCGGCCATGCATTTCTACGGTTCTACCTACCGTGTGACAATTTGGAAGATAGGCATTCATAACACACTACTTCCTTCCTCGAGTATTTAACAAAAAAACTACTCTATTTTATGGAACCGTGCCTACAAACTATCACTCTACAAATTTATGCCGAAAATTACCACTTTTTATCTAATCTTTGACTAAAAACTACCATGTCGGGAAAGTGCCCAATTCGCCTCTTCTAAACGCCTTTCTGACAGGATGAGCTCACCTGTCAGCATTAATCTTCTTCCTCCTCTCTCTCTGGCATTTCCTCAAACACTTCATGTGCACTCCGCCGCTCTGCCCCGCTCGTCCTCCCACACCGTCGCCCCGCAGCACCTCGTCAGCCCGCGCCGCCCCGTCCAGTTCCTCATCGGCGACCTCCCGCTCCGGATCCGGCTCCCACGCCCGCGACCAGTGCTGCGCCTCCACGCCGTCTTCCGCATCCCCGGCCTCCTCATCGCCGCTTCGCCCATCCCCGGCCACAGGTGCCCTCGCCGGAGCCAGCAGTCTCTGCCGCGCGCGGCCTCTCCCTCGCCCCGCCAGTGCCCTGCTCCAGCGTCGCCGCCGGATGCCTCAAGCTCCAGATCCGACCGACCTCGCCGCTCCCTTCGGCCTCCCGCAGCTGCCTGTTGCCGGCCATCCCCATGGTTCGAGGAGCCCAAGCCTTCATCTGCTCCTCTCACCCTGCGCCGGCCTCCACCAGCACCCATGGCCGCCGCTTGCTAGTCACCACCACAGCCGCCGCCCCCCTGCTTGCTGCTTCGACTTCATGCCCAAGCTTCGTTTTCGTCATGGACGTGGGGTAGCAGCACGGCGAAGGGTTTGACGACATGCCAGAGAGAGAGGAGGAAGAAGATTAATACTGACAGGTGGGCCCATCCTGTTAGAAAGGCGTTTAGAAGAGGCGAATTGGGCACTTTCCCGACATGGTAGTTTTTAGTCAAAGATTAGACAAAAAATGATAGTTTTCGGCATGAATTTGTAGAGTGGTAGTTTGTAGGCACGGTTCCATAAAATGTGGTAATTTTTTGTTAAATACTCCCCTTCGTCATTGTGAGCTCGTACCACCACCACTTGAGTTTCGGAGACAAGCGCACCTGGAGCACCACAGAGCTGCGCCACGTTATATGTGACCACGTATCATCATGTATGTTGCCGCTCAGTACTGCTCTGCTGCTAAACACCAGGACCCTCCTCTCCACCTCTCTCTTTCTAGTTTCCAGTGAGCAGGCGCACGCGCACGTGGAGCGGCCATGGCGACCGCGGCAACTGCCGGCGCGGAGGGGCGTCACGCCGTGTTCTTCCCTTTCCCGACGCAGGGCCATGTGAAGGCGGCGCTCGGCCTGGCCCAGCTCCTCCACCGTTGCCATGGCTTCCAGGTCACCTTCGTCCACACCGCCGAGCACAACCGCCGCCGCCTCCTCCGCTCGCGCGGCCTCGGTGCGCTCGCGGGGGTCTCCGGGTTCCGCTTCGCCGCCGTCCCGAACGGCCTGCCCCCGTCCGAGGCGGACGCGTCGCAGGACATGGGCGCCCTGCTGTCCACCACGGAGGTCTTGATGTTGGAAATATGAGCAAATTACTACGAGATTTAATCCAAATAAACAGAAGATAAATCATGACCACAGCAGTAGAGATTAAACTAATCATGCGAACTAGCATAGCAGATGAATATATCACATCTAGGGCACATACTAGAAGCATGAATTCTACCAGGATCTCGAACAGGAAGGATAGAATCACATACGGTGCAGCGGGTGCAGCACCGCCGGCGTTAACGTTGTCGCCCATATCGTCGAGAACGAGGTTGCCGAGGTCGGGGAAGAAGTCGTCGTTCGCGAAGTCGTCGCTGCCAGCAGTCGCGTGAGTGCGCTCCCCAAAAACCTGATCGCCCCTCTCCCGTACAGGATCACGAGAGGCGGGGTTCCGGAGGCCTGCTGTCCCTTCTCGCGGTGCACGCCGGAAGGAGGGATGGAGAAGACTTGCTTGGCGGCGCAATGATCTGGAACGGTGGCGCGGCTCAATCCCGCAACCCGCGGCGCGTCGCGTCGCGGCGTGGCGAGGCGAGCTAGGAGGAGGAGCGCGCGTGTAGGTCTCCTCTTCTCATGCTCATACAAGTGGTAGAAGAGCTCACCTTATAAAGAGGTGCAACTCTCTCTCAACTTCCGGGGTGGGACTAAACTTTAGCCTCACTCACTCCACTCACATGTGTGCATGAATGGACCAAGAGAATTTTAGAATTTTAGTTGGGCTTTGGGCCAAAGGCCTACTAGCAAAATTCCAATAATCCCCCACAAAATCTCATTGGCACATCTCATCATTTAGTTTCAAAACGTCGTTTTATATATCGGTGCTTAGTGGAGACTGTGAAGTTAAACTTCCACTTAGAAATTTATGCTACACTAGATCACAACTTGAATAGTGGACTATGCCTTGAACTACAAGTTTTCTGTAAAACTAGTTTCACACAAATTCTTGATCGATACTGGGCTGCCGCAAGGCTTCCCTGCGGGTGGAGCGTATACGTCATACTCCAGGGCCTTTCATGAACTTATTAGAGAACACCCAATTCTCACATACTGCGACGTTAACAGTCAAATTCATATAGGTGTGTTCCTCAGAAGATGTTCTGCAGGACAACATCTCTGCTTACCCGAATAAGCCACTTGGAACACATTAAGATAAGTATCAACCTGCCATGCAGATCAGGAGAGTATTGCATCTTCACGGAGTGGGATAATTAATATAGGGATACTCTCCTCCCAGCTGACCAACAGCTTGTCTCCCACTTCTACTTCACGGGATCTCCGATCACATAGAGTGGTTTACCACTATGGACAACTCATGCGGTGGGTCTCAAACCCATCTCCATCGATGCATTATCTATCATATTACGTGATAGACCCTTTGTGAAGGGATCTGCCAAGTTTTTCGACGTTTGGATATAATCCAACGTAATAACTCCGGAGTTTCTCAATTTTCTGACAGATTTTAGTCTCCTCTTCACATGCCTTAAGGACTTCATATTGTTCTTAGAACTGTTTATCTTGACGATCACAGTTTGATTATCATAGTTCATCAGGATAGAGGGTATCGGTTTTTCAACCATAGGTAAGTCCATCAAGAGTTCACGAAGCCACTCTGCTTCAACAGTGGCAGTGTCTAATGTCGTGAATTCTGATTCCATAGTTGACCTCGTTAAGATGATCTGCTTGCAAGACTTCCAGGAAACAGCGCCACCACCAAGTGTAAAAACATAACCACTTGTGGCCTTAATCTCATCAGCATCAGATATCCAGTTTGAGTCACTATAACCCTCCAGTACCCTTGGATACCCGGTGTAGTGAATCTCATAGCTCGCGGTGCCTTTCAAATAGCGCATAACTCTCTCAAGCGCATGCCAATGATCATCTCCCGGTTTTGACACAAACTGACTCAGCTTACTCATAGCAAAAGAGATGTCAGGCCTCGTGGCACTCGCCAAATACATAAGCGAGCCAATAATCTGAGAATACCTTAGTTGATCTCTAGCAATCCGTCGATTCTTTCGAAGCAACACACTAGCATCATATGGAGTTGGAGAAGGCGTGCAGTCTCTATACCCAAAACGACTCAAGACCTTTTCCACATAATGAGACTGAAGCAGTGTGATCCCACCATTCTCATCTCTCAACAGCTTGATGTTTAAGATAACATCAGCTACTCCTAGATCCTTCATCTCAAAACAGCGAGATAAGAAATCCTTAACCTCCTTAATTAAATCAAGTTTGGTTCCAAAGATCAATATATCGTCGACATACAGACAAAGAATAATTCCTTCACCCCCACCTTAGCGATAGTACACGCACTTGTCACCATCGTTTACTACAAAGCCGGCAGCAGTTAATGTTCTTTTGAACTTCTCATGCCACTCCTTAGGAGCTTGTTTAAGGCCATATAAAGACTTTAATAACTTGCACACCTTTCCTTCTTGACCAGGTACTACAAAATCATCTGGCTGATCCATGTAAATTTCCTCCTTCAACTCTCCATTAAGGAAAGCCGTCTTAACGTCCATTTGATGAACGAGAAGACCATGTGAGGCAGCCAGTGATAGTAGCACCCGAATTATGGTCAGTCTAGTCACGGGTGAGTAAGTATCAAAAAAGTCTTCACCTTCTTTCTGGGTATAACCCTTGGCCACAAGCCGTGCCTTGTACTTTTCAATCGTACCATCAGGTCTAAGCTTCTTCTTGAACACCCACTTACATCCTACAGGTTTGCATCCATAAGGACGGTCAGTGATCTCCCAGGTACTGTTAGCTAAGATGGAATCCATCTCGCTACGTACAACTTCCTTTCAGTAGTCAGCATCAGGAGATGCATAGGCTTCTGAAATAGTCCTGGGTGTGTCATCCACGAGGTACACAATGAAATCATCACCAAAAGACTTTGCAGTCATATGTCTCTTACTCCTCATAGGAGTTCCATTGTTACCCTCAATAGGATTCTCAACGTGTTCCATCGCAATGGTGGGTTCAGGAATTACAGTGAATTCCTCACTAGATGGAGTAGGTATCTCCTGATTTGATGAACTCGACATATCCTTCATAGGAAATATGTCCTCAAAGAAAGTTGCATCATTTGATTTCATAATCGTACCAACATGCATGTCGGATACCTCAGATTTTATTATCAAAAATCTATAGCCGATGCTATGAAAAGCATAGCCCAGAAGAACACAATCCACGGTTTTTGGTCCAAGCTTGCGCTTCTTGGGAATTGGTATATTGATTTTCGCCAAACAACCCCAAGTACGTAGGTAAGAGAGTTTCAACCTTTTCCTTTCCCATTCCTCAAATGGAGTCATGGTCTTATGCTTTGTGGGAACTCGGTTTAGGACATGACACGCAGTCATTAGCGCCTCCCCCCACCATTTCTTGGATAGACTCGAAGTGTCTAACATGGTGTTAACCATATCAGTTAGAGTTCGGTTCTTTTTTTCGGCTACCCCATTTGACTGGGGTGAGTAGGGAGGCGTCCTCTCATGGATTATACCATGTTCCGCACAAAACAGATCAAATTCATTGGAAAAATACTCTCCACCACGATCGGACCTAAGCCGTTTAATTTTTCGATCAAGTTGGTTCTCTGCCTCAGCTTTATAGTTTTTAAAGAAAGTCAAAGCCTCATCTTTTGATTTCAGAAGATACACATAATAATATCTAGTGGAGTCATCAGTCAACGTCATGAAGTATCTCTTTCCACCTTTTGTCAACACGCCATTCATCTCACAAGGATCAGAATGTATAAGCTCAAGTGGCGCCAAGTCTCTTGCCTCTGCAGTCTTATGGGACTTGGGAGGTTGCTTAGCTTGCACACATACTTGGCACTTGGAGCCTTTGACAATAGAGATTTTCGGAATTAAATTCATATTGGCTAACCGCGTCATGCAACCAAAGTTAATATGACAGAGTCGTGAATGCCAAATATCAGACTCATTATTGTGGCAAACATTATTAATAACTTTAGTGCAAATATCTGACAAAGATAGGCGGAACAAGCCTCCGCACTCATAGCCTTTTCCAACAAATTGTCCACACTTAGAAATTACAACTTTATTGGATTCGAAAACCAACTTAAAACCATCTCGACATAAACGGGAACCGCTAACGAGATTTTTATTGATGGACGGCACATGATGAACGTTCTTCAGACGCGCAGTCTTCCCCGAAGTAAACTTCAGATCGACCGTACCAACACCTCGAACGATGGCATGTGACTCGTTCCCCATCAGCACGGGTGAAGTCCCTGTTGCCTGGTAAGAAGAAAACATGGAGGCGTCAGCACAAACATGTACATTGGCACCGGTGTCAATTAACCAATCAGGGGATTGAAATACTGAAAGGATGGTAGGAAAAATACCGTACCCTGATTCCTTCATATCAGTATCACCGATGACAACATTAGCGGACTTGCCGCTCTTCTCATGTTCGCGCTCCTCAAAGCGGTTAGGACACTTCGGAGCCCAGTGATTAGGATCACCGCAGACATGGCAAAGTCCCTTCCCCTTCTTATGAGAATTCTTCTTGAAGTTGGTAGAATGTGATGGCTTGTTCTTTGTATCAAACTTGCCTTTGCCCTGAGTTTTGTTCTTATTGTTTTTGAACTTGTTGGGCTGGGAGTTCTTCTTCTGTACCATGTGGGCACTAGAACCTCCCTCAGCAACTCGAGCACGTGTGTCCTTTGCTCTCGCCTTCTCTTCAACATCAAGAGTACCAATGAGATCCGCAACGGAAAACTCATGTCTCTTGTGTTTCAGGGAAGTAGCAAAATTGTTCCACGAAGGTGGAAGCTTGGCAATGATGCCTCCGGCAACAAATTTGTCCGGCAACACACAATTGAAGTACTCAAGTTCTTTTGCGAGCGACTGTATCTCATGAGCCTGCTGTACAACAGGGCGCTCATCAGTCATCTTGTAGTCATAGAATTGCTCCATGACGTACAACTCGCTGCCGGCGTCCAAGGCACCAAACTTGGCCTCGAGCGCAGCCCACATGTCCTTGCCGTTGTCAAACGACATATACGAATCCACAATGAAGTCATCAAGAACACTCAGAAGAGCGCCTTTAAAGAGGGTATCGATCTTCTCAAAAGCTTTCAGCTGTGCTGGATTAAGATCGCCCTCAGGCTTGCCCTTGGTGGCATCATAGCAGCCCATGGTCTGAAACCAGTAGACTGCTCTCGTGCGCCACCTCTTATATTGCGCCCCTTTAAAGGCAGGCGGCTTCATATGCGCAGCAAAACCACTCGGAGTAAATTGCCTATAATCAGGTTTTTGGATTGTTGGAAATATGAGCAAATTACTACGAGATTTAATCCGAATAAACAGAAGATAAATCATGACCACAGCAGCAGAGATTAAACTAATCATGCGAACTAGCATAGCAGATGAACATATCACATCTAGGGCACATACTAGAAGCATGAATTCTACCACGATCTCGAACAGGAAGGATAGAATCACATACGGTGCAGCGGGTGCAGCACCGCCGGCGTTGACGTTGTCGCCCATGTCGTCGAGGACGAGGTTGCCGAGGTCGGGGAAGAAGTCGTCGCTGCCAGCAGTCGCGCGAGTGCGCTCCCCAAAAACCTGATCGCCCCTCTCCCGTAGAGGCGGGGTTTCCTTCTCGCGGTGCACGCCGGAAGGAGGGATGGAGAAGACTTGCTTGGTGGCGCAATGATCTGGAACGGTGCACGCCGGAAGGAGGGATGGAGAAGACTTACTTGACGGCGCAATGATCTGAAACGGTGGTGAGAAACCATACGAAGCGGCGGCGGCTAGGGTAGACGTCTGCCTGACTATATAGTGCGGGCCGGGTAGGTCGTGGGAATAAACCCCACGTCCGAGTCGTCACGATCCAAAAGAATCGGAAACGGTTCAGTAATTAACGCATCCGTTAATTATTAATTAGCTCTGTCCTCGGCTCGGCTCAATCCCGCAACCCGCGGCGCGGCGCGGCGAGCGAGGAGGAGCGCGCGTGTAGGTCTCCTCTTCTCATGCTCATACAAGTGGTAGAAGAGCTCACCTTATAAAGAGGTGCAACTCTCTCTCAACTTCCGGGGTGGGACTAAACTTTAGCCTCACTCACTCCACTCACATGTGTACATGAATGGGTCAAGAGAATTTCAGAATTTTAGTTAGGCTTTGAGCCAAAGACCTACTAGCAAAATTTCAACACCTGGTCCCGCACTTGAGGAGCCTCGTCGCCGGCCTGCTCCCGCCCGTGTCCTGCGTCATCTCCGACGTCGAGCACGTCCTGTATGGGTCCAGGGAAATGGGTACCCCCTGCGTCACCTTCTTCACGACCAGCGCGTTCGCCTTCATGGCGTCCCAGCAGTTGTAGCGGCTCGTGGATATAGGCATTGTCCTAAACGCAACGGCGTGCCACAGGACCACTCCGTCCGCCATCATCTTCCACACCTTCGACGACATCGACCACGAGGCCATGGCGGCCATGTCCACCATCCTGCCACCCACCTACGCCGTCGGGCCGTTGCCGCTCCTCCTCGGCCATGTCTCTAGCGGCGTGGCTGACACGCTGGAATCCAACTTGTCCAAGGAGAACAACGCCAGCCTAGAGTGGCTGGAGGGCAAGCGGCCAGACCCGGTGCTGTACGTGAGCTTCGGGAGCATCACGACGCTCACGAGCATCACGTGGGGTCTGGACAACAGTAAAATGGATTTCCTGTGGGTGCTGCCACCGAAGTTCCTGGAGGAGACGAAGGCGAGGAGCCACGTGACGAGCTGGTGCCCGCAGGAGGCGGTGCTCCGGCACGAGGCGACGGGCGCGTTCCTGACGCACTGCGGGTGGAACTCGGTCCTGGAGAGCCTCAGCGCCGGGGTGCCGATGCTGTGCTGGCCCTTCGGCGCCGATCATTACACGAACGCAAGGTACGTCTGCTCCGAGTGGCGCGTCGGCATGGAGATCGGCGGCGATGTCGAGAGGGATGAGGTGGAGGCGGCCGTCCGGGAGGTGATGGGAGGAGGGGGCAAGGGAGAAGAGATGAAGAGAATGGCCATGGAATGGAAGGAGAAGGCTGCCATGGCTGCACTGCCAGGTGGGCCATCTTGGGTAAATCTGGAGAAGGTGGTCAATGAGGTGCTTAGTGTGGCTCCTGCGAGGAATATGGATGTGGAATTATGACTAGGCTCGTGCTTGGTCTACACTGGCAATAAATTGATGAAAAGGTTGTGATCCATCACCTTTGTCCAAACTTAATATGGATTGTCCATTTGTCAAGAAAATAAATGTGGGTTAGGTGATCCATTATGTTAGTACTTCCTCCATCCCAAAATAAATGACTCAACTTTGTACTAGCTTTAGTACAAAGTCAAGTCACTTATTTTGGGACAGAGAGAGTACTACGTAGTACTCCCTCAATTTTTATTTACTTTGCATATTAGAGTTGACTGAAGTCAAACTTCCTAAAGTTTGACCAAGTTTATAAAAGAAAATATAAATATTTACCATAACAAATTTATACTATGTGGAAGTACATTTAATAATGAATCTAATACTGTTGATTTCTTATTGTATATGTTAATATTTTTGTTTACAAACTTTGTCAAAGTTTATAAAGTTTGACTTTGACCAAAGCTAATATGCGGAGTAAATAAAAACGGAGGGAGTACTACTACAATAGTGATCACTCAACTACACTCTTCAATGTAGCATGATTCATTTGGTATTTTGGTACCACTGAACATTGCGGTTTGTATTGTAATCCATCCCTTCTATAGCCCAACTAAAGGTTCGGAGGGTACCCTAGAGGCTACACATTTGCATCCCTAGCCGTTTGTCGCTCCTTACTAAGCATCGAAGTGCCACCATGTTTCTGGACACATGACAGTACTCCTCTGGTATCAAAGACACGAGTTTTGCTGCTATACACATTCTATTTTTATATATAAGTGCTTGCGGTATCAAACTAAACCGCCGCAGCGGGATGCAAATGTCTTTCACTTTATAAGGATGCATCTGATCGGCGAACCTTCAGCTCCACGCAACCGAAGTGGCAGGCAATGCAACGAGTATATCCCAGGTATGACATTCTCCAGTTTGAGGCCCTCCACAAGAATGATATCCTGAAAGGAACCAAAGAACAGCAAAATATCAGGTATATGGTGTTTTATCCGTCTAGAGATCAACTGTATGATGCCCAGCGTGGTGGCTAGTGCCAAGTACCCGCACGGAGTAATACTCCATATGAAAGAACACAGGTACAAAGATTCTAGCTGGCCTCTTCGAAACTTGTTAGATCAATGTGAGCCAACAGGCATGTTGAGAGGCCACAATTTTTTTTGTCACTGACCCCAAATTTAGAAAGGTCGACCAGGAATTTTAACGGTCCTAATCTATCGAGGGTAGGGAAGAGGAGTGTCATCTAGGGAAGAAGTAACATAGAAGGACCTCCTTCAACGAATCATTAATCACGCTGCTCTTGATAAGGACTTCACTACTTTCGTGGATCAATATCGACAATATGGCTCAAATATTCTTCATTTTACTAGTGAACATCCGATTCTTCGTTTAAAATTACTGTTGGAGACTGCTTGTTCAGATTACTGGAAACGCAAGGAAAATGAAGTTCGGAGCACAGGGCAAAAACAGAAGGTACAATAAGAAAAGAGAGAAAAGAACCAAACATAATCAAATACAGTAAATATGAACTAAACAAAATTATTCCAAAGAAGTATCTTCGTACCCGGTTTTCAAGTAAAACTAAATGTGAAGGGATCAAGTCATTGAAAGCTGCAACGGACAAATAGTCTATTCCTGCAAAAACATGACAACAAAAGTTTCTTTTTTGAGAATAAACGTGAAGAGATAAATATAAATAGAAGAGTTAATGCAGGACAAATCATTTAACCTGTCCAAGATGTAGAAGTTTGTACTGAAGGGCTGATGCGTAAGGAGCAACTAACAGGAACACAAATGGCAAAAAGGAATTGGATGGAGCAGAAGGAATACAATGATAATGAGACCATGGTCCAGGGGCTATGGAATGACAGGGTGCATGGTGTGTGGAGCACTGGATGCGTCAAAACATGACGCTTCCAATCCAGGTATGCAAAATGCTAATGGTGCAAACAGAAACCACTATATTTCAGACCAATGACACACAGACCCAGACAGTAATCAAGTGCACAAACTTAACATAGTTGCATACAGAACTAAGTAAAATACTAGTGTCATAGATACAATTAAGGACCTCATAAAAGGATGCAAAGGTCGTTGGAACTCACCGACAAGCTTAATATCCGTGTTGTCTACCAACCATTGGGCACCATCTTTCATAAAACCCACATAGCTTGTGTCAAACTCTTTCTTCCACATTAGGTTCCTGCATGACAACAGTAACTGAATTTACTTTCCCAATTTGTCACATTTCGCTCTACAGTTCGGCATAGTAAAGCACTTGGCGCATTAATTTACTTCAAGAAATTGCATAATGGATTAAAACAGAGGATACAAGATGTTCTATAGAGAAAACTATTGAGGGGTTGTACGAATCCAAAAGCACGTGATTAGGCCGAAGGAAGCCAGATACAGGAAAAAATTACTGGTTCTGCTGGTTTGCTCATTCATTTTACATATTCCCAGATTGATAAAGGTGGGCCCTGAAAATACACGCCAAGGCTCCGGTCAATGAATATTATGCACTTTGGTTGCTCAAATAGCAGAAAGGGGGGGGGGGGGGGGTCTAGAAGGCTGAAAATGCCCGATAGATATATCGATAAGTGAAAGGTCCATCCCGCTGAAGATGTCTTGTCTACAAAAGGATAAGTAGGTATGCAATGTACCCATTCAAGGTGCAGTCACCGTATCTTCTGGATGGATACAAATTGCAATGAAGACAAATTCGGTGGCATCAAGGGAATTATTTGAAGTTTTTCCCTAACCGAGGATGCAATCATGCAACAAAGTAATCATCACTCTAATACAAAGTGACATGCGGTTGGCGCGTGTTCGAGAAAAAAAGAAAGCAAACATCACTTGTTTGCATCTACCAAAGATGCTTTTTTGCAGTAGATGCACACCTTTGGATTGGCATTTTCTATACAACGAAATCCTCTATCAATTTGCTAGGCGAAGTGGCAAGGGAGTAATGTAAATCGTCAGAATTTAAAGCACCCCAGATCTTCCAGAGCAAACTATTTTCTTTCTGACCACAAGAAGACAGAGGCCATATACTACCATATAGGAAGTAGAAAACAAATTACTTCTCATAGTTACTTCGTAGCAGTTGGTTCATGTATTGTTGATGAATATCTCAGCTCAACCTCTTTCCGAATATCAGACATAATATAAGTCAACAATAAACACTGTGTCAAATCATTCAAAATAGGTACAGAGCCGTATCAAATGCTAAATATAATTTGAGTGTAAACATCCACACACACACACACACACACACACACACACACACACACACAGAGTTTTGGATGGCAGATAAAGCGGAGGGTCTTAAGAAGGCTAGGTTTTCGAACATGCAACGAGGTTACTCAGAAAGTTACCCACTTATGTGATGCTAAGGCCTCCTGGATCTAGTCCTTTACTTTGTTAAGTATGGCAAAAGGTTTTTGAACATGAAGTTCGAATGATGGCACTTAAATTTTAGTTTGCACTAGATGTTTGTCTGAGCGTAACATGAAAAGGTGTTCACATCAAAAATCTGTAAGCATGATTACCACAAATGAGCAGACAATTGGGTTAAGATTCATTACCTGTCAGTGTTTAATGTTCTAAAAAGTACCCGTTGAACTCCTTTAGGAATATGCAAAGATTCCATCGTTTTAGCTGCAATGATAGATCAATTCAATATGCAGATTCCATGTCTAATTAAACAGATATTAAGGTATTAAATCAGACTTCGCCAAACATTAGTTAGACAAGTTTTACTTCCTGTCGCCAGTAGCTAAATACAAAATCAATTGTTTTATACAAGTTTGACTTCTTTGACACATTTCCTTGGTCATGTAGCCCACCTTTCATAGACTCATGCTTTTTCTAAAACTTGCATAAGGTCTGACCACCTATTTGTTGGCCACAAATGACTTAGCCAATCACACTCAATCAACATAATAATCCACAGCAAGCAAATAGTTAGGCTAAGTAAACAACACTAGCCTTTTTACGACACTAACAAATAAGCGGTTGGCATGAATAATACAAAATTTACCAGTAATATTTTCATCCCTTGGAACATCAACCAGCAGTGCAGGACCTAATAACACAAAATCAGTTGTTAGAACGGTATAAAACAATTGCATATACGTGTACGTACATCTAATTGTAACCCTGTGAGTAACGATTCAGATGTACACATCGTATGCTACATAATGCCTTTTCTTCCAATAATGGCATGTTCAATATGCAGTATCACTCATTTTTGCAAGCCTGAGGAGTGAGCTATGATCGTGTACACGCAATGCTTAAAAAAGGCTTATGTTACTCAACAACAGTTAACATGGAAATTTAGCCGACTAAGTAAGAAAATGTTTGAAGCACTGGAACAGAGCTCTTATAGACTGGATGGTATCAACACTTTTAATCAAGAAAGTAAGGAACCATGACATAGCAACCTTTTCAGTTTCTCCAGTACCCCTCCCTCCTCTGTCCCAGAATAATGTGATATTTCTAAAAATTCCCTATGGAGCTAGTCTCACTCTCACTCTCACCAGGAATTTTCAGGTGGTATATTTTAGTGAACGGAATGGCTTTCACAGGAAATATTTTTTGGGCGATCATGTTATAGATGTTCTGCCGATGGCCTTCAATCTCCCAACGAGAAGAGTAACGAAGCAGCAGAGTAGAGTTGCCATAATCTGCCTAACTTGCAACATCTGCATCGAAGACATGTCGTTCAATTCAGACAAATCTCAATCCCAAAAAACGAGTTCACACAGCAATTTGTTACAGGCCTCCGATAGCATGTAACCCAATCTCTGCCTGGCAACGCAAACATCCAACAGACGGACACGTTCGGAACGGCCACCGCTTCACTGTTAGTAGTACTACGGAAATTGCTATGGAATAAAAAAAGGAAAAAAGGGGAGGAGGCGGCGGCGGCGGCGGCGGGGTGAGCTCACCGTTGAGGACGTCGAGGTCGAGGGTGTCGACGTCGAAGCCAGCGTCGAAGTAGTGCTGGAAGACGTGGCCGGGGGCGTCGACGTGGGTGCCGGTGTGGGTGGGCATCCGCATCTCGGAGTTGTTGGCGAGGGAGCCGTTGCGCATGGAGGCGGGCAGCCAGAGGAACTGGCCCACCCCGGCGCCGGACTCCCACGAGGGCATGTCCTCCCGGTAGTAGTGGGTGATGTCCAGGATGCGGCCCCCGCCGTGCGCCTCCCGGCGCTCCGGCGCCAGCACGGGCTCCGCGGCGCACGACGCCGGCTGGCTCGGGTGGGCCGGGTGGGCGCACGGTGCGGTGGCGGCGACGAGAGGGACGAGGAGGAGGAGGAGGAGGGGAGGCGCCATTTGGGGCGTCGGGGATCAGTTGCTCCTCTCCCTCGGTGTCGTGGATAGGTGCGGGTTATTCGGCGGTGGTGTGCTGCTTCAGTTTTTGAAGCACATTTTACTTCAGCTTGATTTCTGCTGAACTGCTTAGGCACATTTTTGATTTGCATATTGGAGTACTCGTTCGCTCGTAATTTACCGTGCTTTAGGCATGACACCCTCTCTGGTATCCTCTTTGTTTCTGGCATTTTCTATTCTTCAGTTGTTTGATTTTCTTTTCATAGATGGATGGAGCGGTGGCTGTCGTGGTTTGCTGCCAAAAATTGGCATGCCAATGTTTGGCATTGTGCCAAATATTGGCAACTACTTGGTTGGCTACGAGTTGTTTTGTCTATTTCACATAAAATTGTTAATAGTTGGCAAGTCTCGGTATTGCTAATAGTTGGCATTAATTTGGCAAGTCAAATGTTGATAGAAACCAATTATGCTCATAATCCTCTGCTCCCTTCATTTTTATTTACTCTGCATATTAGACTTGATTGAAGTCAAATTTTCTAAAGTTTGACCAATTTTTTTTAAAAAAAGTACAAACATTTTCTATAAGAAATCTATATGATGTGAAAGTACATTCAATAATAAATCTAATGGTATAGATTTGTTATTGTATATGTTAATATTTTTGTTTATATATTTGATCAAAGTTTATAAAGTTTGATTTTGATTAAAGCTAATATGCGGACTAAATAAAAACGGAAGAAGTACTCTGTACCACCTTCTTTTCATATTAAGTGTCACTTAAATCGATGTGTCTATACTGAGCACATATCACTAGAAGCAGTTGAGGCCACTGATTTGATTTCCCACATCAATTTTAACTCGGTTCTCTCAAGGTGAGCTAGGATGCGTTAGCTGGCCCGTTTCGTGGGCCTTTTTTGTCGGTGGTGTGGAGCCATGGACCCGGTTGTAGCTGAGTGGGAAGCTAGGTCTTTTTCTGCTTGATAGTTCTCTTGCTTGACTATTTTTTTTTAGCAGCGCTTTGTTATCGACGGGAACGTCTCCTCCCATTAAAAGGTAGGGCTGCAAACGAGTTGAGCTCGAGCGAGTTGGAGTTGGCTCAGCTCAACTTATATGAAAATTCGAGCGAGCTCAAACTAAGTGAAGCTCATGATCGAGCTGTAGAATATGACTCGTGCTCAGCTTGTAACGATCTCGAGTCGATTTTAAGCTAGTTTCGAGCTAAATGAGATGGTAAAAATTATAAATTTATGAATAAAAAACAAAAAATTAAGGTGAATATGCTCGAAACCTTTGCCAAAAATATAGGATATTTAACACATAGTCGACTGTTGGGGAACGTAGTAATTTCAAAATTTTCCTACGCACACGCAAGATCATGGTGATGCATAGCAACGAGAGGGGGAGAGTGTGATCTACGTACCCTTGTAGATCGACAACGGAAGCGTTAACTTGGTTGATGTAGTCGTACGTCTTCACGGCCCGACCGATCAAGCACCGAAACTACGGCACCTCCGAGTTCTAGCACACGTTCAGCTCGATGACGATCCCCGGACTCCGATCCAGCAAAGTGTCGGGGAAGAGTTCCATCAGCACGACGGCGTGGTGACGATCTTGATGTACTACCGTCGCAGGGCTTCGCCTAAGCACCGCTACAATATTATCGAGGACTATGGTAGAAGGGGGCACCGCACACGGCTAAGAATATGACCACGTGGATCAACTTGTGTGTCTAGGGGTGCCCCCTGCCCCCGTATATAAAGGAGCAAGGGGAGGAGGCCGGCCGGCCCTATAGGCGCCCCAAGGAGGAGTCCTCCTCCTAGTAGGAGTAGGACTCCTACTAGGAGGGGAAGGAAGTGGGGAGGGAGAGGGAAAGGGGGGGCGCCGCCCCCCCTCTCCTAGTCCAATTCGGACCAGGGGGAGGAGGCGCGCGGCCCACCTTTGGCTGCCCCTCTCTCTCCACTAAGGCCCATATGGCCCATTACTTCTCCCGGGGGGTTCCGGTAACCCTCCGGCTCTCCGGTTTTCTCCGAAATCACCCGGAACACTTCCGGTGTCCGAATATAGCCGTCCAATATATCAATCTTTATGTCTCGACCATTTCGAGATTCCTCGTCATGTCCGTGATCACATCCGGGACTCCGAACTAACTTCGGTACATCAAAAACTCATAAACTCATAATATAACTGTCATCGAAACCTTAAGCGTGCGGACCCTACGGGTTCGAGAACAACGTAGACATGACCGAGACACGTCTCCGGTCAATAACCAATAGCGGAACCTGGATGCTCATATTGGCTCCTACATATTCTACGAAGATCTTTATCGGTCAGACCGCATAACAACATACGTCGTTCCCTTTGTCATCGGTATGTTACTTGCCCGAGATTCGATCGTCGATATCTCAATACCTAGTTCAATCTCATTATCGGCAAGTCTCTTTACTCATTCTGTAATACATCATCCCGCAACTAACTCATTAGTTGCAATGCTTGCAAGGCTTAAGTGATGTGCATTACCGAGAGGGCCCAGAGATACCTCTCCACAATCGGAGTGACAAATCCTAATCTCGAAATACGCCAACCCAACATGTACCTTTGGAGACACCTGTAGAGCTCCTTTATAATCACCCAGTTACGTTGTGACGTTTGGTAGCACACAAAGTGTTCCTCTGGCAAACGGGAGTTGCATAATCTCATAGTTATAGGAACATGTATAAGTCATGAAGAAAGCAATAGCAACATACTAAACGATTGGGTGCTAAGCTAATGGAATGGGTCATGTCAATCAGATCATTCAACTAATGATGTGATCCCGTTAATCAAATAACAACTCTTTGTCCATGGTTAGGAAACATAACCATCTTTGATTAACGAGCTAGTCAAGTAGAGGCATACTAGTGACACTCTGTTTGTCTATGTATTCACACATGTATTATGTTTCCGGTTAATACAATTCTGACATGAATAATAAACTTTTATCATGATATAAGGAAATAAATAATAACTTTATTATTGCCTCTAGGGCATATTTCCTTCAGTCTCCCACTTGCACTAGAGTCAATAATCTAGATTACACAGTAATGATTCTAACACCCATGGAGCCTTGGTGTTGATCATGTTTTGCTCGTGGAAGAGGCTTAGTCAACGGGTCTGCAACATTCAGATCCGTATGTATCTTGCAAATCTCTATGTCTCCCACCTGGACTAGATCCCGGATGGAATTGAAGCGTCTCTTGATGTGCTTGGTTCTCTTGTGAAATCTGGATTCCTTCGCCAAGGCAATTACACCAGTATTGTCACAAAAGATTTTCATTGGACCCGATGCACTAGGTATGACACCTAGATCAGATATGAACTCCTTCATCCAGACTCCTTCATTTGCTGCTTCCGAAGCAGCTATGTATTCCGCTTCACACGTAGATCTCGCCACGACGCTTTGTTTAGAACTGCACCAACTGACAGCTCCACCGTTTAATGTAAACACGTATCCGGTTTGCGATTTAGAATCGGCTGGATCAGTGTCAAAGCTTGCATCAACGTAACTGTTTACGTGTTGGAAATATGCCCTAGAGGCAATAATAAAAGCATTATTATTATATTTCCTTATTCATGATAATTGTCTTTATTCATGCTATAATTGTATTATCCGGAAATCGTAATACATGTGTGAATAATAGACACCAACATGTCCCTAGTAAGCTTCTAGTTGACTAGCTCGTTGATCAACAGATAGTCATGGTTTCTTGACTATGGACATTGGATGTCATTGATAACGAGATCACATCATTAGGAGAATGATGTGATGGACAAGACCCAATCCTAAACATAGCATGAGATCGTATAGTTCGTTTGCTAGAGTTTTCCAATGTCAAGTATCTTTTCCTTAGACCATGAGATCGTGTAACTCCCGGATACCGTAGGAGTGCTTTGGGTATACCAAACGTCACAACGTAACTGGGTGACTATAAAGGTATACTACGGGTATCTCCGAAAGTGTCTGTTGGGTTGACATGGATCAAGACTGGGATTTGTCACTCCGCATGACGGAGAGGTATCACTGGGCCCACTCGGTAATGCATCATCATAATGAGCTCAGAGTGACCAAGTGTCTGGTCACGGGATCATGCATTACGGTACGAGTAAAGTGACTTGCCGGTAACGAGATTGAACGAGGTATTGGGATACCGACGATCGAATCTCGGGCAAGTAACATATCGATTGACAAAGGGAATTGTATACGGGGTTGCTTGAATCCTCGACATCGTGGTTCATCCGATGAGATCATCGTGGAGTATGTGGGAGCCAACATAGGTATCTAGATCCCGCTGTTGGTTATTGACCGGAGAGTCGTCTCGGTCATGTCTACATATCTCCCGAACCCGTAGGGTCTACACACTTAAGGTTCGGTGACGCTAGGGTTGTAGGGATATGTATATGCAGTAACCCGAATGTTGTTCGGAGTCCCGGATGAGATCCCGGACATCACGAGGAGTTCCAGAATGGTCCGGAGGTAAAGAATTATATATAGGAAGTGCTGTTTCGGCCATCGGGACAAGTTTCGGGGTCACCGGTATTGTACCGGGACCACCGGAAGGGTCCCGGGGGTCCACCGGGTGGGGCCACCTGTCCCGGGGGGGGCACATGGGTTGTAGGGGGTGCGCCTTGGCCTACATGGGCCAAGGGCACCAGCCCCAAGAGGCCCATGCGCCTAGGGTTTCAAGGGAGGAAGAGTCCTAGGAGGGGAAGGCACCTCCTAGGTGCCTTGTGGAGGAGGGATTCCTCCCCCTTGGCCGCACCCCCCTAGGAGATTGGATCTCCTAGGGCCGGCGCCCCCCCCCTTGGCCCTTCTATATATAGTGGGGGAAGGAGGGCTTTTCATCCACGCCTTTGGTTGCCTCCTTCTCCCTCTCCAACACCTCCTCCTCCTCCATAGCGCTTGGCGAAGCCCTGCCGGAGTACTGCAGCTCCATCAACACCACGCCATCGTGCTGCTGCTGGTGCCATCTCCCTCAACCCCTCCTCTCCCCTTGCTGGATCAAGAAGGAGGAGACGTGGCTGTTCCGTACGTGTGTTGAACGCGGAGGTGCCGTCCGTTCGGTGCTAGGATCTCCGGTGATTTGGATCACGTCGTGTACGACTACCTCATCCCCATTCTTTGAACGCTTCCGCTCGCGATCTACAAAGGTATGTAGATGCATCCGATTACTCGTTGCTAGATGAACTCATAGA
Source organism: Triticum urartu (assembly GCF_056163025.1). Classification (NCBI taxonomy): domain Eukaryota; kingdom Viridiplantae; phylum Streptophyta; class Magnoliopsida; order Poales; family Poaceae; genus Triticum; species Triticum urartu. The sequence continues at coordinate 456,384,034 of NC_141877.1, forward strand.
TGGATCTTGGTGAAACCGTAGGAAAATTTTTGTTTTCTGCAACGTTCCCCAACAGTGGCATCATGAGCTAGGTCTATGCGTAGTTCTTCTTGCGCGAGTAGAACACAATTTGTTGTGGGCGTAGATGTTGTCAACTTTCTTGCCGTTACTAGTCTTATCTTGCTTCAATGGTATTGTGGGATGAAGCGGCCCGGACCAACCTTACACGTACGCTTACGTGAGACCGGTTCCACCGACTAACATGCACTAGTTGCATAAGGTGGCTGGCGGGTGTCTGTCTCTCCTACTTTAGTTGGAGCGGATTCGATGAAAAGGGTCCTTATGAAGGGTAAATAGGAGTTGACAAATCAAGTTGTGGCTTTCACGTAGGTAAGAAAACGTTCTTGCTAGAACCCTACTTCAGCCACGTAAAACATGCAACAACAATTAGAGGACGTCTAACTTGTTTTTGCAGCAAGTGCTTTGTGATATGATATGGCCAAAGTTGTGATGAATGATGAATGATCTATATGTGATGTATGAGATGTTCATGCTATTGTAATAGGAATCACGACTTGCATGTCGATGAGTATGACAACCGGCAGGAGCCATAGGAGTTGTCTTTATTTTTGTATGACCTGTGTGTCATTGAGAAACGCCATGTAAATTACTTTACTTTATTGCTAAACGCGTTAGCCATAGTAGTAGAAGTAATAGTTGGCGAGCAACTTCATGGAGACACAATGATGGAGATCATGATGATGGAGATCATGGTGTCATACCGGTGACAAGATGATCATGGAGCCCCAAGATGGAGATCAAAGGAGCTGTGTGATATTGGCCATATCATGTCACTATTATTATTTGATTGCATGTGATGTTTATCATGTTTTTCATCTTGTTTGCTTAGAACGACGTAGTAAATAAGATGATCCCTCACAACAATTTCAAGAAGTGTTCTCCCCTAACTGTGCACCGTTGCTAAAGTTCGTCGTTTCGAAGCACCACGTGATGATCGGGTGTGATAGATCCTTACGTTCACATACAACGGGTGTAAGACAGTTTTACACATGCAAAACACTTAGGGTTAACTTGACGAGCCTAGCATGTGTATAGACATGGCCTCGGAACACAGAAGACCGAAAGGTCGAGCATGAGTCGTATAGAAGATACGATCAACATGAAGATGTTCACCGACGTTGACTAGTCCGTCTCACATGATGATCGGACACGGCCTAGTTGACTCGGATCATGTTATACTTAGATGACTAGAAGAGGGATGTCTATCTAAGTGGGAGTTCATTGAATAATTTGATTAGATGAACTTAATTATCATGAACTTAGTCTAAAATCTTTACAATATGTCTTGTAGATCAAATGGCCAACGTAGTCCTCAACTTCAAACGCGTTCCTAGAGAAAACCAAGCTGAAAGACGATGGCAGCAACTATACGGACTGGGTCCAGAACCTGAGGATCATCCTCATAGCTGCCAAGAAAGATTATGTCCTACAAGCACCGCTGGGTGACGCACCTGTTCTCCCTGCAGAACAAGACGTTATGAACGCTTGGCAGGCACGTACCGATGACTACTCCCTCGTTCAGTGCGGCATGCTTTACAGCCTAGAGCCGGGGCTCCAAAAGCGTTTTGAGAGACATGGAGCATATGAGATGTTCGAAGAGCTGAAAATGGTTTTCCAAGCTCATGCCCGGGTCGAGAGATATGAAGTCTTCGACAAATTCTTCAGCTGTAAGATGGAGGAAAATAGTTCTGTCAGTGAGCACATACTCACTATGTCTGGGTTACATAACCGCTTGACTCAGCTGGGAGTTAATCTCCCGGATGATGCGGTCATTGACAGAATCCTCCAGTCGCTTCCACCGAGCTACAAGAGCTTTGTGATGAACTTCAATATGCAGGGGATGGAGAAGACCATTCCTGAAGTATTTGCTATGCTGAAATCAGCAGAGGTAGAAGTCAAGAAGGAACATCAAGTGTTGATGGTCAATAAAACCACTAAGTTCAAGAAGGGCAAGGGTAAAAAGAACTCCAAGAAGGACGGCAAGGGAGTTGCCGCGCCCGGCAAGCAAGCTGCCGGGAAGAAGCCAAAGAATGGACCCAAGCCCGAGACTGAGTGCTTTTTTTGCAAGGAAAGTGGTCACTGGAAGCGGAACTGCCCCAAATACTTAGCAGACAAGAAGGCCGACAAAACAAAAGGTATATGTGATATACATGTAATTGATGTGTACCTTACCAGCACTCGTAGTAGCTCCTGGGTATTTGATACCGGTGCAGTTGCTCACATTTGTAACTCAAAGCAGGAGCTGCGGAATAAGCGGAGACTGGCGAAGGACGAGGTGACAATGCGCGTCGGGAATGGTTCCAAGGTCGATGTGATCACCGTCGGCACACTGCCTCTACATTTACCTACGGGATTAGTTTTAAACCTCAATAATTGTTATTTAGTGCCAGCTTTGAGCATGAACATTGTATCGGGATCTCATTTAATTCGAGATGGCTACTCATTTAAATCTGAGAATAATGGTTATTCCATTTATATGAGAGATATGTTTTATGGTCATGCTCCTATGGTAAATGGTTTATTCTTAATGAATCTCGAGCGTATTGCTACACATATTCATAGTGTGAGTACCAAAAGATGTAAGGTTGATAATGATAGTCCCACATACTTGTGGCACTGCCGCCTTGGTCACATAGATGTCAAACGCATGAAGAAGCTCCATGCAGATGGACTTTTAGAGTCTCTTGATTATGAATCATTTGACACGTGCGAACCATGCCTCATGGGTAAAATGACCAAGACTCCGTTCTCAGGAACAATGGAGCGAGCAACCAACTTATTGGAAATCATACATACTGATGTGTGCGGTCCAATGAGTGTTGAGGCTCGCGGTGGCTATCGTTATGTTCTCACCCTCACTGACGACTTGAGTAGATATGGGTATGTCTACTTAATGAAACACAAGTCTGAAACCTTTGAAAAGTTCAAGGAATTTCAGAGTGAGGTTGAGAATCAACGTGACAGGAAAATCAAGTTCCTACGATCAGATCGAGGAGGAGAATACTTGAGTCACGAGTTTGGCACACACTTAAGAAAATGTGGAATAGTTTCACAACTCATGCCGCCTGGAACACCTCAGCGTAATGGTGTGTCCGAACGTCGTAATCGCACTCTATTAGATATGGTGCGACCTATGATGTCTCTTGCCGATTTACCGCTATCCTTTTGGGGGTATGCTTTAGAGACTGCCGCATTCACTTTAAATAGGGCTCCGTCGAAATCCGTTGAGACGACACCGTTTGAATTATGGTTTGGTAAGAAACCTAAGTTGTCGTTTCTGAAAGTTTGGGGATGCGATGCTTATGTCAGGAAACTTCAACCTGAAAAGCTCGAACCCAAGTCGGAAAAATGCGTCTTCATAGGATACCCTAAAGAAACTACTGGGTATACCTTCTACCTCAGATCCGAAGGCAAGATCTTTGTTGCCAAGAATGGGTCCTTTCTAGAGAAAGAGTTTCTCTCGAAAGAAGTAAGTGGAAGGAAAGTAGAACTTGATGAAGTATTACCTCTTGAACCGGAAAATGGCGCAACTCAAGAAAATGTTCCTGAGGTGCCTGCACCGACTAGAGAGGAGGTTAATGATGATGATCAAGATACTTCTGATCAAGCTCCTACTGAAATTCGAAGGTCCACAAGGACACGTTCCGCACCAGAGTGGTACGGCAACCCTGTCTTGGAAATCATGTTGTTAGACAACGGTGAACCTTCGAACTATGAAGAAGCGATGGCGGGCCCGGATTCCGACAAATGGCTAGAAGCCATGAAATCCGAGATAGGATCCATGTATGAAAACGAAGTATGGACTTTGACTGACTTGCCCGTTGAACGGCGAGCCATAGAAAATAAATGGATCTTTAAGAAGAAGACAGACGCGGATGGTAATGTGACCATCTATAAAGCTCGGCTTGTCGCTAAGGGTTATCGACAAGTTCAAGGGGTTGACTATGATGAGACTTTTTCACCGGTAGCGAAGCTAAAGTCTGTCCGAATCATGTTAGCAATTGCCGCATTCTATGATTATGAGATATGGCAAATGGACGTCAAAACGGCATTCCTTAATGGTTTCCTTAAGGAAGAATTGTATATGATGCAGCCGGAAGGTTTTGTCGATCCTAAGAATGCTGACAAGGTGTGCAAGCTCCAACGCTCGATTTATGGGCTGGTGCAAGCATCTCGGAGTTGGAACATTCGCTTTGATGAGATGATCAAAGCGTTTGGGTTTACGCAGACTTATGGAGAAGCCTGCGTTTACAAGAAAGTGAGTGGGAGCTCTGTAGCATTTCTCATATTATATGTAGATGACATACTTTTGATGGGAAATGATATAGAACTCTTGGACAGCATCAAGGCCTACTTGAATAAGAGTTTTTCAATGAAGGACCTTGGTGAAGCTGCTTATATATTAGGCATCAAGATCTATAGAGATAGATCAAGACGCCTCATAGGTCTTTCACAAAGCACATACCTTGATAAGCTATTGAAGAAGTTCAATATGGATCAATCTAAGAAGGGGTTCTTGCCTGTGTTACAAGGTATGAAATTGAGCTCAGCTCAATGTCCGACCATGGCAGAAGATATAGAAGAGATGAGTGTCATCCCCTATGCCTCAGCCATAGGTTCTATTATGTATGCCATGCTGTGTACCAGACCTGATGTAAACCTTGCCGTAAGTTTGGTAGGAAGGTACCAAAGTAATCCCGGCAAGGAACACTGGACAGCGGTCAAGAATATCCTGAAGTACCTGAAAAGGACTAAGGAAATGTTTCTCGTTTATGGAGGTGACGAAGAGCTCGTCGTAAAGGGTTACGTCGACGCTAGCTTCGACACAGATCTGGATGACTCTAAGTCACAAACCGGATACGTGTATATTTTGAATGGTGGGGCAGTAAGCTGGTGCAGTTGCAAGCAGAGCGTCGTGGCGGGATCTACATGTGAAGCGGAGTACATGGCAGCCTCGGAGGCAACACATGAAGCAATATGGGTGAAGGAGTTCATCACCGACCTAGGAGTCATACCCAATGCGTCGGGGCCGATCAAGCTCTTCTGTGACAACACTGGAGCTATTGCTCTTGCCAAGGAGCCCAGGTTTCACAAGAAGACAAGGCACATCAAGCGTCGCTTCAACTCCATTCGTGAAAATGTTCAAGATGGAGACAGAGATTTGTAAAGTACATACGGACCTGAATGTAGCGGATCCGTTGACTAAACCTCTCCCTAGAGCAAAACATGATCAACACCAGAATTCCATGGGTGTTCGATTCATCACAATGTAACTAGATTATTGACTCTAGTGCAAGTGGGAGACTGTTGGAAATATGCCCTAGAGGCAATAATAAAAGCATTATTATTATATTTCCTTGTTCATGATAATTGTCTTTATTCATGCTATAATTGTATTATCCGGAAATCGTAATACATGTGTGAATAATAGACACCAACATGTCCCTAGTAAGCCTCTAGTTGACTAGCTCATTGATCAACAGATAGTCATGGTTTCCTGACTATGGACATTGGATGTCATTGATAACGAGATCACATCATTAGGAGAATGATGTGATGGACAAGACCCAATCCTAAACATAGCATGAGATCGTATAGTTCGTTTGCTAGAGTTTTCCAATGTCAAGTATCTTTTCCTTAGACCATGAGATCGTGTAACTCCCGGATACCGTAGGAGTGCTTTGGGTATACCAAACGTCACAACGTAACTGGGTGACTATAAAGGTATACTACGGGTATCTCCGAAAGTGTCTGTTGGGTTGACATGGATCAAGACTGGGATTTGTCACTCCGCATGACGGAGAGGTATCACTGGGCCCACTCGGTAATGCATCATCATAATGAGCTCAGAGTGACCAAGTGTCTGGTCACGGGATCATGCATTACGGTACGAGTAAAGTGACTTGCCGGTAACGAGATTGAACGAGGTATTGGGATACCGACGATCGAATCTCGGGCAAGTAACATATCGATTGACAAAGGGAATTTTATACGGGGTTGCTTGAATCCTCGACATCGTGGTTCATCCGATAAGATTATCGTGGAGTATGTGGGATCCAACATGGGTATCCAGATCCCGCTGTTGGTTATTGACCGGAGAGTCGTCTCGGTCATGTCTACATATCTCCCGAACCCGTAGGGTCTACACACTTAAGGTTCGGTGACGCTAGGGTTGTAGGGATATGTATATGCAGTAACCCGAATGTTGTTCGGAGTCCCGGATGAGATCCCGGACATCACGAGGAGTTCCGGAATGGTCTGGAGGTAAAGAATTATATATAGGAAGTGCTGTTTCGGCCATCGGGACAAGTTTCGGGGTCACCGGTATTGTACCGGGACCACCGGAAGGGTCCCGGGGGTCCACCGGGTGGGGCCACCTGTCCCGGGGGGCCACATGGGCTGTAGGGGGTGCGCCTTGGCCTACATGGGCCAAGAGCACCAGCCCCAAGAGGTCCATGCGCCTAGGGTTTCAAGGGAGGAAGAGTCCTAGGAGGGGAAGGCACCTCCTAGGTGCCTTGGGGAGGAGGGATTCCTCCCCCTTGGCCGCACCCCCCTAGGAGATTGGATCTCCTAGGGCCGGCGCCTCCCACCTTGGCCCTCCTATATATAGTGGGGGAAGGAGGGCTTTTCATCCACGCCTTTGGTTGCCTCCTTCTCCCTCTCCAACACCTCCTCCTCCTCCATAGCGCTTGGCGAAGCCCTGCCGGAGTACTGCAGCTCCATCAACACCACGCCATCGTGCTGCTGCTGGTGCCATCTCCCTCAACCTCTCCTCTCCCCTTGCTGGATCAAGAAGGAGGAGACGTGGCTGTTCCATACGTGTGTTGAACGCGAAGGTGCCGTCCGTTCGGTGCTAGGATCTCCGGTGATTTGGATCACGTCGTGTACGACTACCTCATCCCCGTTCTTTGAACGCTTCCGCTCGCGATCTACAAAGGTATGTAGATGCATCCGATTACTCGTTGCTAGATGAACTCATAGATGGATCTTGGTGAAACCGTAGGAAATTTTTTTTTTTCTGCAACGTTCCCCAACATTACGATGAGCTCTTTGTCACCTCCATATACGAGAAACATATCCTTAATCCTTTTCAGGTACTTCAGGATGTTCTTGACCGCTGTCCAGTGATCCACTCCTGGATTACTTTGGTACCTCCCTGCTAGACTTATAGCAAGGCACACATCAGGTCTGGTACACAGCATTGCATACATGATAGAGCCTATGGCTGAAGCATAGGGAACATCTTTCATTCTCTCTCTATCTTCTGCAGTGGTCGGGCATTGAGTCTGACTCAACTTCACACCTTGTAACACAGGCAAGAACCCTTTCTTTGCTTGATCCATTTTGAACTTCTTCAAAATCTTGTCAAGGTATGTGCTTTGTGAAAGTCCAATTAAACATCTTGATATATCTCTACAGATCTTTATGCCTAATATGTAAGAAGCTTGTTGAAAAAGTCTTATTCAAGTATCCCTTTATGCTATCCAGAAATTCTATATCATTTCCGATCAGTAATATGTCATCCACATATAATATCAGAAATGCTACAGAGCTCCCACTCACTTTCTTGTAAATACAGACTTCTCCAAAAATCTGTATAAAACCAAATGCTTTGATCACACTATCAAATCGTTTATTCCAACTCCGAGAGGCTTGCACCAGTCCATAAATGGATCACTGGAGCTTGCACACTTTGTTAGCTTCCTTTGGATCGACAAAACCTTCCGGTTGCATCATATACAACTCTTCTTCCAGAAATCCATTCAGGAATGCAGTTTTGACATCCATCTGCCAAATTTCATAATCATAAAATGCGGCAATTGCTAACATGATTCGGACAGACTTAAGCATCGCTACGGGTGAGAAGGTCTCATCGTAGTCAACCCCTTGAACTTGCCGAAACCCTTTTGCGACAAGTCGAGCTTTGTAGACAGTAATATTACCGTCGGCGTCAGTCTTCTTCTTGAAGATCCATTTATTCTCAATTGCTTGCTGATCATTGGGAAAGTCAACCAAAGTCCACACTTTGTTTTCATACATGGATCCCATCTCAGATTTCATGGCTTCAAGCCATTTTGCGGAATCTGGGCTCATCATCGCTTCTTCATAGTTCATAGGTTCATCATGATCTAGTAGCATGACTTCCAGAACTGGATTACCGTACCACTCTGGCGCGGATCTCACTCTGGTTGATCTACGAGGTTCAGTAGTATCTTGTTCTGAAGTTTCATGATCATTATCATTAGCTTCCTCACTAATTGGTGTAGGTGCCACAGAAACAGTTTTCTGTGATGCACTATTTTCCAATAAGGGAGCAGGTACAGTTACCTCGTCAAGTTCTACTTTCCTCCCACTCACTTCTTTCGAGAGAAACTCCTTCTCTAGAAAGTTTCCGAATTTAGCAACAAAAGTCTTGCCTTCGGATCTATGATAGAAGGTGTATCCAATAGTCTCCTTTGGATATCCTATGAAGACACATTTCTCCGATTTGGGTTCTAGCTTATCAGGTTGAAACTTTTTCACATAAGCATCGCAGCCCCAAACTTTCAGAAACGACAACTTTGGTTTCTTGCCAAACCATAGTTCATAAGGCGTCGTCTCAACGGATTTTGATGGTGCCCTATTTAACGTGAATGCGGCCGTCTCCAAAGCATAACCCCAAAACGATAGCGGTAAATCAGTAAAAGACATCATAGATCGCACCATATCTAGTAAAGTACGATTATGACGTTCGGACACACCAGTACGCTGTGGTGTTCCGGTTGGCGTGAGTTGCGAAACTATTCCGCATTGTTTCAAATGTACACCAAACTCGTAACTCAAATATTCTCCTCCACGATCAGATCGTAGAAACTTTATTTTCTTGTTACGATGATTTTCAACTTCACTCTGAAATTCTTTAAACTTTTCAAACGTTTCAGACTTATGTTTCATTAAGTAGATATACCCATATCTGCTTAAGTCATCTGTGAAGGTGAGAAAATAACGATATCCGCCACGAGCCTCAATATTCATCGGACCACATACATCTGTATGTATGATTTCCAACAAATCTGTTGCTCTCTCCATAGTACCGGAGAACGGTGTTTTAGTCATCTTGCCCATGAGGCACGGTTCGCAAGTACCAAGTGATTCATAATCAAGTGGTTCCAAAAGTCCATCAGTATGGAGTTTCTTCATGCGCTTTACACCGATATGACCTAAATGGCAGTGCCACAAATAAGTTGCACTATCATTATCAACTCTGCATCTTTTGGCTTCAACATTATGAATATGTGTGTTACTACTATCGAGATTCAAGAAGAATAGACCACTCTTCAAGGGTGCATGACCATAAAAGATATTACTCATATAAATAGAACAACCATTATTCTCTGATTTAAATGATAACCGTCTCGCATCAAACAAGATCCATATATAATGTTCATGCTTAACGCTGACACCAAATAACAATTATTTAGGTCTAATATTAATCCCGAAGGTAGATGTAGAGGTAGCGTGCCGAACGCGATCACATCGACTTTGGAACCGTTTCCCACGCGCATCGTCACCTCGTCCTTAGCCAATCTTCGCTTAATTCGTAGTCCCTGTTTCGAGTTGCAAATATTAGCAACAGAACCAGTATAAAATACCCAGGTGCTACTGCGAGCTCTAGTAAGGTACACATCAATAACATGTATATCACATATACCTTTGTTTACCTTGCCATCCTTCTTATCCGCCAAATACTTGGGGCAGTTCCGCTTCCAGTGTCCAGTCTGCTTGCAGTAGAAGCACTCAGTTTCAGGCTTAGGTCCAGACTTGGGTTTCTTCTCTTGAGCAGCAATTTGCTTGCTTTTCTTCTTGAAGTTCCCCTTCTTCTTCCCTTTGCCCTTTTCCTTGAAACTAGTGGTCTTGTTGACCATCAACACTTGATGCTCCTTTTTGATTTCTACCTCCGCAGCTTTCAGCATTGCGAAGAGCTCGGGAATAGTCTTATTCATCCCTTGCATATTATAGTTCATCACGAAGCTCTTGTAGCTTGGTGGCAGTGATTGGAGAATTCTGTCAATGACACAATCATCTGGAGGATTAACTCCCATTTGAATCAAGTGATTATTATACCCAGACATTTTGAGTATATGCTCACTGACAGAATTGTTCTCCTCCATCTTGCAGCTATAGAACTTATTGGAGACTTCATATCTCTCAATCCGGGCATTTGCTTGAAATATTAACTTCAACTCCTGGAACATCTCATATGCTCCATGACGTTCAAAACGTCGTTGAAGTCCCGGTTCTAAGCCGTAAAGCATGACACACTGAACTATCGAGTAGTCATCAGCTTTGCTCTGCCAGACGTTCACAACATCTGGTGTTCCTCCAGCAGCAGGCCTGGCACCCAGCGGTGCTTCCAGAACTTAATTCTTCTATGCAGCAATGAGGATAATCCTCAAGTTACGGACCCAGTCCGTGTAATTGCTACCATCATCTTTCAACTTTGCTTTCTCAAGGAACGCATTAAAATTCAACGGAACAATAGCACGGGCCATTTATCTACAATCATACATAAACAAGCAAGATACTATCAGGTACTAAGTTCATGATAAATTTAGGTTCAATTAATCATATTACTTAAAGAACTCCCACTTAGATAGACATCCCTCTAATCCTCTAAGTGATTACGTGATCCAAATCAACTAAACCATGTTCGATCATCACGTGAGATGGAGTAGTTTCATTGGTGAACATCACTATGTTGATCATATCTACTATATGATTCATGCTCGACCTTTCGGTCTCCGTGTTCCGAGGCCATATCTGTATATGCTTGGCTCGTCAAGTATAACCTGAGTATTCCGCGTGTGCAACTGTTTCTCACCCGTTGTATTTGAACGTAGAGCCTATCACACCCGATCATCACGTGGTGTCTCAGCACGAAGAACTTTCACAATGGTGCATACTCAGGTAGAACACTTCTTGATAATTTAGTGAGAGATCATCTTATAATGCTACCGTCAATCAAAGCAAGATAAGATGCATAAAAGATAAACATCACATGCAATCAATATAAGTGATATGATATGGCCATCATCATCTTGTGCTTGTGATCTCCATCTATGAAGCACCATCGTGATCACCATCGTCACTGGCGCGACACCTTGATCTCCATCGTAGCATCGTTGTCGTCTCGCCAATCTTATGCTTCCACGACTATCGCTACCACTTAGTGATAAAGTAAAGCATTACAGCGCGATTGCATTGCATACAATAAAGCGACAACCATATGGCTCCTGCCAGTTGCCGATAACTCGGTTACAAAACATGATCATCTCATACAATAAAATTTAGCATCATGTCTTGACCATATCACATCACAACATGCCCTGCAAAAACAAGTTAGACGTCCTCTACTTTGTTGTTGCAAGTTTTACGTGGCTGCTACGGGCTTAAGCAAGAACCAATCTTACCTACGCATCAAAACCACAACGATAGTTTGTCAAGTTGGTGTTGTTTTAACCTTCGCAAGGACCGGGCGTAGCCACACTCGGTTCAACTAAAGTTGGAGAAACTGTCACCCGCAAGCCACCTATGTGCAAAGCACGTTGGGAGAACCGGTCTCGCGTAAGCGTACGCGTAATGTCAGTCCGGGCCGCTTCGTCCAACAATACCGCCGAACCAAAGTATGACATGCTGGTAAGCAGTATGACTTATATCGCCCACAACTCACTTGTGTTCTACTCGTGCATATAACATCAACATATAAAACCTAGGCTCGGATGCCACTGTTGGGGAACGTAGTAATTTCAAAATTTTCCTACGCACACGCAAGATCATGGTGATGCATAGCAACGAGAGGGGAAGAGTGTGATCTACGTACCCTTGTAGATCGACAACGGAAGCGTTAACTTGGTTGATGTAGTCGTACGTCTTCACGGCCCGACCGATCAAGCACCGAAACTACGGCACCTCCGAGTTCTAGCACACGTTCAGCTCGATGACGATCCCCGGACTCTGATCCAGCAAAGTGTCGGGGAAGAGTTCCGTCAGCACGACAGCGTGGTGACGATCTTGATGTACTACCGTCGCAGGGCTTCGCCTAAGCACTGCTACAATATTATCAAGGACTATGGTGGAAGGGGGCACCGCACACGGCTAAGAATATGACCACGTGGATCAACTTGTGTGTCTAGGGGTGCCCCCTGCCCCCGTATATAAAGGAGCAAGGGGAGGAGGCCGGCCGGCCCTATAGGCGCGCCAAGGAGGAGTCCTCCTCCTAGTAGGAGTAGGACTCCTACTAGGAGGGGGAAGGAAGTGGGGAGGGAGAGGGAAAGGGGGGCGCCGCCCCCCTCTCCTAGTCCAATTCGGACCAGGGGGAGGAGGCGTGCCGCCCACCTTTGGCTGCCCCTCTCTCTCTCCACTAAGGCCCATATGGCCCATTACTTCTACCGGGGGGGGGGTTCCGGTAACCCTCCGGCTCTCCGGTTTTCTCCGAAATCACCCGGAACACTTCCGGTGTCCGAATATAGCCGTCCAATATATCAATCTTTATGTCTCGACCATTTCGAGACTCCTCGTCATGTCCGTGATCACATCCGGGACTCCGAACTAACTTCGATACATCAAAAAAATCATAAACTCATAATATAACTGTCATCCAAACCTTAAGCGTGCGGACCCTACGGGTTCGAGAACAATGTAGACATGACCGAGACACGTCTCCGGTCAATAACCAATAGCGGAACCTGGATGCTCATATGGCTCCTACATATTCTACGAAGATCTTTATCGGTCAGACCGCATAACAACATACGTCGTTCCCTTTGTCATCGGTATGTTACTTGCCCGAGATTCGATCGTCGGTATCTCAATACCTAGTTCAATCTCGTTACCGGCAAGTCTCTTTACTCGTTCTGTAATACATCATCCCGCAACTAACTCATTAGTTGCAATGCTTCCAAGGCTTAAGTGATGTGCATTACCGAGAGGGCCCAGAGATACCTCTCCGACAATCAGAGTGACAAATCCTAATCTCGAAATACGCCAACCCAACATGTACCTTTGGAGACACCTGTAGTACTCCTTTATAATCACCCAGTTACGTTGTGACGTTTGGTAGTACCCAAAGTGTTCCTCCGGTAAACGGGAATTGCATAATCTCATAGTTATAGGAACATGTATAAGTCATGAAGAAAGCAATAGCAACATACTAAACGATCGGGTGCTAAGCTAATGGAATGGGTCATGTCAATCAGATCATTCAACTAATGATGTGATCCCGTTAATCAAATAACAACTCTTTGTTCATGGTTAGGAAACATAACCATCTTTGATTAACGAGCTAGTCAAGTAGAGGCATACTAGTGACACTCTGTTTGTCTATGTATTCACACATGTATTATGTTTCCGGTTAATACAATTCTGACATGAATAATAAACATTTATCATGATATAAGGAAATAAATAATAACTTTATTATTGCCTCTAGGGCATATTTCCTTTAGGCCTAAATCTTCTCTGCACTTAATTAAGCTTCCATATTCGTTGGTAAATAAAATGGAGATAAAATATGGACAACATATATGATAATAAATCATCTTATTTTCATTTAATATATGTCATGTTCATTTAACATAATGATATTCTGTCGAGCTATCGAGCTAAAATCGAGCGAGCCAACATTGACTCAAGATCGGGTCGTTTCTCGATCGAACTACATAAAGTGTTCAAACTCGACTTATTTCTTTTCGAGTCGATCTCGAGTCGAGTCAAAAAACGAGTCGATCTCGAGCGGCTCACGAGCCTCGAGCTTTTCTTGCAGCCCTACTGAAAGCGCATCGCCGGAAATCCTGAAATAAATTCAGGAATAATGCGAGCACCAGGATTTGAACCCAGCTGGGTTGAGGATACCACTGTCCACCTAACCAACTCAACCACAGGTTGATTCGCTTCTCTTGCTTGACTAGTAAATTCATATGTGCAATGCATTTTGATATTATACAGTATATTAATTGCATGTAAAATATTAAGTAGAATATTATTTGCGTGTTGATTTTGTGATTAGCATTGAAATTGATATTTTGTATGATATTAACGGCATGATAAACATGTTGAGCGCTCGTCCTTGAAGCAGGCTGAGTCATTGGATTGATCTGGTTTGATATTTAGCATTTGTTGGATCCATCCTTTTGGGTCTATTTATATTGGTATATATAAATAGATAGATATAGATGATTTCATCACATGTCTTCGAGGTCCTATATGCCGCTCACTTCATCCGATAGCGGGGCAACGCACAGTCGGGCCTTCCTGACTTGGCCGGCCCTTTAATGCAGTAGTAGCTCGGCTGTTGTAGTGAACTGGCTACAAGTTCATCCGACCTTTTTATTCTCCCCCAACAGAAGAAGAAAAATATAAAACATGAATACTTTATTAAATTCGGAACAATTTTCTAAAACGTGAACACCTTTTAAAACACGAACATTTTGTTAAAAAGGCGAATAATGTTTGGAATTATAAACTTTTCTGAAAATACATAAACAATTTTTGAAAATTTATTTCTTTATAAATACGAACATTTTCCAAAAAATAATACTTTTGAAAATTTGAACATATTTTGAAAACGCAAAGATTTTAAAAAATTCTGAACATTTTTTGGAAACAAGAATTTTTGGGGGAAATTTCAGACAATCTGTTTATATATTTAGTTTTAAAAAAAGTAGTTTAAAAAGAAAAACTAAAAGAAATCTGGTAAAGAAAAAAAAAGGAAGACACAATTGGTTCGTGAACCTTCTAAAAGATTCCCAGAATCGGTGGCTCGCGCGCTCAGTAGGTCGGCCCATATAACAATTGGGGTGTGCATAGCCTCGACTATTTGACGCAGAAATATGAATTACGTGTTTTCACTGTCCAACACTAGTGTCTACCCCCCTAAACAACACTACATGTGAGATCATTAGCACTAGCCACATAAGACCTCTGACAGGAAACCATAGCCCACCATAACCCAACATGAAAAAAAATCATAGCCCATTGTTTCCTTAGGCGCCAACATACAAATAGAAAACTCTCTGCGAAATTCATACGGCACAACCACACAACAAAGAGCGCCCGATCCTTCTAGTTGTGTATGCAATGCACGTATACCAAATAATGTATAAAATATTATTATGTCTAATGCTGATAGTTTTTCATTTGCTTTATAAAATAAAAACACTTATTTGAAATGGCTAGTAAGTAGTCTAGGTTAGGTTTTTTTAGTTGATCTAGGTTAGGGTTTCTTATTCCTCACGGGTGCGGCGCTTGGGCGGAGGGCCTCTTCTTGGAGTTTATCTTCCGGGCATTGATCCTCCTCGAGTTTGTCCATCTTGACGTAGTTGACGGAGCTCCGACATAGATTCATATTGTCTCCTTGGGGCATGTGCACGAAGACTTCCGGTTTTCATCGACAAGGTCAAGCCAGCTCCGGTAGTTGAGTGATGATAGTGGAGTGTCGACGGTTCTAGCATAGTGGCCATTCAGTTGTCGAGAGACCTTGATGTAATTTTTACTATGTTTGAGATTTTTTTTTGGTGAACTTCTATAACAGATCCGAATCTTTTGGTAGAAGAACGCTTTATGTAAGTTACCTAACTTTTAAATTTTGGTAAGATTTTTGCAGTATTTTGTCCTTTATTGTTTCAAGACTTCTTAGGTTGATTTTTGAATTGTTGCTGTTTGGGCTAAGTCGGGGTTTTCTTAGGATAAATTTTTGATTTGCCCCTGTTTTGGGTAAGTTGAATTTCCTATCAGGCTTGAAGCCCGTTACACATTGCCTATTTTTTCGTATATTTTTTGCTTTTGCCTTTATTTTTATTTTTAGTCACTTTTTCTTTTCTCCAACAGGGTATTTTTTGCAGGTTGGATGAGCAAAAATGAATACACACGGAAGTATTATACAATATGTATGTAAACTGCGCTAGAGTGTAAAAATTTAACTATCATATGCTTATTTTTTTCATATTGAAAAGAAGGAATTTCAGTGGAAAGTTGTGTGCAAGTTTTTTTGTTTTCTCCTTAAAGGGTAATACCAATGCCATTAATTCATTATTTCTTAGATAACTTCATTATTTTGATTTTATTTTAGTTTTAATTTTATTTTCTTTCTTTTTAAGGATAATACCGACGTCACTAATTCATTCCTTCTTAGAAAATGTTTATTGCGGAATTCCACTATTATATTTTTATTCTTACATATTATAAAAAACATAGTTTTGTGTACATTATGTGCAAATTTTGTCATTCTTTTTCATTTTTTCTTCAAAGGGTACTATCAATGTCACTAATTCGTTTTCTTTGGAAAACTTCATTATTTTGATTTATTTTAGGTTTTTCCTTCCTTAAGGGTTATAGCAAAGCCAGTAATTTGCTCCTTCTTACAAGACTTCATTTTGCAAAAATTCCACTATTATTTTCTTATTATTGCATATGATAAAAATTACAATTTCTATTTAAACTGTCTACAATTTTTTCATTACTTATTTTACTTTTCTTCTTCTTAAATGGTAATATCAATATCAATGTCTTAGAAAACATCATTTTGTTTATGTTTATTTATATTCATTTCTTGTGTCTTACCACATATCGTGTCATTTTCTATTATGCTCCAGACCAAGCCCAAGTATCTAGTGGGTGTTTGTTTTGTGGTTGCAAAGGGTCGAGTGCTCCTTTAAAAAACCAATTAACCCAAATTGAGATTTTGATTCTGAGAAAAAAAATCGACTTACCCAAATTGGTGCAAGTCGATTGTGGTTTTGAGAAAAATTGACTTAACCAAATTGGTTTTTCAGGTGACTTGTCCTTAGCCGATCCCAAAATATGTGCAATGAACATTCGAGTGTACTAGTTGCATAATTCAACAATCTAGGATAGTTCTTGTGGCCTTCTTTATTTATTTTTCTCCTTGTTTACATGGTGATCAGGCCAAGGGCTTGAATTGGATTGTGTTGACTTAGTCTTGTATTGATAATTGGCTTCAAATGTACTTAGCTTTTATAAGTGACACCCACGAGTAATAATTATTTATTCCTACAACACAAAGTGTCAACCATATACAACATCATACAAAAGTTAGCAATAAAAAGGGAACAAACTCAAAACAACCGGCCACCAATAAGATA
Source organism: Triticum urartu (assembly GCF_056163025.1). Taxonomy (NCBI): domain Eukaryota; kingdom Viridiplantae; phylum Streptophyta; class Magnoliopsida; order Poales; family Poaceae; genus Triticum; species Triticum urartu. The sequence goes on from NC_141877.1 coordinate 456,401,232, forward strand.
AAATGGCTCAATCACATATCCTATCATCATGTCGCCATTTGACCTGGCTAAAGAAATCCAGTGCGACCATCCAAAGCCATTACGACAATTGCATAATGTTTACACTTAAGTTAGGAGGAAACTCCCCTCAACCATATACTGAACATATTTGCCATGCTAGTTGGGGGTGGCAGATTAAACGCAACATGCAGCATTTTGCTACACTGTTGCAAGTGAACAAGATTGAAATCGATGATGAATAGTTTTCTCTTGATAAAAAAACACTTCTCACAACACTTCCATGACTGTTATTTCCATGCTTGTAATCAATATTCATTTTTTGTGCTATAATTGCTATGGTTCTTGAATGTGAGATCCAGAGGAAAACTCATAAGCATGTGTAAAAACATAAATACAATAATAGGTTCCTAGTCTCGCCTCTAAAACTAGCTCATGTGGTGCTTGATGATCCCTTTTCCTTATCATAGGACATTGTTAGAGTAACAAGGATGCCGACAACAATGAGAGCGTGTTGCTATCGAAACAATGGTGTTGAATAGACCCAACAGAATGATAATACTATGAGGACACACCGTCACTTGTTATTAGTGTTATCATATAGAAGTTAATGTATACTCGCTTCCTTATACAATGAGAGTATCAAGTACCTGTTGGAAATATGCCCTAGAGGCAATAATAAATTGGTTATTATTATATTTCCTTGTTCATGATAATCGTTTATTATCCATGCTAGAAGTGTATTGATAGGAAACTCAGATACATGTGTGGATACATAGACAACACCATGTCCCTAGTAAGCCTCTAGTTGACTAGCTCGTTGATCAATAGATGGTTACGGTTTCCTGACCATGGACATTGGATGTCGTTGATAACGGGATCACATCAATAGGAGAATGATGTGATGGACAAGACCCAATCCTAAGCCTAGCACAAGATCATGTAGTTCGTATGCTAAAGTTTTTCTAATGTCAAGTATCATTTCCTTAGACCATGAGATTGTGCAACTCCCGGATACCGTAGGAGTGCTTTGGGTGTGCCAAACGTCACAACGTAACTGGGTGGCTATAAAGGTACACTACAGGTATCTCCGAAAGTGTCTGTTGGGTTGGCACGAATCGAGACTGGGATTTGTCACTCCGTATAAATGGAGAGGTATCTCTGGGCCCACTCGGTAGGACATCATCATAATGTGCACAATGTGATCAAGGAGTTGATCACGGGATGATGTGTTATGGAACGAGTAAAGAGACTTGCCGGTAACGAGATTGAACAAAGTATCGGGATACCGACGATCGAATCTCGGGCAAGTATCGTACCGCTAGACAAAGGGAATTGTATACGGGATTGATTAAGTCCTTGACATCGTGGTTCATCCGATGAGATCATCGTGGAGCATGTGGGAGCCAACATGGGTATCCAGATCCCGCTGTTGGTTATTGACCGGAGAGGTGTCTCGGTCATGTCTGCATGTTTCCCGAACCCGTAGGGTCTACACACTTAAGGTTCGATGACGCTAGGGTTATAGGGAAAGTATGTATGCGGTTACCGAATGTTGTTCGGAGTCCCGGATGAGATCCCGGACGTCACGAGGAGTTCCGGAATGGTCCGGAGGTAAAGATTGATATATAGGAAGTATGGTTTTGGCCACCGGAAGTGTTCCGGGCATCACCAGTGGTGTACCGGGACCACCGGAGGGGTCCGGGGGTCCACCAGGTGGGGCCACCAGCCCTGGAGGCCTACATGGGCCAATAGTGGGAAGGGACCAGCCCCTAGGTGGACTGGGGAGCCTCCCACCAAGGCCCAAGGCGCCTCCAAGAGGGGAGGGGGCAAACCCTAGGGCAGATGGGCCCTAAGGCCCACCCCAGGTGCGCCTCCCCCTCTTCCCCTTGTGGCTGCCACCCAGATGGGATCTGGGGGCTGCTGCCACCCCTAGGGAGGGAACCCTAGGTGGGGGCGCAGCCCCTCCCCTTCCCCTATATATACTTGAGGTTTGGGGCTGCCCAAAATATGTGATTTGCTCTCCCTGTTGGCGCAGCCCTACCCCTCTCCCTCCTCGTCTCTCGTAGTGCTTGGCGAAGCCCTGCTGGAGTCCCGCGCTCCTCCACCACCAGCACGCCGTCGTGCTGCTGCTGGATGGAGTCTTCCCCAACCTCTCCTTCTCCCCTTGCTGGATCAAGGCGTAGGAGACGTCACCGGGCTGTACGTGTGTTGAACACGGAGGTGCCGTCCGTTCGGCACTAGGATCATCGGTGATTTGGATCACGACGAGTACGACTCCATCAACCCCGTTCACTTGAACGCTTCCGCTTAGCGATCTACAAGGGTATGTAGATGCACTCTCCTTCCCCTCGTTGCTAGATTACTCCATAGATTGATCTTGGTGATGCGTAGAAAATTTTGAATTTCTGCTACGTTCCCCAACAGTGGCATCATGAGCTAGGTCTATGCGTAGTTTCTATGCACGAGTAGAACACAAGTTGTTGTGGGCGTCGATTTTGTCAATTTGCTTGCCATTACTAGTCTTATCTTGATTCGGCGGCATCGTGGGATGAAGCGGCCCGGACCGACCTTACACGTACTCTTACGTGAGACTGGTTCCACTGACTGACATGCACTAGTTGCATAAGGTGGCTAGCGGGTGTCTGTCTCTCCCACTTTAGTCGGATCGGATTCGATGAAAAGGGTCCTTATGAAGGGTAAATAGAAATTGGCATATCACGTTGTGGGTTTTGCGTAGGTAATAAACGTTCTTGCTAGAAACCTATAGCAGCCACGTAAAAACTTGCAACAACAATTAGAGGACGTCTAACTTATTTTTGCAGCATATGCCTTGTGATGTGATATGGCCAAAAGGATGTGATGAATGATATATGTGATGTATGAGATTGATCATGTTCTTGTAATAGGAATCACGACTTGCATGTCGATGAGTATGACAACCGGCAAGAGCCATAGGAGTTGTCTTAATTTATTTTTGACCTGCGTGTCAACATAAACGTCATGTAATTACTTTACTTTATTGCTAAAGCGTTAGCCATAGTAGTAGAAGTAATAGATGACGAGACAACTTCAAGAAGACACGATGATGGAGATCATGGTGTCATGCCGGTGACAACGATGATCATGGAGCCCCGAAGATGGAGATCAAGAGGAGCAAAATGATATTGGCCATATCATGTCACTATTTGATTGCATGTGATGTTTATCATGTTTTACATCTTATTTGCTTAGAACGATGGTAGCTTAAATAAGATGATCCCTCTCTAAAATTTCAAGAAAAGTGTTCCCCCTAACTGTGCACCATTGCGAAGGTTCGTTGTTTTGAAGCACCACGTGATGATCGGGTGTGATAGATTCTAACGTTCGAATACAACGGGTGTTGACGAGCCTAGCATGTACAGACATGGCCTCGGGACACATGCGAAACACTTAGGTTGACTTGACGAGCCTAGCATGTACAGACATGGCCTCGGAACACGGAAGACCTAAAGGTCAAACATGAGTCGTATAGAAGATACGATCAACATGAAGATGTTCACCGATGATGACTAGTCCGTCTCACATGATGATCGGACACGGCCTAGTTGACTCGGATCATGTAATCACTTAGATGACTAGAGGGATGTCTATCTGAGTGGGAGTTCATAAGATGAACTTAATTATCCTGAACATAGTCAAAAGGTCTTCGCAAATTATGTCGTAGCTCGCGCTTCAGTTCTACTGTTTAGATATGTTCCTAGAGAAAATTTAGTTGAAAGTTGATAGTAGCAATTATGCGGACTAGGTCCGTAAACTGAGGATTGTCCTCATTGCTTCATAGAAGGCTTGTGTCGTTAATGCACCGCTCAGTGTGCTGAACCTCAAACGTCGTCTGTGGATGTTGCGAACATCTGACATACACATTTTGATAACTACGTGATAGTTCAGTTAAACGGTTTAGAGTTGAGGCACCGAAGACGTTTTGAAACGTCGCGAAACATATGAGATGTTTCGAGGGCTAAAATTGGGATTTCAGGCTCGTGCCCACGTCAAGAGGTATAAGACCTCCGACGATTTTCTTAGCCTGCAAACTAAGGGAGAAAAGCTCAATTGTTGAGCTTGTGCTCAGATTGTCTGAGTACAACAATCATTTGAATCGAGTGGGAGTTGATCTTCTAGATGAGATAGTGATGTTTCTCCGAAGTCATTACCACCAAGCTGCTAGAGCTTCGTGATGAACTATAATATATCGGGGACATATATGATGATCCTTGAGATATTCGCGATGTTTGACACCACAAAAGTAGAAATCAAGAAGGAGCATCAATTGTTGATGGTTGGTGAAACCACTAGTTTCAAGAAGGGCAAGGGCAAGAAGGGATACTTCATGAAACGGCAAATCAGCTGCTGCTCTAGTGAGGAAACCCAAGGTTGAACCCAAACCCGAGACTAAGTGCTTCTATAATAAGGGGAACAGCCACTGGAGCAGAATTACCCTAGATACTTGGTAGATGAGAAGGCTGGCAAGGTTGATAGAAGTATATTGGATATACATTGTGTTAATGTGTACTTTACTAGTACTCCTAGTAGCACCATGGTATTAGATACCGGTTCGGTTGCTAAGTGTTAGTAAACTCGAAATAAAAGGCTGCGGAGTAAACGGAGACTAGCTAAAGGTGAGATGGCGATATGTGTTGGAAGTTTTTCCCAAGCTTGATGTGATCAAGCATCGCACGCTCCCTCTACCATCGAGATTGGTGTTTGCGTTGAGCATAGACATGATTGGATTATGTCTATCGCAATACGGTTATTCATTTAAGGAGAATAATGGTTACTTTGTTTATTTGAATAATACCTTCAATGGTCTTGCACCTAAAATGAATGGTTTATTGAATCTCGATCGTAGTGATACACATGTTCATGCCAAAAGATATAAGATAGTAATGATAGTACCACCTACTTGTGGCACTGCCACGTAAGTCATATCGGTATAAAACGCATGAAGAAGCTCCATGTTGATGGATCTTTGGGCTCACTCATTTTTGAAAAGTTTGAGACATGCGAACCATGTCTATTGGTGTATATGCATGAAGAAACTCCATGCAAATGGACCGTTTGGACTCACTTGATTTTGAATCACTTGAGACATGCAAATCATACCACATGGGCAAGATGACTGAAAGCCTCGTTTTTAGTAAAATGGAACTAGAAAGCAACTTGTTGGAAGTAATACATTTTGATGTGTGCAGTCCAATGAGTGCTGAGGCGTGTAGTGGATATCGTTATGTTCTTACTTCACAAATGATTTGAGTAGATGTTGAGTACATTTACTTGATGAATCACGAGTCTGAATTATTGAAAGGTTCAAGTAATTTCAGGGTGAAGGTGAGAGATCGTCATGACAAGAGGATAAAATATCTATGATATGATCATAGAGATGAATATCTGAATTACGAGTTTGGCACAGAATTAAGACATTGTGGAAATTGTTTCACAACTAATACAACCCGGAACACCATAGTGTGATGGTGTGTCCGAACATCATAACTGCACCCTATTGGATATGATGCATACCATGATGTCTCTTATCGAATTACCAGGATAGTTTATGGGTTAGGCATTAGAGACAACCACATTCACTTTAAATAGGGCACCACGTAATTCCGATGAGATGACATCGTATGAACTATGGTTTAGAGAAACCTAAGCTGTCATTTCTTAAAAGTTTGGGGCTGCAACGCTTATGTGAAAAAGTTTCAGGCTGATAAGCTCGAACCCAAAGCGGATAAATGCATCTTAATAGGACACCCAAAACAGTTGGGTATACCTCCTGTCTCAGATCCGAAAGCAATAAGGGATTGTTTCTAGAATCGGGTCCTTTCTCGAGGAAAAAGTTTCTCTCGAAAGAATTGAGTGGGAGGATGGTGGAGACTTGATGAGGTTATTGAACCGTCTCTTCAACTAGTGTGTGGCAGGGCACAGGAAGTTGTTCCTATGGCACCTACACCAATTGAAGTGGAAGCTTATGATAGTGATCATGAAACTTCAGATCAATTCACTACCAAACCTCGTGGGATGACAAGGATGCGTACTACTTCAGAGTGGTACGTAATCCTGTCTTGGAAGTCATGTTGCTAGACAACAATGAACCTACGAGCTATGGAGAAGCGATGGTGGGCCTGGATTCCAAAATGGCTCGAGGCCATATAATCCGAGAGAGGATCCATATATGAAAACAAAGTGTAGACTTTGGAAGAACTACTTGATGGTCGTAAGGCTGTTAGGTACACATGGATTTTAAAAGGAAGATGGACAATGATGGTAAGTATCACCATTAAGAAAGCTCGACTTGTCGTTAAGATGTTTTCCGACAAGTTCAAGGAGTTGACTATGATGAGACTTTCTCACTCGTAGCGACGCTAAGAGTTTGTTGGAATTATATTAGCGATTACTGCATTATTTATGAAATCTTGTAGATAGGATATCAAAACATTGTTTCCTCGACGTTTTTCTTGAGGAAAGGTTGTATGTGATACAACCGGAAGGTTTTGTCAATCCTGAAAGATGCTAACAAGTATGCAAAGCTCCAGCAATCGTTCTAAGGACTGGAGTAAGCATCTCGGAGTTGGAATGTATGCTTTGATGAGATGATCAAAGATTTTGGGTGTATACAAAGTTTATGAGAAACTTGTATTTCCAAAGAAGTGAGTGGGAGCACTATAGAATTTCTGATGAATATATGTTGTTGACATATTGTTGATCAGAAATGACGTAGAATTTCTGGAAAGCATATAGGGTTATTTGGAAAGTGTTTTTCAATGGAAAGCCTGGATTAAGCTACTTGAACATTGAGCATCAAGATCTATAAGGATAGATCAAAACGCTTAATGGTACTTTCAAATGAGCACATACCTTGACATGATCTTGAAGGTGTTCAAGATGGATCAGTCAAAGAAGGAGTTCTTGCCTGAGTTGTAAGGTATGAAGTTAAGACTTAAAGCTCGACCACGACAGAATAAAGAGAAAGGATGAAGGTCGTCCCCTATGCTTTTGTCATAGGCTCTATACAGTATGCCATGCTGAGTACCGCACCTGATGTGTGCCTTGCCACATATCTGGCAAGAGGGTACAAAGGTAATCTAGGAGTAGATCACAAGATAGCGGTCTAAATTATCCTTAGAGGAATAAGGATATGTTTCTCGGTTATGGAGGTGATAAAGAGTTCGACGTAAAGAGTTACGTCGATACAAGCTTAACACCTATCCGGATAGCTCTGAGTAGAGATACCGGATACGTATAATGGAGCAACAATTTAGAATAGCTCCAAGTAGAACATTTATTTGAAATGGATCCAAATGTAGCGTAGTAGTTGCATCTACAAGATGACATAGAAATTTGCGAAGTACATACGGATCTGAATGTTGCAGACCCGTTGACTGAAACCTCTCTCACAAGCATAACATGATCAAACCCAGAACTCTTTGGGTGTTAGTCACATGGGGATGTGACCTTGAGTGTTAATCACATATCGATGTGAACTGGATTACTGACTCTAGTGCAAGTGGGAGACTGTTGGAAATATGCCCTAGAGGCAATAATAAATTGGTTATTATTATATTTCCTTGTTCATGATAATCGTTTATTATCCATGCTAGAATTGTATTGATAGGAAACTCAGATACATGTGTGGATACATAGACAACACCATGTCCCTAGTAAGCCTCTAGTTGACTAGCTCGTTGATCAATAGATGGTTACGGTTTCCTGACCATGGACATTGGATGTCGTTGATAACGGGATCACATCATTAGGAGAATGATGTGATGGACAAGACCCAATCCTAAGCCTAGCACAAGATCATGTAGTTCGTATGCTAAAGCTTTTCTAATGTCAAGTATCATTTCCTTAGACCATGAGATTGTGCAACTCCCGGATACCGTAGGAGTGCTTTGGGTGTGCCAAACGTCGCAACGTAACCGGGTGGCTATAAAGGTACACTACAGGTATCTCCGAAAGTGTCTGTTGGGTTGGCACGAATCGAGACTGGGATTTGTCACTCCGTGTAAACAGAGAGGTATCTCTGGGCCCACTCGGTAGGACATCATCATAATGTGCACAATGTGATCAAGGAGTTGATCACGGGATGATGTGTTACGGAACGAGTAAAGAGACTTGCCGATAACGAGATTGAACAAGGTATCGGGATACCGACGATCGAATCTCGGGCAAGTATCGTACCGCTAGATAAAGGGAATTGTATACGGGATTGATTAAGTCCTTGACATCGTGGTTCATCCGATGAGATCATCATGGAGCATGTGGGAGCCAACATGGGTATCCAGATCCCGCTGTTGGTTATTGACCGGAGAGGTGTCTCGGTCATGTCTGCATGTTTCCCGAACCCGTAGGGTCTACACACTTAAGGTTCGATGATGCTAGGGTTATAGGGAAAGTATGTACGCGGTTACCGAATGTTGTTCGGAGTCCCGGATGAGATCCCGGACGTCACGAGGAGTTCCGGAATGGTCCGGAGGTAAATATTGATATATAGGAAGTATGGTTTTGGCCACCGAAAGTGTTCCGGGCATCACCGGTGGTGTACCGGGACCACCGGAGGGGTCCGGGGGTCCACCAGGTGGGGCCACCAGCCCCGGAGGCCTACATGGGCCAATAGTGGGAAGGGACCAGCCCCTAGGTGGGCTGGGGCGCCTCCCACCAAGGCCCAAGGCGCCTCCAAGAGGGGAAGGGGGCAAACCCTAGGGCAGATGGGCCCTAAGGCCCACCCCAGGTGCGCCTCCCCCTCTCCCCCTTGTGGCCGCCACCCAGATGGGATCTGGGGGCTGCCGCCTGTTGGGGAACGTAGTAATTTCAAAAAATTTCCTACGCACACGCAAGATCATGTGATGCATAGCAACGAGAGGGGGGAGTGTGATCTACATACCTAGTAGATCGACAACGGAAGAGTTTGGTTGATGTAGTCGTACGTCTTCACGATCCGACCGATCAAGCACCGAAACTACGGCACCTCCGAGTTCTAGCACACGTTCAGCTCGATGACGATCCCCGGACTCCGATCCAGCAAAGTGTCGGGGAAGAGTTCCGTCAGCACGATGGCGTGGTGACGATCTTGATGTACTACAGCAGCAGGGCTTCGCCTAAACTCCGCTACAATATTATCGAGGACTATGGTGGCTGGGGCGCCGCACACGGCTAAGGAAAAGATCACGTGGATCAACTTGTGTGTTTCTGGGGTGCCCCTGCCTCCGTATATAAAGGACTAAAGGGGGGGAGGCTGGCCGGCCAAGGAGGGCGCGCCAGGAGAGTCCTACTCCCTCTGGGAGTAGGATTCCCCCCCCCCCAATCCTAGTTGGAATAGGATTCGCGGAGGGGGGAAAAGAGAGAGAGGGGCTGGCCCCCTCTCCTTGTCCTATTCGGACCAAGGGAGGGGAGGGGCGCACGGCCCATGTAGGGCTGCCTCTTCTCTTTTCCACTAAGGCCCATCATGGCCCATTTAGCTCCCGGGGGGTTCCGGTAACCTCCCGGTACTCCGGTAAAATCCCGATTTCACCCGAAACACTTCCGGTATCCAAACATAGGCTTCCAATATATAAATCTTTATGTCTCGACCATTTCGAGACTCCTCGTCATGTCCGTGATCACATTCGGGACTCCGAACAAACTTTGGTACATCAAAATGTATAAACTCATAATATAACTGTCATCGTAACCTTAAGCGTGCGGACCCTACGAGTTCGAGAACAATGTAGACATGACCTGGGTGCCCATATTGGCTCCTACATATTCTACGAAGATCTTTATCGGTCAGACCGCATAACAACATACGTCGTTCCCTTTGTCATCGGTATGTTACTTGCCCGAGATTCGTCGTCGGTATTCCAATACCTAGTTCAATCTCGTTGCCGGCAAGTCTCTTTACTCGTTCTGTAATACATCATCCCGCAACTAACTCATTTAGTTGCAATGCTTGCAAGGCTTAAGTGATGTGCATTACCGAGAGGGCCCAGAGATACCTCTCCGACAATCGGAGTGACAAAACCTAATCTTGAAATACGCCAACCCAACATGTACCTTTGGAGACACCTGTAATACTCCTTTATAATCACCCAGTTACGTTGAGACGTTTGGTAGTACCCAAAGTGTTACTCCGGTAAACGGGAGTTGTATAATCTCATAGTTATAGGAACATGTATAAGTCATGAAGAAAGCAATAGCAACATACTAAACGATCGGGTGCTAAGCTAATGGAATGGGTCATGTCAATCAGATCATTCTCTTAATGATGTGATCCCGTTAATCAAATAACAACTCATTGTTCATGGTTAGGAAACATAACCATCTTTGATTAACGAGCTAGTCAAGTACAGGCATACTAGTAACACTTTGTTTGTCTATGTATTCACACATGTATTATGTTTCCGGTTAATACAATTCTAGCATGAATAATAAACATTTATCATGATTATAAGGACATAAATAATAACTTTATTATTGCCTCTAGGGCATATTTCCTTCAGTCTCCCACTTGCACTAGAGTCAATAATCTAGATTACACAGTAATGGTTCTAACACCCATGGAGCCTTGGTGCTGATCATGTTTTGCTCGTGGAAGAGGCTTAGTCAACGGGTCTGCAATATTCAGATCCGTATGTATCTTGCAAATCTCTATGTCTCCCACCTGGACTAGATCCCGGATGGAATTGAAGCGTCTCTTGATGTGCTTGGTTCTCTTGTGAAATCTGGATTCCTTTGCCAAGGCAATTGCACCAGTATTGTCACAAAAGATTTTCATTGGACCCGATGCACTAGGTATGACACCTAGATCGGATATGAACTCCTTCATCCAGACTCCTTCATTTGCTGCTTCCGAAGCAGCAATGTACTCCGCTTCACATGTAGATCCCGCTACAACGCTTTGTTTGGAACTGCACAAACTTACAGCCCCACCGTTTAATGTAAACACGTATCCGGTTTGCGATTTAGAATCGTCCGGATCAGTGTCAAAGCTTGCATCAATGTAACCTTTTACGATAAGCTCTTTGTCACCTCCATATATGAGAAGCATATCCTTAGTCCTTTTCAGGTATTTCAGGATGTTCTTGACCGCTGTCCAGTGATCCACTCCTGGATTACTTTGGTACCTCCCTGCTAGACTTATAGCAAGGCACACATCAGGTCTGGTACACAGTATTGCATACATGATAGATCCTATGGCTGATGCATAGGGAACATCTTTCATATTCTCTCTATCTTCTACAGTGGTCGGGCATTGAGTCTTACTCAACTTCACACCTTGTAACACAGGCAAGAAACCTTTCTTTGCTTGATCCATTTTGAACTTCTTCAAAACTTTGTCAAGGTATGTGGTTTGTGAAAGTCCAATTAAGCGTCTTGATCTATCTCTATAGATCTTAATGCCTAATATGTAACCAGCTTCACCGAGGTCTTTCATTGAAAAACTTTTATTCAAGTATCCCTTTATGCTATCCAGAAATTCTACATCATTTCCAATTAGTAATATGTCATCCACATATAATATCATAAATGCTACAGAGCTCCCACTCACTTTCTTGTAAATACAGGCTTCTCCAAAAGTCTGTATAAAACCAAATGCTTTGATCACACTATCAAAACGTTTATTCCAACTTCGAGAGGCTTGCACCAGTCCATAAATGGATCGCTGGAGCTTGCACACTTTGTTAGCTCCCTTTGGATCGACAAAACCTTCTGGTTGCATCATATACAACTCTTCTTCCAGAAATCCATTCAGGAATGCAGTTTTGACATCCATCTGCCAAATTTCATAATCATGAAATGCGGCAATTGCTAACATGATTCGGACAGACTTAAGCATCGCTACGGGTGAGAAGGTCTCATCGTAGTCAATCCCTTAAACTTGCCGAAAACCTTTTGCGACAAGTCGAGCTTTGTAGACAGTAATATTACCGTCAGCGTCAGTCTTCTTCTTGAAGATCCATTTATTCTCAATTGCTTGCCGATCATCAGGCAAGTCAACCAAAGTCCATACTTTGTTCTCATACATGGATCCCATCTCAGATTTCATGGCTTCAAGCCACTTTGCGGAATCTGGGCTCACCATCGCTTCTTCATAGTTCGTAGGTTCATCATGATCTAGTAGCATGACTTCCAGAACAGGATTACCGTACCACTCTGGCGCGGATCTTACTCTGGTTGATCGACGAGGTTCAATAGTATCTTGTTCTGAAGTTTCATGATCATTATCATTAGCTTTCTCACTAACTGGTATAGGTGTCACAGAAACAGTTTTCTGTGATGCACTACTTTCCAATAAGTGAGCAGGTACAGTTACCTCGTCAAGTTCTACTTTCCTCCCACTCACTTCTTTCGAGAGAAACTCCTTCTCCAAAAAGTTTCCGAATTTAGCAACAAAAGTCTTGCCTTCGAATCTGTGATAGAAGGTGTATCCAATAGTTTTCTTTGGATATCCTATGAAGACACATTTCTCCGATTTGGGATCGAGCTTATCAGGTTGAAGCTTTTTCACATAAGCATCACAGCCCCAAACTTTTAGAAACGACAACTTTGGTTTCTTGCCAAACCACAGTTCATAAGGCGTCGTCTCAATGGATTTTGATGGTGCCCTATTTAACGTGAATGTGGCCGTCTCTAGAGCGTACCCCCAAAACGATAGCGGTAAATCAGTAAGAGACATCATAGATCGCACCATATCTAGTAAAGTATGATTACGATGTTCGGACACACCATTACGCTGTGGTGTTCCGGGTGGCGTGAGTTGAGAAACTATTCCACAATTTTTCAAATGTACACCAAACTCGTAACTCAAATATTCTCCTCCACGATCAGATCGTAGAAACTTTATTTTCTTGTTACGATAATTTTCAACTTCACTCTGAAATTCTTTGAACTTTTCAAATGTTTCAGACTTATGTTTCATTAAGTAGATATACCCATATCTGCTCAAATCATCTGTGAAGGTGAGAAAATAACGATATCCGCCACGAGCCTCAATATTCATCGGACCACATACATCTGTATGTATGATTTCCAACAAATCTGTTGCTCTCTCCATAGTACCGGAGAACGGCGTTTTGGTCATCTTGCCCATGAGGCACGGTTCGCAAGTACCAAGTGATTCATAATCAAGTGGTTCCAAAAGTCCATCAGTATGGAGTTTCTTCATGCCCTTTACACCGATATGACCTAAACGGCAGTGCCACAAATAAGTTGCACTATCATTATCAACTCTGCATCTTTTGGCTTCAACATTATGAATATGTGTGTTACTACTATCGAGATTCAACAAGAATAGACCACTCTTCAAGGGTGCATGATCATAAAAGATATTACTCATATAAATAGAACAACCATTATTCTCTGATTTAAATGAATAACCGTCTCGCATCAAACAAGATCCAGATATAATGTTCATGCTTAACGCTGGCACCAAATAACAATTATTTAGGTCTAATATTAATCCTGAAGGTAGATGTAGAGGTAGCGTGCCGACCGCGATCACATCGACTTTGGAACCGTTTCCCACGCGCATCGTCACCTCGTCCTTAACCAATCTTCGCTTGATCCGTAGTCCCTGTTTCGAGTTGCAAATATTAGCAACAGAACCAGTATCAAATACCCAGGTGCTACTGCGAGCATTAGTAAGGTACGCATCAATAACATGTATATCACATATACCTTTGTTCACCTTACCATCCTTCTTATCCGCCAAATACTTGGGGCAGTTCCGCTTCCAGTGACCAGTCTGCTTGCAATAGAAGCACTCAGTTTCAGGCTTAGGTCCAGGTTTGGGTTTCTTCTCTTGAGTAGCAACTTGCTTGCCGTTCTTTTTGAAGTTCCCATTCTTCTTTCCTTTGCCCTTTTTCTTGAAACTAGTGGTCTTGTTGACCATCAACACTTGATGCTCCTTCTTGATTTCTACCTCCGCAGCTTTCAGCATCGCAAAGAGCTCGGGAATAGTCTTATTCATCCCTTGCATATTATAGTTCATCATGAAGCTCTTGTAGCTTGGTGGCAGTGATTGGAGAATTCTGTCAATGACGCAATCATCTGGAAGATTAACTCCCAATTGAATCAAGTGATTATTATACCCAGACATTTTGAGTATATGCTCACTAACAGAACTGTTCTCCTCCATCTTGCAGCTATAGAACTTATTGGAGACTTCATATCTCTCAATCCGGGCATTTGCTTGAAATATTAACTTCAACTCCTGGAACATCTCATATGCTCCATGACGTTCAAAACGTCGTTGAAGTCCCGATTCTAAGCCGTAAAGCATGGCACACTCAACTATCGAGTAGTCATCAGCTTTGCTCTGCCAGACGTTCATAACATCTGGCGTTGCTCCTGCAGCAGGCCTGGCACCCAGCGGTGCTTCCAGGACGTAATTCTTCTGTGCAGCAATGAGGATAATCCTCAAGTTACGGACCCAGTCCGTGTAATTGCTACCATCATCTTTCAACTTTGCTTTCTTAAGGAACGCATTAAAATTCAACGGAACAACAACACGAGCCATCTATCTACAAACAAGCATAAACGAGCAAGATACTTATCAGGTACTAAGTTTCATGATAAATTTAAGTTCAGTTAATTTACTTAAAGAACTCCCACTTAGATAGACATCCCTCTAATCCTCTAAGTGATTACGTGATCCAAATCAACTAAACCATGTCCGATCATCACGTGAGATGGAGTAGTTTCATTGGTGAACATCATTATCTTGATCATATCTACTATATGATTCACGCTCGACCTTTCGGTCTCCGTGTTCCGAGGCCATATCTGTATATGCTTGGCTCGTCAAGTATAAATTGAGTATTCCGCGTGTGCAACTGTTTTGCACCCGTTGTATTTGAACGTAGAACCTATCACACCCGATCATCACGTGGTGTCTCAGCACGAAGAACTTTCGCAACGGTGCATACTCAGGGAGAACACTTCTTGATAATTAGTGAGAGATCATCTTATAATGCTACCGTCAATCAAAGCAAGATAAGATGCATAAAAGATAAACATCACATGCAATCAATATAAGTGATGTGATATGGCCATCATCATCTTGTGCTTGTGATCTCCATCTCCGAAGCACCGTCGTGATCACCATCGTCACCGGCGTGACACCTTGATCTCCATCGTAGCATCGTTGTCGTCTCGCCAAGCTTGTGCTTCCATGACTATCGCTACCGTTTAGTGATAAAGTAAAGCATTACATCGCGATTGCATTGCATACAATAAAGCGACAACCATATGGCTCCTGCCAGTTGCCGATAACTCGGTTACAAAACATGATCATCTCATACAATAAAAATCAGCATCATGTCTTGACCATATCACATCACAACATGCCCTGCAAAAACAAGTTAGACGTCCTCTACTTTGTTGTTGCAAGTTTTACGTGGCTGCTACGGGCTTAAGCAAGAACCAATCTTACCTACGCATCAAAACCACAACGATAGTTTGTCAAGTTGGTGTTGTTTTAACCTTCGCAAGGACCAGGCGTAGCCACACTCAGTTCAACTAAAGTTGGAGAAATTGTCACCCACAAGCCACCTCTGTGCAAAGCACGTCGGGAGAACCGGTCTCGCGTAAGCGTACGCGTAATGTCGGTCTGGGCCGCTTCATCTAACAATACCGCCGAACCAAAGTATGACATGCTGGTAAGCAGTATGACTTATATCGCCCACAACTCACTTGTGTTCTACTCGTGCATATAACATCAACATATAAAACCTAGGCTCGGATGCCACTGTTGGGGAACGTAGTAGTTTCAAAAAATTTCCTACGCACACGCAAGATCATGTGATGCATAGCAACGAGAGGGGGGAGTGTGATCTACATACCTAGTAGATCGACAACGGAAGCGTTTGGTTGATGTAGTCGTATGTCTTCACGATCCGACCGATCAAGCACCGAAACTACGGCACCTCCGAGTTCTAGCACACGTTCAGCTCGATGACGATCCCCGGACTCCGATCCAGCAAAGTGTCGGGGAAGAGTTCCGTCAGCACGACGGCGTGGTGACGATCTTGATGTACTATAGCAGTAGGGCTTCGCCTAAACTCCGCTACAATATTATCGAGGACTATGGTGGCTGGGGCGCCGCACACGGCTAAGGAAAAGATCACGTGGATCAACTTGTGTGTTTCTGGGGTGCCCCTGCCTCCGTATATAAAGGACTAAAGGGGGGACGCTGGCCGGCCATGGAGGGCGCGCCAGGAGAGTCCTACTCCCCCTGGGAGTAGGATCCCCCCCCCCCAATCCTAGTTGGAATAGGATTCGCGGAGGGGGGAAAAGAGAGAGAGGGGCCGGCCCCCTCTCCTTGTCCTATTCGGACCAAGGGAGGGGAGGGGAGCGCGGCCCATGTAGGGCTGCCTCTTCTCTTTTCCACTAAGGCCCATCATGGCCCATTTAGCTCCCGGGGGGTTCCGGTAACCTCCCGGTACTCCGGTAAAATCCCGATTTCACCCGAAACACTTCCGGTATCCAAACATAGGCTTCCAATATATAAATCTTTATGTCTCGACCATTTCGAGACTCCTCGTCATGTCCGTGATCACATCCGGGACTCTGAACAAACTTTGGTACATCAAAATGTATAAACTCATAATATAACTGTCATCGTAACCTTAAGCGTGCGGACCCTACAGGTTCGAGAACAATGTAGACATGACCGAGACACGTCTCCGGTCAATAACCAATAGCGGGACCTGGATGCCCATATTGGCTCCTACATATTCTACGAAGATCTTTATCGGTCAGACCGCATAACAACATACGTCGTTCCCTTTGTCATCGGTATGTTACTTGCCTGAGATTCGTCGTCGGTATTCCAATACCTAGTTCAATCTCGTTGCCGGCAAGTCTCTTTACTCGTTCTGTAATACATCATCCCGCAAATAACTCATTTAGTTGCAATGCTTGCAAGGCTTAAGTGATGTGCATTACCGAGAGGGCCCAGAGATACCTCTCCGACAATCGGAGTGACAAAACCTAATCTCGAAATACGCCAACCCAACATGTACCTTTGGAGACACCTGTAATACTCCTTTATAATCACCCAGTTACGTTGTGACGTTTGGTAGTACCCAGAGTGTTCCTCCGGTAAACGGGAGTTGCATAGTCTCATAGTTATAGGAACATGTATAAGTCATGAAGAAAGCAATAGCAACATATTAAACGATCGGGTGCTAAGCTAATGGAATGGGTCATGTCAATCAGATCATTCTCTTAATTATGTGATCCCGTTAATCAAATAACAACTCATTGTTCATGGTTAGGAAACATAACCATCTTTGATTAACGAGCTAGTCAAGTAGAGGCATACTAGTGACACTTTGTTTGTCTATGTATTCACACATGTATTATGTTTCCGGTTAATACAATTCTAGCATGAATAATAAACATTTATCATGATTATAAGGAAATAAATAATAACTTTATTATTGCCTCTAGGGCATATTTCCTTCACCGCCACCCCTAGGGAGGGAACCCTAGGTGGGGGCGCAGCCCCTCCCCTTCCCCTATATATACTTGAGGTTTGGGGCTGCCCAAAATATGTGATTTGCTCTCCCTGTTGGCGCAGCCCTACCCCTCTCCCTCCTCGTCTCTCGTAGTGCTTGGCGAAGCCCTGCTGGAGTCCCGCGCTCCTCCACCACCACCACGCCATCGTGCTGCTGCTGGATGGAGTCTTCCCCAACCTCTCCTTCTCCCCTTGCTGGATCAAGGCGTAGGAGACGTCACCGGGCTGTACGTGTGTTGAACACGGAGGTGTCGTCCGTTCGGCACTAGGATCATCGGTGATTTGGATCATGACGAGTACGACTCCATCAACCCCGTTCACTTGAACGCTTCCGCTTAGCGATCTACAAGGGTATGTAGATGCACTCTCCTTCCCCTCGTTGCTAGATTACTCCATAGATTGATCTTGGTGATGCGTAGAAAATTTTGAATTTCTGCTACGTTCCCCAACAGTACCTTCATGTCAGGTGGTATACTTTGGGGTTTGTCAAACATTACCTGTGACATGGTAATTATAGCGGCAATTTTTGGGTGCATCAGAAAAGTATGTCAAGGGACTTGATAGCTCGAGATTGGGATTTACTCCTCCTACGACGGAGAGATATTCTTTGGGCCGTACCGATATTACGATATCCATCATCGTCTGGTCAGACACATCGTGATATGATCATGAGGATGTCGGAATATGAAAACGAGAAAAGAGAACAAAATTGGTAACGAGGATAACTTGTATAGTGATCAAGAGTTGCTTCACATGGATAACGACAAGTCTCGCCTCGAGTTCTGTTATATCGTGAAGCAAATGTATTTGTGTACGAGAACAACATGTTCACTAGATAATGATTCATGTTAGTGTAGGGGTCAATATGAATGCCCAGATCCCGCTATTGATCATTGACCGGAATAGTCCCGGGTCATGTCTTCACTTTACCAAACTTGTGGGGTCATACGTTGAAGGGTCATCGATTTGTAGAGTACTAGGAGTGTTGAGCTTATGAGCTAGCATTGCACCAAAAAGTTTCATATGAAAAGAAAATGGTTCACATAGAGAACCAGAAAGATTCTGGAGAAAACGGGAAAACCCGGAGTACCGGAAAAGTTTCGGGTTACCCTAGAAACCCTCTAGAAGACTATGGCCAGAACCTCCCAGAATATTCTAGAGGGAGCCACGGGGGCTGCCACATGGCATGGACCAAGTGGGATAGCCCTAGTTGGGCCGCCAGGCCTGTTAGGTGGTGTGCCTCCTAGCTTCGGGCACAAGCCACCAGGTGGCTGCTAGGGTTGAGGGGGCGCACCCCTTTGGGCGTCGGACCCTCCCCAAGTTGGCCACCCCCTTGCTATTATAAATAGAGGGGAGGGAGCAACCTCCAAACACAACTTTGTTTGCCCGTGGCTGCGCCCCTCCCCCCTCTCTCTCCGTAACACCGCAAGGCTGCTCCTCCGCTTTAGTGCTTCGCCGGTGTTTCGTTCTGGATGGCGAAGCTCTATCGGATCATTGGTTCCGTACGCGCGAATACCAGCAGAGGGATCATGCTTTCGATCTTCGTTTGAGGGAGAAAATTCTCACGATTGGGAGGTTGTAAATCCTAACTGTGGGAATCTACATCAATGGTCTACACCAATACAACTTCTGTTGCACCTTTGTTGGTAAAGATCCGATCCAATTACATATGCATCTTCATAGTGATCTTGGGAGTTGATTCGTAGGACGGAATTTTTTCTTCTACGTTTCCTAACACGTAAATCTACACTCCATACACCCCTTACTCCATTGTCAGGATTATATCCACGACACCAATAGTCTTAAGAGAAAGAGCAATCCTAGAAGTGATGCATTGAAGTTTCCCCAGTACTCTCATTACAAAATGCACATTCATAACAATCTAGGTGCATATAGTTTCTTTTCAAGAGGTTCCTAGTGTTGACACTGTAATCTAGAAGTAGCCAAAAAACCTTTTTATGTCCAGGCCAACTAGAACTTTTTTTATGGCCATTTGAACATGATATGAGCATCTACATCAAATTTTAGGCAAGTATACATCTTGATGGGGGAATTACCCATTGTTTTTCCTTTGTCAAATCCATTTGTTCTATGCTTGAGGATTACTATACTACAAAACCAACACATGAAGATCATTGTTTATCTCTTGGCATATCCATTTATACTACGTAATTTAGTTGTGCTTTATTTTGTGATGAAGCTCACATATATTTATCCCATTTGCCCTGTAACTAGTTCTGATGAAACTCCGTCCTTGTCACGTATAATGAATTTATAGACCAGATACGAACTGAGCTTAGCTCAGATGGTTATGTCCTTTGTGGTGGAATCAACCCACCAGGGTTCAAGTCTTAGACTTGGCATGGTACTCCATTTTTCTAGATTTAATTCAGGCTTTCTCGCAATATTTGTTTAGTGAGAGGAGAGGTTCTCGTCGACTATGGAGGCGCGTTTATAAGGATGAGTGCATGTGCGTTTGTATGAGCGTCTGCATTTGTACTGTGTAAAAAAATGAATTCATAGACCAGATGCGCTTGAATAAGAAATCGTTTTCATTTTACATTTATTTTGTGGATTGCTGGACCTGGATGTCGGCTGGTGCCAAAAATATCAAATGAATAATACAACATTGAAGAGTGTAGTTGGGTGACCGCTATACACATATGTACCACCCAAACTTGCATTCATTTTCGTCACACATAATGAAACAACCCATTAAATTTCGACGAAGCTCGATCGATCACAACCATGGCACGCCTTCCCTTTCATCAATTTATTGCCAATGCCAGCGTAGAGCAAGCACGAGCCTACTCATGATTCCGTATCACTAATCTTGCTAGGATGCACAGCAA
Organism: Triticum urartu; assembly: GCF_056163025.1. NCBI lineage: Eukaryota > Viridiplantae > Streptophyta > Magnoliopsida > Poales > Poaceae > Triticum > Triticum urartu. The sequence goes on from NC_141877.1 coordinate 456,421,620, forward strand.
GCACCTCATCGACCACCTTCTCCAGATTGACCCAAGAGGGCCCACCCGTCAGTGCAGCCGCGGTCGCCTTCTCCTTCCATTCCATGGCCATTCTCGTCATCGCTTTTCCCTTGTCTCCTCCATCCATCACCTCCCGGATGGCCGCCTCCACCTCGTCCCTCTTGACATCGCCGCCGCCGATCTCCAAGCCGAGGCGCCACTCCGAGCAAACGTACCTCGTGTTCGTGTACTGGTCGGCGCCGAAGGGCCAGCAGAGCATCGGCACCCCGGCGCCGATGCTCTCCAGGACGGAGTTCCACCCGCAGTGCGTCAGGAACGCGCACGTCGCCTCGTGACGGAGCACCGCCTCCTGCGGGCACCAGCTCGTCACGTGGCTCCTCGCCTTCGTCTCCTCCTGGAACTCCGGTGGCAGCACGGCGGCGGCAGCGGGGTCGTCGTCGCCGTTGATCACTTGATCGTTTCTGATCACCCACAGGAAGTCCTTTTTGCTATTGGCCAAACCCCACGCGAACTCCACCAGTTGCTCCCTCGTCAGCGTTGCTATGCTGCCGAAGCTCACGTAGAGCACCGAGTTTGGCCCCTTGCCATTCAGCCACTCTAGGCAGGCGTAGTTCTCCTTGGATAGATTTGATTCTAACGTGTCAACCACACTGGCAGTGGTGCTAGAAACTTGATCGAGAAGGAGCGGCAATGGTCCGACGGCGTAGATCGGTGGCAGGATGGTGGACATGGCCGCCATGGCCTCGCGATCGATCTCGTCGAAGGTGTGGAAGATGACGGCGGACGGAGTGGTCCTGTGGCACGCCATTGAGCGCAGGAGGATTTTGAGCATGGCGTCGTCGGGGTCCGTCGTGCGGATGAAGCTCGGGAAGTCTCTGAGGCGGATGTCTTTGGGCATCCCCGGCACCCAGTCCAGGACCGTGTCGTCCAGGTGTCCATTCCTCAGCTGCTCAGCCTCTGCTCCTCAAAGTCAAAGCAAGCACACTTAGTAAGTACGTATGTTTTTCATAGCGAGAACAATCGATGCATGGAGGACATACCTTTGAGGGGGACAATGCCCATGTCGACAAGCCGCTGGCACTGCTGGCAGGCCATGAAGGCGAACGCGCTCGACGTCCAGAAGGTGACGCAGGGAAGGCCCATCTCCTTGGACGCGTACAGGACGTGCTCGACGTCGGAGATGACGCAGGACGCCGGCGGGAGGAGGCCGGAGACGAGGCTCCGGAAGGGCGGGACCAGGGCCTCCGTGGTGGACAGCAGGGCAGCCATGTCCTGCGACGCGTCCGCCTCGGACGGGGGCAGGCCGTCCGGGACGGCGGCGAAGCGGAACCCGGGCACCCCGTCCAGCGCGCCGGGGCCTCGCGAGCGGAGGAGGCGGCGGCGGTTGTGCTCCGTGTGGACGAAGGTGACCTGAAACCCATGGCAACGGTGGAGGAGCCTGGCCAGCTGGAGCGCCGGCTTGACGTGGCCCTGCGCCGGGAAAGGGAAGAACACGGCGTGACGCTTCTCCACCGACGATCCTGCGGCTGCCACGGTCGCCATGGCCGATCAGTATTCAGTACTCCCCTGCTCCAGACTACAGACGGGAGGTTTTCCCTCTAGATAGCTGCTCTTTATTATGTTGATTGATACCGTAGTTGGTTTGATTGAGGCAACCCGGCGGAGTACAATTATTGTATAATGGGGAATCCCTACGTTGTACCTTAGCTAGAAGCTAGGGAGGCTACGTCGCAACCACGGTGTTTGAATCGATGAGCCTACGAATTTTACTGTCTCTTCTCGAGTTTTTGAAATCCCCGAATAGTTTTTAGAGTGTTGACACTTTTGAAAATTCCAAACATTTTTTGAAAGACAAGAAATTTAAAAAAATTGAAATTTAAATTGACATTTAAAAAATGTTGATGCGTTTCAAAAGAATGTTGTGTGATGCTTAAAAAAAGTATTATACAATGGAAAAAAATTGTAGCATTCAAAGAAATGTTCGTGACAATTTATTAAAAGAAACTTGATGCATTTCAGAAAAAATCACGACATTTTCTAGAAAGAAATATACACAATGTAAGAAAAAAAATGTTCACAGAAATTTTTGGAAAAAATTCATACTATTTAGAAAAGTGATCAGTATTTTTTAGGGGGTAGAAAAGTGATCAGTAGTAATTTGAAAAATGTTTACCATGTATTGTAAAAAAAATGCTCGGGCCTGTATTTGGAAAAATATTTATTATGTATTTAAAAAAATGTTCAATGTGTGTTAAAACAATGTTCCCGCGTATAAAAAAAATATACAGTGTATATTACAAAAAAGTGGACATGTATTTGCCAAGAAAATATAACTATATAGGGTACTGGATTGGGAATGAGTTGCGTTCCGAGAGTGGACATCCAACTATGTCGGGCATGAATTTCATGTTTGGCTTGGACATGCAACTAGGTCGGGTGTGTTTACATGTTGGGGTTGGACGCCATCTAGCTACTACCTATGGACCCTAGTTCTGTGGTAAACTACTCACACATCATAAGAAGGCAGCAAGGATGGTATAGAAGACCTCCGTGATTGATTCCCCCTTCGACAGAGTATCGACAAAGGCCTCCAGATGGTACCGCGGAAGAACAAAAACTTGCGACGGCGGAAAACGTGTTTCAGGTGGCTCTCTGGGGATTTCCCAATATTTGAGAATTTATAGAAGTGGAACTACGTCAGACGGAGCCATGTGGGAGCACAAGGTAACAGGGGGCGCCCTACCCTCCTGGTCACGCTTTGTTGCCTTGTCGTCTTCTCTTTTGTCCCCTGGGTTCCTCTCCAAGCTTCTAGGGTCTCTTATATTCAGAAAAAAATGTCAAAAAGTTTCGTAGCGTTTGGACTCTCCTTGGTACTGATTTTATGGAAAACAAAAACAAGCGGAAAACAACAACTGGCACTAAGCACTGGGTTAATAGGTTAGTTCCAAAAATGATATAAAATAGTATAAAAATGCATATAAAGTATCAAGACTGATAATATAATAGAATGAAACAATCAAAAATTATAGATACATCGAAGACGTATCAAGTTCCTAGTTCCAACTCCTGGAATTGGGATCAATGAGCCGATTCACCCATCTCAATCTCGATCTGCAAATGAAATTGGCTGCTTTTAATCCATGTCTCCTCGGTATTCACTGATCTCTTCTTATTTGTATGCTCTTACCATTTCCCACCTGCAAGATTAGTGTTGGGAAACGTAGTAATTTCAAAAAAAATCCTACGCACACGCAAGATCGTGGTGATGTATAGCAACAAGAGGGGAGAGTGTTGTCTACGTACCCTCGTAGACCGTTCGCGGAAGCGTTATATCAACGCGGTTGATGTAGTCGAACGCCTTCACGTCCGACCGATCCAAGTACCGAAAGTACGGCACCTCCGAGTTCTGCACACGTTCGGCTCGGTGACGTCCTCGCCTTCTCGATCCAGCAAGAGGGGCGAAGTAGTAGATGAGTTCCGGTAGCACGACGGCGTGGTGACGGTGTTGGTGAAGAACAATCTCCGCAGGGCTTCGCCTAAGCACTACGAAAACTATGACGGAGGATAAACTAGAGGGGATGGGGTTGCCGGCACACGGCTTGGTGTTTCCTGATCTCTCTTTGGTGCTAGCCCTACCCCTCTATTTATATGTTGAGCCCTGGGGTCGAAACTTAGAGTAAAAGCCTCCTCAAAGTTGGTTTCACCCGAAAGGCAAGAGTCCTTCTCGGACTCCAGGGCTAGACGCCAGGGTTCCCGGCGTCTACCCCCTAGACGCCAGGGTTCCTGGCGTCTAGCCTCAGTTCTCCGCAAAACTTTCTTTTGCACTTTTCAAAAGCCTCGTGGGCTTTCCCCTTTGGCCCAGATAAAGTGTTCTTGTGCCCAAACATTTCAGGAAACATCCGGAACCCCTTCCGGTGAATTCCGGAACCCTTCCGGAGATCAAACACTACTATCCCATATATCAAACTTTATCTCCGGACCATTCTGGAGTTCCTCGTCATGTCCGTGATCTCATCCTGGACTCCGAACAACATTCGGTCATCAACATACATAACTCATATAGTACTATATCGTCAACGGACGTTAAGCGTGCGGACCCTACGGGTTCGAGAACTATGTAGACATGACCGAGACACCTCTCTGGTCAATAACCAATAGCGGGACCTGGATGCCCATATTGGCTCCTACATATTCTACGAAGATCTTTATCGGTCAGACCGCATAACAACATACGTTGTTCCCTTTGTCATCGGTATGTTACTTGCCCGAGATTCGATCGTCGGTATCTCAATACCTAGTTCAATCTCGTTACCGGCAAGTCTCTTTACTCGTTCCGTAATACATCATCCCGCAACTAACTCATTAGTTGCAATGCTTGCAAGGCTTATAGTGATGTGCATTACCGAGTGGGCCCAGAGATACCTCTCCGACAATCGAAGTGACAAATCCTAATCTCGAAATACGCCAACCCAACAAGTACCTTTGGAGACACCTGTAGAGCACCTTTATAATCACCCAGTTACGTTGTGACGTTTGGTGGCACACAAAGTGTTCCTTCGGTAAACGGGAGTTGCATAATCTCATAGTCATAGGAACATGTATAAGTCATGAAGAAAGCAATAGCAACAAACTAAACGATCAAGTGCTAAGCTAACGGAATGGGTCAAGTCAATCACATCATTCTCCTAATGATGTGATCCCGTTAATCAAATGACAACTCATGTATATGGTTAGGAAACTTAACCATCTTTGATCAACGAGCTAGTCAAGTAGAGGCATACTAGTGACACTCTGTTTGTTTATGTATTCACACATGTATTATGTTTCCGGTTAATACAATTCTAGCATGAATAATAAATATTTATCATGAAATAAGGAAATAAATAATAACTTTATTATTGCCTCTAGAGCATATTTCCTTCAGTCTCCCACTTGCACTAGAGTCAATAATCTAGATTACACAGTAATGATTCTAACACCCATGGAGCCTTGGTGCTGATCATGTTTTGTTCGTGGAAGAGGCTTAGTGAATGGGTCTGCAACATTCAGATCTGTATGTATCTTGCAAATTTCTATGTCTCCCACCTGGACTAAATCCCGGATGGAATTGAAGCATCTCTTGATGTGCTTGGTTCTTTTGTGAAATCTGGATTCCTTTGCCAAGGCAATTGCACCAGTATTGTCACAAAAGATTTTCATTGGACCCGATGCACTAGGTATGACACCTAGATCGGATATGAACTCCTTCATCCAGACTCCGTCATTTACTGCTTCCGAAGCAGCTATGTATTCCTCTTCACACGTAGATCCCGCCACGGCGCTTTGTTTAGAACTGCACCAACTGACAGCTCCACCGTTTAATATAAACACGTATCTGGTTTGCGATTTAGAATCGTCCGGATCAGTGTCAAAGCTTGCGTCAACGTAACCATTTACGTTGAGCTCTTTGTCACCTCCATAAACGAGAAACATATCCTCAGTCCTTTTCAGGTATTTCAGGATGTTCTTGACCGCTGTCCAGTGATCCACTCCTGGATTACTTTGGTACCTCCCTTCTAGACTTATAGCAAGGCACACATCAGGTCTGGTACATAGCATTGCATACATGATAGAGCCTATGGCTGAAGCATAGGGTACATCTTTCATCTTCTCTCTATCTTCTATAGTGGTCGGGCATTGAGTCTTACTCAACTTCACACCTTGTAACACAGGCAAGAACCCTTTCTTTGCTTGATCCATTTTGAACCTTTTCAAAACTTTGTCAAGGTATGTGCTTTGTGAAAGTCCAATTAAGCGTCTTGATCTATCTCTATAGATCTTGATGCCCAATATGTAAGCAGCTTCACCGAGGTCTTTCATAGAAAAACTTTTATTCAAGTATCCCTTTATGCTATCCAGAAATTCTATATCATTTCCAATTAGTAATATGTCATCCACATATAATATCAGAAATGCTACAGAGCTCCCATTCACTTTTTTGTAAATACAGGCTTCTCCAAAAGTCTATACAAAACCAAATGCTTTGATCACACTATCAAAGCGTTTATTCCAACTCCGAGAGGCTTGCACTAGTCCATAAATGGATTGTTGGAGCTTGCACACTTTGTTAGCTCCCTTTGGATCGACAAAACCTTCCGGTTGCATCATATACAACTCTTCTGCCAGAAATCCATTCAGGAATGCAGTTTTGACATCCATCTGCCAAATTTCATAATCATGAAATGCGGCAATCGCTAACATGATTTGGACAGACTTAAGCATCGCTACGGGTGAGAAGGTCTCATCGTAGTCAATCCCTTGAACTTGTCGAAAACCTTTTGCAACAAGTCGAGCTTTGTAGACAGTAACATTACCGTCAGCGTCGGTCTTCTTCTTGAAGATCCATTTATTCTCAATTGCTTGCCGATCAACGGGCAAGTCAACCAAAGTCCACACTTTGTTCTCATACATGGATCCCATCTCAGATTTCATGGCTTCTAGCCATTTTGCGGAATCTGGGCTCACCATCGCTTCTTCATATTTCGTAGGTTCATCATGATCTAGTAGCATGACTTCCAGAACAGGATTATCGTACCACTCTGGTGCGGATCTTACTCTGGTTGATCTACGAGGTTCAGTAATAACTTGATCTGAAGTTCCATGATTATCATCATTAACTTCCTCACTAATTGGTGTAGGTGTCACAGAAACCGGTTTCTGTGATGAACTACTTTCCAATAAGGGAGCAGGTACAGTTACCTCATCAAATCCTACTTTCCTCCCACTCACTTCTTTTGAGAGAAACTCCTTCTCCAGAAAGGATCCATTCTTGGCAACGAATGTCTTGCCTTCGGATCTGTGATAGAAGGTGTACCCAACAGTCTCCTTTGGGTATCCTATGAAGACACATTTCTCCGATTTGGATTCGAGCTTATCAGGTTGAAGCTTTTTCACATAAGCATCGCAGCCCCAAACTTTAAGAAATGACAACTTTGGTTTCTTGCCAAACCACAGTTCATAAGGCGTCGTCTCAACGGATTTCGATGGTGCCCTATTTAACATGAATGCGGCCGTCTCTAAAGCATAACCCCAAAATGATAGCGGTAAATCAGTAAGAGACATTATAGATCGCACCATATCTAGTAAGGTACGATTACGACGTTCGGACACACCATTACGCTGTGGTGTTCCGGGTGGCTTGAGTTGCGAAACTATTTCACTTTATTTCAAATGTAGACCAAACTTGTAACTCAAATATTCTCCTCCACGATCAGATCGTAGAAACTTTATTTTCTTGTTACGATGATTTTCAACTTCACTCTGAAATTCTTTGAACTTTTCAAATGTTTCAGATTTATGTTTCATTAAGTAGATATACCCATATCTACTTAAATCATCTGTGAAGGTGAGAAAATAACGATATCCGCCACGAGCCTCAACATTTACCGGACCACATACATCTGTATGTATGATTTCCAACAAATCCGTTGCTCTCTCCATAGTACCGGAGAACGGCGTTTTGGTCATCTTGCCCATGAGGCACGGTTTGCAAGTACCAAGTGATTCATAATCAAGTGATTCCAAAAGTCCATCAGTATGGAGTTTCTTCATGCGCTTTACACCGATATGACCTAAACGGCAGTGCCACAAATAAGTTGCACTATCATTATCAACTCTACATCTTTTGGCTTCAACATTATGAATATGTGTGTTACTACTATCGAGATTCATCAAAAATAGACCACTCTTCAAGGGTGCATGATCATAAAAGATATTACTCATATAAATAGAACAACCATTATTCTCTGATTTAAATGAATAACCGTCTCGCATCAAACAAGATCCAGATATAATGTTCATGCTCAACGCTGGCACCAAATAACAATTATTTAGGTCTAAAACTAATCCCGAAGGTAGATGTAGAGGTAGCGTGCCGACCGCGATCACATCGACTTGGAACCATTTTCCACGTGCATCGTCACCTCGTCCTTTGCCAGTGTTCGCTTAATCCGTAGTCCCTGTTTCGAGTTGCAAATATTAGCAACAGAACCAGTATCAAATACCCAGATGCTACTGCGAGCTCTAGTAAGGTACACATCAATAACATGTATGTCACATATACCTTTGTTCACCTTACCATCCTTCTTATCCGCCAAATACTTGGGGCAGTTCCGCTTCCAGTGTCCAGTCTGCTTGCAGTAGAAGCACTCAGTTTCAGGCTTAGGTCTAGATTTGGGTTTCTTCTCCTGGGCATCAACTTGTTTGCTGTTCTTCTTGAAGTTCCCCTTCTTCTTCCCTTTGCCCTTTTTCTTGAAACTGGCGGTCTTATTGACCATCAACACTTGATGCTCCTTCTTGATTTCTACCTCCGCAGCCTTTAGCATTGCGAAGAGCTCGGGAATCGTCTTATCCATCCCTTGCATGTTATAGTTCATCACGAAGCTCTTGTAGCTTGGTGGCAGTGATTGAAGAACTCTGTCAATGACACTATCAACAGGAAGATTAACTCCCACTTGAGTCAAGTGATTATGATACCCAGACATTTTGTGTATATGTTCACTGACAGAACTATTCTCCTCCATCTTGCAGCTATAGAACTTATTGGAGACTTCATATCTCTCACACTACAACAAAAACAGCCAGTAGACACGCGCAATTTCATACCTAGCGACGCGTTATTTCATCTCTAGCCAACTATAGAGCCGTTTTAGTAAAGCGTCCTTGGAGCGTCTCCCCACGGACCGTCTCAAACAGATAGACACGCTTGCCAAGCGTGTCTTACATGAAATGAGACGCTTTCTTGGGACGTTCAACATCGTGTCTACATGTAGACACGTTGTCTTAGGCATGCTCAAAAATCGTGTCTACATGTAGAGACGTTAGGTTAGGCATGCTCATATTACGTCTCTACTCATAGACACGTTTCATTCGCCTCTTATACCCCTCTCTAAATATCCATAAGAATATTTATACTAATGGAATATTTTACTTCAAATATTATTTGATTAATTTCAATTTTGTTTCATTGTTTCAATGCAATTATTTTTATGTCATGGTTGCACATGCAAATTGGTCAAATAATATTGTGATATGAAGGCATCATTCCACTTCATAGATTGCATTTGCAAACATTGGCAACCTTGGTAACAACATCCAATGCATTTAGCACGAACAATGTCTCCACTAAAAGTACGTGGAGTTCACAGCTGAATAATATCAAACATTCATATGAAACATGCAATGTTGAAAATAAATAAGAAAAGATCCTATAGACTGGAACTATTTTTCTCTATGAAGCTAAAATCTATACATATCCAGAATATTTGTTCATTCAAAGATAGATTCATCAACTGCTCCTGACTCATCCAGTGCACCCCCTTTTCAAATCCTCAACTAACTAGCCACTCCTAGCTCCTTTAATGCACTCACTTTTCAACTCCTCACTGCCCTGAAAAGGAGAATGAAAACCATTTACATGAACATATGTTTGTAGAGAACTGCAAGATAAGAGATTCTTTGATGAAATTATAAGAAATGTATCATACCAATGCTTTGTGGTTGTGCTGGAGGAGTTGGCTTAACTATTTTTACCTAAAAACCAAAAAGATTCTGGATAAATAACATATCACACATGTGCAGATTGGAGCATACACAATGCTTGAATGAAAACATACTTACATGTGAGCAAGGCCAAGCAATAATAGAACCCATAGCATCCCTTACTGTTTGGAATTTTTCATATGGTCTAACTAGTTTCTCATCTCCTAGATATGTACAGCCGCGAACAAGAACTGCAACGTATTGCACTCCAAGCATGTTTCTTCCAACCACATGTTTTCTCTTTACTCACTAAAGTTCCTTTGACCACGAGTTTGTCTTTGTTTCTCGAGTTCATTGAATACAACACAACTTCAACTTTATCCAATTTTTTAAGAAATGAAACATTTGTTATTGATGAACTTGAGAATATTTTATTTTAGACAAATAAGAACAATTTCACAAATAATTAGACCAACTATCTATTATACAATCATTGTCATTTAGATATGTAGCCTATATGTACCTGCTTAGTGACTTGGTGATGACCACATGGCTTGGTTGCATTGCTATTTTGAGCATGATCATTCTGCAATTAAATAGGAATACGCATGAAGGGAGACACATGATCAACTACAATCAAGAATGATAGTTTTGAAGAGTTCCGATACATGCACCGAGGAGCCTTATTCTACGCGTACTTTTGGTCTGCACATTTCACTATCAAATTAGATTAAGGTCCTATTACAAAATTATCTATTGTGAAAACTAAGCATGAATTCAGTATGCAAACAAATGAAGTTGACGTCATGTAAATCTATACACTTAAAACAGAATTCACCTAATATTCAACGCCAGGTGTTCCTCAACATCTATGCAGGGTTTCCACCAAAAAGAACATGTATGAAAGATTGGTATTTTATTAGTACTCATGTATTATTTCAGAAGTGATTAATTAGTTTATTTGAATAGGAGATCCGTTGGAGCAACAATGATATGTGTGTGACTAACTTTTGGTTCCATTGGGCCAAATCATGTTACTCTTGTATGCAATACAATTTTTAATACTTGGTTAAATCTGACTTATGATCTGCTAGTAGTGTCACGATGGTATTTGAAACGAGCTTATCAAAATGGGATTGGTATTTCATAATAATGTCATTTACCTTGCACTTAAATACAAAATTAGACAACCTTTTGTACAATCATTGTCATTTACATATGTAGCATATGTTTACCTGGTTAGCGACTTGAAGTCGTAAACTTGGTTCAGGACCGCCTTGCTGCACGAGAAGATTATTTTCAGCATGGGCATTCTGCAATTTAATAGGAGAAGGTGTCATCGGCATCATTGATAAAAAGCTGGATAAATACTGGCAGGTTATAGGTTAATATTACTAGGACGGTATATACGAACCCAATCAGGTTATAGTTTCTAATTAAAGGTTAATATTTCACAAAGTTTTAACTTGATGATAAGATAGCTTTCCAATATTTGACTAGTATAAGGGTTCAATCAATAACAAAATTACTGGCAGGAAATAATTGATAACTGAGTGCCGGTTAGTTGGCACACCTTAGTGATCACATGTTCATGTGGTAAAGGCGCACTGCCACAACCCTCTTTTGATTTGGTTTGCTGCAGCTCCTATTAAAGCAATAGTTGTAAGACATTAGAATGGACCTGCATTAAATAGTACATGAAAAGCCCATTACATTACCTGCATAGTAGTTCGTGGCTCCTGCACATCAAGACTTGCAAATTATCTTGATTTGGCTAGTGGATTCATGAGATCTTCCTGGTACTATATTATCAATCTCTGGAGGACCTTGCAGATTTTCTTCACCAAGCTGCACATGTTCTGGATCATGAATTGTAAGGTCCAAGTCCCATAGTCGTCTTGGTATCCTTGCCATTGTTAATCTGCCAAAGTAACAGAAACTATAGATCTCAACCAAAAGTTTAGTGCGGCATGGCATGTATAGAGAGAAAATGCCTCATTCTATAGCAATTCACATGATCGAAATGACCGTCATCAAGTAGCTAGTATGAAACTAGTTTCATATGTTTGATTGTCTTCTTCTCGCAACTTATGAATCCAACGATGACTTTACTCATGTCCCATTTTCAAGTCTTGCTAATAGAATTGATTAGAAGTGGTATAGAATACTAAGTGTGCATGCAACCTGTGATGGATTAGATGTGGCTGACATACACCATTATTTTGGCTGATGGAGGAAAGCTTAGAAGTGGGCCAGCTGTGTAAAATTGGACTCCCATTCAAAAAGATAATACTACTAGTACTACACAAATAACAAGATGGACTCATCGTGTGCGTGTATAACATACATACACAAATGATATGACCATTATGTACTAACTAACTAAAGGCCATAGTGGAGCGGCACCATCATGTCCTTGAAGTTGGTAGTGGTTGGGGCAGATTAACAGTGCAAGTGGTCAGGCAAAGTGGCTGCAAATACACAGGGATTACCTTATCTGAGGAGCAACTTAAGTACTCCCAAAGCAAGGTGAAATAATTTGGCTTAGATGTAACTTCATCATTACTACACATGGGAATTCATGATGTTCGGTTGATTAAAATTTTCTTATATATTAGTCATAATTTTTATAAGTTTAGTAATCTTAATGAGCAAAAATTTGAAGAATTGATTATGCCCATGAATTGGACATGATGCCCACATTTGTCTACATAGACTAAATAATCTTCTACATTCATTATACCGGCATATAACAGTTGGGATTAAATCTATGATAAGACTGGCTGACACATAATTATTTTAGCAAAAAAACATGCAAGCAGCAAATCAAATATCAAGCATGCAATGAGATTTAATTCTGCCTAGAAGTTACGCTAATGCAAACCAGCACAGGAAGAATATGAAAGAAACAGTCACCAGTTTAGTGATTTCACTAGTACAGATTACACAAAAGCAACTGCTCACCCAAACAGTTTGCAAAAAAACAATTGGGATGTGACTCTTCCCAAATGGTTCTGCCAACAAAGCTTTTGGATATTTTGTGCTACTAGTCACTATGCGTGATGTGGCTTAATGTGGATTAATAGTTACTCTGCTCTTACCATGGAGCAGAGCTCCTGCAGTTTGCACAACCGGACAGCAAACCTCCCTTTCAGCATTTTCCCAAAACTGGTTCGCCCTCTAGGTGTGAGTCTTCTCTATCAGTTGCTCTATGAACTCCACCGCCGGACGGATCGGTTGTTATTAACATGGATGCTGCACTGTTCTCGAGCTCACGAAGGATGGGGATCAGCGTCGCGATACGGAACCACAACGGAGAATGCTTGTTGGCCTGTAACAAGCAGTCTGAAGTGATCATGACGCCTGAACTTGCTGAGGCATTGGTGCTGCCTTTAGGGATCGATCTAGAGTAGGGATGGTGATTGCTGACATTAAATCGTTGGCAGCAAGTTTTCAAGCTTGCTCTTTTATTCCTGTAAAACGTTTGACGAATGTACCAGCAGATAAACTAGCTTGTAGCTGTGAGCATCCTCCTAGTCAGATCTATCGTGGTGTAATCCCTGAACTTATTAGGAATACTCTATGTACTGATCTTGCTATCTGAATAAAGTGATGTTACTCTAAAAAATCAGAGAGCAAACCTTTACACCGATTAAGCCACACGAAATCAAATTATGCCTTGAGTTTGAGGATCAAAGAATTTCAGTAATTTCTGGACCAAGACCTGAGAGAGTACATCACAATGGTAGGAACAATACGAACCTGGGGCGCAACTACCCTAGGCAGGATGGCTGCTGTACCAACGTGCTTGCTCTGCTTAATATACCTGTAAGCTGAAGACGAAATTGCTCGTTGCAGAAGACTTCCTCCGACCTTCTCGCCCAATCGCCGCCGTTGGCCCCAATGCACACGCCGGCCGGTCTCTGTCCCCCAACCTCCACGGCCTCCAATCGCCCGCCCGCCCGCCGAGTATCCGTCAGACCGCCATCCAAACCAATGGATCTCTGTTCATCTGATTGAGGTGATGCACATCAGCGGCCAGCGGGTTGGAGGGATCCCATTAGATGGATTAGGAGGTGGAAGAAGAGGAGAAGTGGAGAGATGGCGGCGTGGGTGAGGAGAAGTGGAAAGAGGGCGGCGTGGCGGAGTGATTTACGGGGATTTTTTTTCAATAATAAGAGCGCTGGCGTGCTATTTCCTAGCGGCAAATGGAAAATAGTTGTGCCAAACGCCCAAATAATTTCCTCCAACAAAAGAATTAGAGAAAAATGATTTCCTCCAAATGAAATGCGGAAAACTAAGTATGTATCATTAGAAAAAGCCTATTTATTTTTGTTATACACAAACAACCAAAAAATGGGCCAGGTCACCTCCTCTATTATTATTGTTATTAGCATATACATCGTAAAATGTTTTATCCTAAAAAAAGTAGAAATCCATCGTATTATAATGTATAATAGATTTTTCGGTCTAAGGGCATCTTCAATGTCGACCCTCAAACCGTCTGCATATGTCCGGCCTCCCTCTCCCAGAACATCCGCATCCACGGCAGCGGGCTCCCCCGGCCACAAGGAGGACCAGTAGCCGTAGCAGCGGACCCATCTTCTCGTGGAGGCCACTCTGACAGATAAATAATTCGCGCCATCAGATGGGCCCGACGCCACCATCGCGGCGCGCCTGAAGGAGGAGCCATCGTTCCCGACGCGCGTCCGCATGAAACGGGAGTCAGCATCCCCCCACGCCTCTGCCACATGAAGGATGACCCTGCATTGACAGACCATCGTCACCGCCACGTCGCCATCGTCGCACGATAAAGGAGGAGCTTCCACCCATGATCATGAATGCGTGTGGCGCATCCTCCACTACCTAGGAGGAGGTGGTTATGGTGGTGCCTCAGGCTCGAGGGCCATCGTATCCGAGGAGGGGCAGACGACGAGGCAGCAGGCTCGGTATGACCGGGGCAATGCGGCTCCCCGCTCTGCATCCGCCAAGAGCAACGTGCCGCCGGAATGTGTCCTAATGACCCGGACCTTGCTGCTGTGTGGGCATTCGACCGCTTCGTTACCACCGCTGAGAAAGCCGCCAAGTTCCGCATCCTTGACAGCAGGCTCACCAAGATCAGCGAGGAGTGATCGCCTAGCGACTGCTCCACCGATGCCGGCAGGGGAAAGGCCGCCAGCGGGGCTTCGTCAGCACTGCCGATAATGGCCAAGGCGGCCCTCATCACCGCGCAACAGGAGGTGGAGCAGCTCCTCCGCCAGCGGTAGGCAACCATCGGACAAGGCTGTTGCGGTCCTCTGGCGACCTTCCACCGCTGGAGGGACGACGACGATGACAATATGGATGATGACGGCGATGCAGAAGGACAGGGTGGCCATGCATACGAGGTGGTCGTCGGAGCAGCGGAAAGGCGTGACAGGATGGCCGCCCTGCTCGGCCGCCACCTGGCGCTTGCGGAGGAGCCGCTCCGCTTCCTCCTTCGTGGTGGTGAGCGAGTGATCGCTCAACTAGGCCTCTGCGAGGTCGGGGTCCACACGAAATTAGGTTGTTGCCTCGTCGGCCTCCTCTTAATTTTAAATCCGTTTGAAAAAAAACGATGAAGTGATCACATGGTTGTCCTTGTGTTAAAATTTCATAATCCGTCTGGATACTTATTTGGGTTCAATTTTTTGGCCAAATAGGTAGTGAATTGGTTTTCCAATTTTATTTGATTCAACCAAAATGACTGAAAATTTCCCAGAATAATAATCATATGGTTGTCGTTGCGTAAATAATTCATAATTTTATGGACACTTTGTTTTTCCGTTCAAGTTTTAGGCCAAATTTTCGGTTCTAAATTTGGCAGCTGGTACTAAAATGGTAGCAAAAAGCTGCCAAATTTGGTAATGTTGGACCCACCATTTGGATCCTAGCAAGGTAAAAGAAATCTACAATCCGAACAAAATGACTTGGTCCATGGACATAACAGAATGTTTCTGTCTAGACTGCATTGCCAGTTTGCCACTTCTGAATTCTGATAGTCAATAGTCTTAGAAAATTGCACTTGTGACATTGTGGCAACACATTTGACAATGGACAGACAAAAGCACATCAGTCTGATATAACCTAGTTTCTTACATTCAAACACACATTAATTCCATTTAGCTAAACTACGCACCTCCCAATTATGCAGTCATGTAAAAGACGAGTGTTGAAGGCATGATCTTAAAAAGAAGAATTCACAAATGTATATTAAACATTTCTCAGCCATGTAATATAATAACACCAGATAACTGTAACATGTGGGAATAATCAATAAACCAAAGGTGATACTTCACTTTCCAGAACAGAAATTCTGCAGAATCAACTTGCAATTAACAACCAAGTACACCTGGGCTGTGCCCTAAATTAGTACAAAAAATACAACCATAAACTATAATAAAACATTCTGACTTTGTGCTACTGAAACCATAACTAAAATTGTAGTTGCATGCAAAGAACCACACGAGCAAAGAGCTTCCACCATACTTCAGCCTGAACCAAAATCACAATGCTCTAATATGTTTCATCCGATGATTCTTCAGCACCCATGTCAAAAAGATCATGAGGCCTGACTTCCACTACTACATTCCATAGTTCAGCTTTTGGATCTTGAACAAAGAAAATCTGCTGCACTTGGGAGGAAAATACAAAAGGATCATCCTCTAGCTCATCCCCTGTGTGTATTTTCCCAGACTTGTTCACAAGAGTGAACCCAAACTCATCCGTTTGAATGCCAACTTCATGGTAGACATCATACCAATCACAATTAAAGAACACCACCTTGTAATCATTGTATGACAATTCAAAGATGCCACTTAATCTGCCATAATATCTAACACCATTTTCTGCAATGTTCACTACACCACTATTTTGTGTGACATGCCCTGACTCATGACTCATTGTGTGGAACCTGAAGTTGTTGATGACATAGCCACTATAGCACACCCCGTATCTGTTGGGTTTTGCAGCCAAAGCTCTTACCTTTTCTGTAATAGTTGGTCCATCGCTTTGTAAAACCTGTATGTACAATTAGTTAAATTCAGGTGCCTATATAATTCAGAGTACATGAATACGGTAAAATGTACCTTTTGTTCCAACCAGTCAGCAAAGTTGAAAAGGATATTAAGTAGACTCATTAACGAGTCAGATAAGACATCATTGAATAAGAAACAGAGAACATATGTGATGATCTACAATACAAGATTGAAACTTAAGACCAATTTAACACCCTAGTTTGGTTAAAAGCTTACTTTGACACAGCTAAGCCAAAAGTAGTAATTATTACCCCTCGGGACAGAGTGTGGCTTGCCACAAAAGTGTGGCCAAAATATACTCCTTACATGTGACTAGTAAAGTCGCAAGCCACAACTGTGTCAGCCAGCCGAACATTCACCCACCTCAGAAAGTTATGTGTGCCTAACCATAGATCTGGCAACATTTGGCTGGAAATCAAACAGTCCCCAAGTGACTGGCAGTTGTTGAAGGGTAGCCGGTCGCATATTTTTTCAAAGTTAGCAAGCAGGGCCTAAGAGAGTAATTATCAAACAGTGCATTCTAAATTTCTAATGCACATGGTCAGTTGCTGCATGTGTTTACACCTTCAGGAAAAAGAGATTTTTAGGAAACACTACCACTTGCCTCATTGGCGCATGGTAGGATACGCTGAAAAGACAACTTGGGTGAGTGGCACTTGCTGATTTCTTTATCAAAAATCCGGGAAGACTGCAGCTACTTACTTGCTTTATTGAAGTTACTCTGTTCTTCAGTGTTATAAGCATGATTCAGCTTCATACATGCTACATATATTGTTTCAGTACCGAATAGGTTGTCCACTTTACGTCCAATGCTTGATACTTTTGGACAAATGGCATGTCTCTCGGTGAGGAGCAAGGCAGCGAGCTTGCACCAGAATCCAATTAAAACATTTTAAGTGTCTCTATGTTCACCAGGACAACCAGAAAATGATCAAAAAGTCAAAGGCAAAGCTTAGTTCAGTTCAGTTCATCCTAGCATATGGGTCTGCTTCAAAAATATGGTGAAAACTACCTTTAACAGACTTCATTAAGAATATATCATCAGTATGCCTAGAAAAAAAAGCGCAAGGGAAAAACTTAGCGTCCATAAGGCTATAGCTACCTAAAAATATACTGAATCATACAAAATAAGTCTTAATTGCACCATAAATTAGAATTTAAACTCAATTCTTAATGATACAATGAAATATATAAAAACATGCCGAAAACTTCAATAAAAAGTATAAGATACAAACGAGGTACTTTCTCGAGTTGAGATTGAAGGCAGGTTGTTTGAAGCCAAAGACAGTGGTCCGATATATGGTTGTTCCAATTTGTGGAGTTGATTCAGTCCAACTGAAACACCGGGTGTTGAAACTTCTAATGAAATATATCTTCCTCTTCTATTTCTACAGAATGAAATGAAATTGATACTAAAATGCATTCCCTTCCAAATCAACAATACATTATACATATACACAGTCCCCTGCATATACGCTGATACACAATTTTTCAGTTCAAATTTAATTTCATTTTCATCATACACTGATAGGAAGAACAGAAGAGAGAGATTTCTCAGAAAATTACCCCTGTCCCAGCCTGATTGTTGTTTGTTGACAGCAAGTCCTGGGCGGCAGAGTCGGGCCGAGCAGGCGAGCAGCCCGGGATTGGCCGGAGCAAAGCGCCAGAGCCGGCGCGGCGGGCGACGGCCCCCGGCTGGAGCAGCACGTCCCTGGCGACCAGGCAAAGGGTCGGGGACGGCCGAGGAGCGCCAGAGCAGAGGGGCAGTCCTTGCGGAGGGCATTCACCGGCGGCGGACGCAGCGCACTGGCAGGACCAGTTGCAGGAGGCAGGAGATGGAATTGGTCGCTGGAGGCTGTGGAGATGGGACGGGGCGCAGGGATGGAGGAGGAGCCAGCCCGGCGGCGGCGGCATAGATGGGCGGCTCAGGACGTGGCGGCGGATAAGGTTTTTTTTTTAAGACAAAAAAAATACTTTGGTTTTATTATTTATTTGTTAACCTCTTTTATGTATCCTAATACGTCTCAAAAATCGTCTGTACCTATTTACACATGTAAAATATAATAAATGAGATATACCTTAAAAATAAGATTTGTGACGGTACTTACATGGTCTCAAAAAACGTGCCTACATATTAGATGCTTTCAGCATAGAGACGAATATAAAAGCGTCTTAGAAAAAACGTGCCTACTGACATGTTTTGTTGTAGTGTCAATCCGGGCATTTGCTTGAAATATTAACTTCAACTCCTGAAACATCTCATATGCTCCATGACGTTCAAAACTATTGGGTTTCGTAGTAATTTCAAAAAATTTCCTACGCACACGCAAGATCATGTGATGCATAGCAACGAAGGGAGAGTGTGATCTACATACCTAGTAGATCGACAACGGAAGCGTTTGGTTGATGTAGTCGTACGTCTTCACGATCCGACCGATCAAGTACCAAAACTACGGCACCTCCGAGTTCGAGCACACGTTCAGCTCGATGACGATCCCCGGACTCCGATCCAGCAAAGTGTCGGGGAAGAGTTCCGTCAGCACGACCGCGTGGTGACGATCTTGATGTACCACAGCAGCAGGGCTTCGCCTAAACTCCGCTACAGTATTATCGAGGACTATGGTGGCTGGGGCACCGCACACGGCTAAGGAATAGATCACGTGGATCAACTTATGTGTTTCTGGGGTGCCTCTACCTCAGTATATAAAGGAGCCAAGGGGGAGGGGGGCTGCCGGCCAGGAGGAGGGCGCAGGAGGAGTCCTACTCCCGGGAGGAGTAGGACTCCCCTCCAATCCTAGTTGGACTAGGATTCCCCGAGGGGGAAAGAGGGAGAGGGGGGCCGGCCACCTCTCCTAGTCCTAATAGGACTAGGGGAAGGGGGGAGGCGCGCGGCCACCTTGGGCTGCCCCTTTCTCCTTTCCACTAAAGCCCATTAAGGCCCATATGGTTCCTGGGGGGTTCCGGTAACCTCCCGGTACTCCGGTAAAATCCCGATTTCACCCGGAACACTTCCGATGTCCAAATATAGGCTTCCAATATATCAATCTTTATGTCTCGACCATTTCGAGACTCCTCGTCATGTCCGTGATCACATCCGGGACTCCGAACAACCTTCGATACATCAAAATGCATAAACTCATAATATAACTGTCATCGTAACCTTAAGCGTGCGGACCCTACGGGTTCGAGAACAATGTAGACATGACCGAGACACGTCTCCGGTCAATAACCAATAGCGGGACCTGGATGCCTATATTGGCTCCTACATATTCTACGAAGATCTTTATCGGTCAGACCGCATAACAACATACGTTGTTCCCTTTGTCATCGGTATGTTACTTACCCGAGATTCGATCGTCGGTATTCCAATACCTAGTTCAATCTCGTTACCGGCAAGTCTCTTTACTCATTCTGTAATACATCATCCCGCAACTAACTCATTTAGTTGCAATGCTTACAAGGCTTAAGTAATGTGTATTACCGAGAGGGCCCAAAGATACCTCTCCGACAATTGGAGTAACAAAACCTAATCTCGAAATACGCCAACCCAACATGTACCTTTGGAGACACCTGTAGTACTCCTTTATAATCACCCAGTTACGTTGTGACGTTTGGTAGTACCCAAAGTGTTCCTCCGGTAAACGGGAGTTGCATAATCTCATAGTTATAGGAACATGTATAAGTCATGAAGAAAGCAATAGCAACATACTAAACGATCGGGTGCTAAGCTAATGGAATGGGTCATGTCAATCAGATCATTCTCTTAATGATGTGATCCCGTTAATCAAATAACAACTCATTGTTCATAGTTAGGAAACATAACCATCTTTGATTAACGAGCTAGTCAAGTAGAGGCATACTAGTGACACTTTGTTTGTCTATGTATTCACACATGTATTATGTTTCCGGTTAATACAATTCTAGCATGAATAATAAACATTTATCATGATTATAAGGAAATAAATAATAACTTTATTATTGCCTCTAGGGCATATTTCCTTCAGTCTCCCACTTGCACTAGAGTCAATAATCTAGATTACACTGTAATGATTCTAACACCCATGGAGCCTTGGTGCTGATCATGTTTTGCTCGTGAAAGAGGCTTAGTCAATGGGTCTGCAACATTCAGATCCGTATGTATCTTGCAAATCTCTATGTATCCCACCTGGACTAGATCCCGGATGGAATTGAAGCGTCTCTTGATGTGCTTAGTTCTCTTGTGAAATCTGGATTCCTTTGCCAAGGCAATTGCACCAGTATTGTTACAAAAGATTTTCATTGGACCCGATGCACTAGGTATGACACCTAGATCGGATATGAACTCCTTCATCCAGACTCCTTCATTTGCTGCTTCCGAAGCAGCTATGTACTCCGCTTCACATGTAGATCCCGCTACGACGCTTTGTTTAGAACTGCACCAACTGACAGCTCCACCGTTCAATGTAAACACGTATCCGGTTTGCGATTTAGAATCGTCCGGATCAGTGTCAAAGCTTGCATCAACGTAACCTTTTACGACGAGCTCTTTGTCACCTCCATATACGAGAAGCATATCCTTAGTCCTTTTCAGGTATTTCAGGATGTTCTTGACCGCTGTCCAGTGATCCACTCCTGGATTACTTTGGTACCTCCCTACTAGACTTATAGCAAGGCACACATCAGGTCTGGTACACAGCATTGCATACATGATAGATCCTATCGCTGATGCATAGGGAACATCTTTCATATTCTCTCTATCTTCTGCAGTGGTCGGGCATTGAGTCTTACTCAATTTCACACCTTGTAACACAGGCAAGAATCCTTTCTTTGCTTGATCCATTTTGAACTTCTTCAAAATTTTGTCAAGGTATGTTGTTTGTGAAAGTCCAATTAAGCGTCTTGATATATCTCTATAGATCTTAATGCCTAATATGTAAGCAGCTTCACCGAGGTCTTTCATTGAAAAACTCTTATTCAAGTATCCTTTTATGCTATCCAGAAATTCTATATCATTTCCAATTAATAATATGTCATCCACATATAATATCAGAAATGCTACAGAGCTCCCACTCACTTTCTTGTAAATACAGGCCTCTCCAAAAGTCTGTATAAAACCAAATGCTTTGATCACACTATCAAAACGTTTATTCCAACTCCGAGAGGCTTGCACCAGTCCATAAATGGATCGCTGGAGCTTGCACACTTTGTTAGCTCCCTTTGGATCGACAAAACCTTCTGGTTGCATCATATACAACTCTTCTTCTAGAAATCCATTCAGGAATGCAGTTTTGACATCCATCTGCCAAATTTCATAATCATAAAATGCGGCAATTGCTAACATGATTCGGACAGACTTAAGAATCGCTACGGGTGAGAAGGTCTCATCGTAGTCAATCCCTTGAACTTGCCGAAAACCTTTCGCGACAAGTCGAGCTTTGTAGACAGTGATATTACCGTCAGCGTCAGTCTTCTTCTTGAAGATCCATTTATTCTCAATTGCTTGCCGATCATCGGGCAAGTCAACCAAAGTCCATACTTTGTTCTCATACATGGATCCCATCTCAGATTTCATGGCTTCAAGCCATTTTGCGGAATCTGGGCTCACCATCGCTTTTTCATCGTTCGTAGGTTCATCATGATCTAGTAGCATGACTTCCAGAACGGGATTACCGTACCACTCTGGTGCGGATCTTGCTCTGGTTGATCTACGAGGTTCAGTAGTATCTTGTTCTGAAGTTTCATGATCATTATCATTAGCTTCCTCACTAACTGGTGTAGGTGTCATAGAAACAGTTTTCTGTGATGTGCTACTTTCCAATAAGGGAGCAGGTACAGTTACCTCGTCAAGTTCTACTTTCCTCCCACTCACTTCTTTCAAGAGAAACTCTTTCTCCAGAAAGTTTCCGAATTTAGCAACAAAAGTCTTGCCTTCGGATCTGTGATAGAAGGTGTATCCAATAGTTTCCTTTGGATATCCTATGAAGACACATTTCTCCGATTTGGGTTCGAGCTTATCAGGTTGAAGCTTTTTCACATAAGCATCGCAGCCCCAAACTTTCAGAAACGACAACTTTGGTTTCTTGCCAAACCACAGTTCATAAGGCGTCGTCTCAACGGATTTTGATGGTGCCCTATTTAACGTGAATGCGGCCGTCTCTAGAGCGTATCCCCAAAACGATAGCGGTAAATCAGTAAGAGACATCATAGATCGCACCATATCCAGTAAAGTACGATTACGACGTTCGGACACACCATTACGCTGAGGTGTTCCGGGTGGCGTGAGTTGCGAAACTATTCCACAATTTTTCAAATGTAGGCCAAACTCGTAACTCAAATATTCTCCTCCACGATCAGATCGTAGAAACTTTATTTTCTTGTTACGATGACCAGTTCCGCTTCCAGTGACCAGTCTGCTTGCAATAGAAGCACTCAGTTTCAGGCTTAGGTCCAGGTTTGGGTTTCTTCTCTTGAGTAGCAACTTGTTTGCCGTTCTTCTCTTTTTGAAGTTCCCCTTCTTCTCTTGAGTAGCAACTATATCATCAACGAACGTTAAGCGTGCGGACCCTACGGGTTCGAGAACTATGTAGACATGACCGAGACACCTCTCTGGTCAATAACCAATAGCGGGACCTGGATGCCTGTATTGGCTCCTACATATTCTATGAAGATCTTTATCGGTCAGACCGCATAACAACATACGTTGTTCCCTTTGTCATCGGTATGTTACTTGCCTGAGATTCGATCGTCGGTATCTCAATACCTAGTTCAATCTCGTTATTGACAAGTCTCTTTACTCGTTCCGTAATACATCATCCCGCAACTAACTCATTAGTTGCAATGCTTGCAAGGCTTATAGTGATGTGCATTACCGAGTGGGCCCAGAGATACCTCTCCGACAATCGGAGTGACAAATCCTAATCTCGAAATACGCCAACCCAACAAGTACCTTTGGAGACATCTGTAGAGCACCTTTATAATCACCCGGTTACATTGTGACGTTTGGTGGCACACAAAGTGTTCCTCCGGTAAACGGGAGTTGCATAATCTCATAGTCATAGGAACATGTATAAGTCATGAAGAAAGCAATAGCAACAAACTAAATGATCAAGTGCTAAGCTAACGGAATGGGTCAAGTCAATCACATCATTCTCCTAATGATGTGATCCCGTTAATCAAATGACAACTCATGTATATGGTTAGGAAACTTAACCATCTTTGATCAACGAGCTAGTCAAGTAGAGGCATACTAGTGACACTCTGTTTGTCTATGTATTCACACATGTATTATGTTTCCGGTTAATACAATTCTAGCATGAATAATAAGCATTTATCATGAAATAAGGAAATAAATAATAACTTTATTATTACCTCTAGGGCATATTTACTTCAATTAGACCTTTTTTGAGAAGCTCAAGACCAAATTCTATACCTCGCCACGACTGTGATGCATCTATAGCGAATACCGTGTCTAGTAGCCTCCATTAGGGTTGTATTCAGATTTGAGGACTCTTGCATATAGGCAATCTGGGTTCTATAACAATCTCCACCCTTGTTTAGCTAGGAAGACTTGGCTGAACAGGTGCATATCCCTGAAACCAATTCCCCCTTCTCTCTTCGGCTTCGTCATTTTGTCCCACGCCATCCAACGTACTTTTCTTTGACCATCCTCCTCACCCGACCAGAACTTTCTGATTAATCTTTCATACTACTCGCAAAACCCAATTGACATCTTAAAGACTCCCATAGTGAAAGTTGGCATGCTTGAACAACTAATTTGACATGCACCTCTTTTGCCGCATAGGACATGTGTCTCCCTAACCAATTGTTACATCTCTTCATGAATCGTTCCACAATTGGCTGAAATTTATTGCCTTCCATTGTTCCTTCCGGAGTAGGTAGCCCTAAATATTACTCTCGAAATTGGATGATACAGTCTCCAACACATCTCTTATATCACTTTGCGTACCACTTGGATACTTCTCACTGAATAGTAGGGAACACTTATTAGCACTCAGTAGTTGCCTCGTACTTCTCTGAAAGATTTCAAGTGCTTACTTCACTACCTTCGCTTGATCAATTGATGCTTTGAAGAATAGCAAACTGTCATCTGTAAAAAGTAAATTTGAGATACGTGGGCTCCCTCGTGCCACCTTGATTGGCATGATATTTTCTTCCGTGACCTGTTTCTACATAATACATGAAAACCCCTCGGCCACAAATAGGAACAAGTAAGGGCTTAACGGTTCTCCTTGCCTTAGACCTCTCGTTGGCACAAAACGATCCAAAGCTCGCCATTGAATTTTAGTGAATATCGGATAGAGCGGACACACACCATCATGCAATTAATCCATTTTTTGCTGAAACCATATCTCTGTTGTACTCGCTCAAGGAATTTCCATCCCACCCTGACAAACGCCTTGACAAGGTCGAGCTTATATGAACAATGTGTGGTCTGAGGGTGTTTGCTATGCTGGATTTCTGAAAACACTCAAAGGCGATCAAGATTAGTTGGTTGTTCTGGATGTTAATATATTTTTCTATAATCGGCGGCTGCTCGTACCGTCGTACGCCTATGCAGACAACGTGCTAGGGTTTCTCGTGCCTCCCGCCGGCGTCAGCGCCAGTTACCTCATCTCCTGTGGTCTTAGGGCCATGGAGGCGCGGTGGATCCTAGCCTTGTCTGTGGGAGGGCTCCGTCTTTTTTTGGATGTTTTCTAGTTTTATTATCTTTTGTGTCCTGCTCAGAGATGCAAGGCGGCGGCGACTCTGTGTAGATAAAATAAGGTCCTTCCCACCTAGCCCCTGTTCTGGTGGTGTTTCTAGCATTGTCGGAGGGTATGTGGAGGTTTGTCTCCGGTGGATCTTGTAGGATTTGGCTGGTGGTTGTCTTCGGTGGATCCACATGGATCTGATCCGTTCGTCTGTGTTCATGTCTTTACAGGTTGGATCCTTTCGATCTACGCTTCTCTTCATCCACGGCGGTTGTTATTCTAGTGCGTTGTTCGTATCGAATCTTAGCACGACGACTTCTCAACTGTCTACTACAACAAGGTTTGGCCGGCTTCGATGAGGTAGGGGCGATGACGGCAGTGGCCTTCGGCTCGCTCCAGTGCTTGTAGTCGTCGCTAGGTGGTCTACGGACCTGAATGTATTTTTTTTACTTTTGGTGTTCTTTGTCTTCCTTGACAATTGAAGAATAGATTGGAAATTTTCCTCGCAAAAATAAAATAAAATAGAAACTCTATAGACTTTGTCAAATTGAAACATGTTCGACCTAGGACAAACACAGAGCTTAAATTATTTTGGAACGTTGTATCATTGTAGTACTTTGGCTTATTCTTAGGATCGTCACTGTTAACCTAGGCTATATATGCACTATTGATTACCTGAATGGCTTAATATATTAGGTTCATGTTAGAATACAACTTGTATTAGGATTATGACTCCTACTCGATTTATAATAAAACTAGGTCAGGTACGGCTTAGCTCTTATATATACTTCTTGTATCGGCACAATATTGCATCAACGGATGCGCTAAAACTCAGTCGACTGAGTTTTACCGAAGTCTCGGTCGAGTCGTTTTGTACGTGTATATATATACAAGTCGCTCGTACAAGTTGCTGGCACGGGTAGTGCCGTTTCTACCTGGGCCTTGTCCTTTTTCTTTTCTTCACTCTGGGCCTTAGATACATGTTGGTTTCTGCTTTTTTTTTCTTGTCTAGTGAATCTCACTGTTTAAACCTGTGTTCGCCTTGTGGTTTTTTTTTTCATTTCTGCTCCATTTGGGGTGAGCTGTTTTTTCATTGCTAAAAAAGCTTTTATTTTCACATTTTTCTTGTTTCTTTTCTATTTACTTGTGTGTTCTATTTTTTGTTTGTCTTTTATCTTTTTATTTTTTTCCCTTTCTAACAATGTGATTCTTGCTAGCTTTCTTATTTTCGGATTTGTTAATTCTCAATTAGTCAAATCTCAGTTGATTCGGTAGCTATAAGATCTTGACGCAAAGATTCATATATTGTATCATTTTTCATGTTTTGTTGAAGTTGACGTGCGGATGTGCCGTACGCAATGGATGGTAGTTTTTTTTTGGTGGGCAAGTGATCAATATGCTAGGCCTCTCTCGTGGCCTATGCTTTTTGTCCTTCTTTTCTATTTGCGGCCCTGTGTAGTTGTGAGGGATGCACACGGGCATTTTGTGAAGGAAATATGCCCTAGAGACAATAATAAAGTTATTATTTATTTCCTTATATCATGATAAATGTTTATTATTCATGCTAGAATTGTATTAACCGGAAACATAATACTTGTGTGAATACATAGACAAACAAAGTGTCACTAGTATGCCTCTACTTGACTAGCTCGTTAATCAAAGATGGTTATGTTTCCTAACTATTGACAAAGAGTTGTTATTTGATTAACGGGATCACATCATTAGTTGAATGATCTGATTGACATGACCCATTCCATTAGCTTAGCACCCGATCGTTTAATATGTTGCTATTGCTTTCTTCATGACTTATACATGTTCCTATGACTATGAGATTATGCAACTCCCGTTTGCCGGAGGAACACTTTGTGTGCTACCAAACGTCACAACGTAACTGGGTGATTATAAAGGAGCTCTACAGGTGTCTCCAAAGGTAAATGTTGGGTTGGCGTATTTCGAGATTAGGATTTGTCACTCCGATTGTCGGAGAGGTATCTCTGGGCCCTCTTGGTAATGCACATCACTTAAAGCCTTGCAAGCATTGCAACTAATGAGTTAGTTGCGGGATGATGTATTACAGAACGAGTAAAGAGACTTGCCGGTAACGAGATTGAACTAGGTATTGGAATACCGACGATCGAATCTCGGGCAAGTAACATACCGATGACAAAGGGAACAACGTATGTTGTTATGCGATCTGACCGATAAAGATCTTCGTAGAATATGTAGGAGCCAATATGGGCATCCAGGTCCCGCTATTGGTTATTGACCGGAGGCGTGTCTCGGTCATGTCTACATTGTTCTCGAACCCGTAGGGTCCGCACGCTTAAGGTTACGATGACAGTTATATTATGAGTTTATGCATTTTGATGTACCGAAGGTTGTTCGGAGTCCCGGATGTGATCACGGACATGACGAGGAGTCTCGAAATGGTCGAGACATAAAGATTGACATATTGGAAGCCTATGTTTGGATATCGGAAGTGTTCCGGGTGAAATCGGGATTTTACCGGAGTACCGGGAGGTTACCGGAACCCCCCGGGGAGCTAGATGGGCCTTAATGGGCCTTGGTGGAAAAGAGAAGAGGCAGCCCATAGTGGGCCGCACGCCCCTCCCCTCCCTTGGTCCGAATTGGACAAGGAGAGGGGGCCGGCCCCTCTTTCTCTTTTCCCCCCTCCGCGAGTCCTATTCCAACTAGGATTGGGGGGGGGGGGAATCCTACTCCCAAAGGGAGTAGGACTCTCCTGGCGCGCCCTATGTGGCCGGCCAGCCTCCCCCCTTTGATCCTTTATATACTGAGGCAGAGGCACCCTAGAGACAGACAAGTTGATCCACGTGATCTATTCCTTAACCGTGTGCGGCGCCCCAGCCACCATAGTCCTCGATAATATTGTAGCGGTGCTTAGGCGAAGCCCTGCAGCAGTAGTACATCAAGATCGTCACCACGCCGTCGTGCTGACGGAACTCTTCCCCGACACTTTGCTGGATCGGAGTCCGGGGATCGTCATCGAGCTGAACGTGTGCTAAAACTCGGAGGTGCCGTAGTTTCGGTGCTTGATCGGTCGGGCCGTGGAGACGTATGACTACATCAACCAAACGCTTCCGTTGTCAATCTACAAGGGTACGTAGATCACACTCTCCCCTCTCGTTGCTATGCATCACCATGATCTTGCGTGTGTGTAGGAAAATTTTGAAATTACTACGTTCCCCAACAGTGGCATCCGAGCCTAAGTTTTATGTGTTGATGTTATATGCACGAGTAGAACACAAGTGAGTTGTGGGCGATATAAGTCATACTGCTTACCAGCATGTCATACTTTGGTTCGGCGGTATTGTTGGATGAAGCGGCCCGGACCGACATTACGCGTACGCTTACGCGAGACCAGTTCTCCCGACGTGCTTTGCACAAAGGTGGCTAGCGGGTGAAAGTTTCTCCAACTTTAGTTGAACCGAGTGTGGCTACGCCCGGTCCTTGCGAAGGTTAAAACAGCACCAACTTGACAAACTATCATTGTGGTTTTGATGCGTAGGTAAGATTGGTTCTTGCTTAAGCCCGTAGCAGCCACGTAAAACTTGCAACAACAAAGTAGAGGACGTCTAAATTGTTTTTGCAGGGCATGTTGTGATGTGATATGGTCAAAACGTGATGAGATATAAGTTGTTGTATGAGATGATCATGTTTTGTTAAAGTTATCGGCAACTGGCAAAAGCTTTATGGTTGTCTCTTTATTGCATAAGATGCAAGCGCCAAATAATTGCTTTACTTTATCGCTATGCGATAGCAATAGTTGCAAGAGCAATAGTTGGCGAGACGACCGTGTGACGACACATTGATATAGATCAAGATGATTGAGATCATGGTGTCATGCCGGTGACAATAGAGATCATGACAGTACTTTGGAGATGGAGATCAAAGGCGCAAGATGATGATGGCCATATCATGTCACATATTTTGATTGCATATGATGTTTATCTTTTATACATCTTATTTTGCTTAGTTTGACGGTAGCATTTTAAGATGATCTCTCACTAATTATCAAGAAGTGTTCTCCCTGAGTATGCACCATTGCGAAAGTTCTTCGTGCTGAGACACCACGTGATGATCGGGTGTGATAGGCTCTACGTTCAAATACAACGGGTGCAAAACAATTGCACACGCGGAATACTTAGGTTATACTTGACGAGCCAAGCATATACAGATATGGCCTCGGAACACGGAGACCGAAAGGTCGAGCGTGAATCATATAGTAGATATGATCAACATAGTGATGTTCGCCAATGAAACTACTCCATCTCACGTGATGATCGGACATGGTTTAGTTGATTTGGATCACGTGATCACTTAGAGGATTAGAGGGATGTCTATCTAAGTGGGAGTTCTTAAGTAATATGATTAATTGAACTTAAATTTATCATGAACTTAGTCCTGGTAGTATTTTGCAAATTATGTTGTAGATCAATAGCTCGCATTGTTGTTTCCCTGTGTTTATTTTGATATGTTCCTAGAGAAAAATTGTGTTGAAAGATGTTAGTAGCAATGATGCGGATTGGATCCGTGATCTGAGGTTTATCCTCATTGCTGCACAGAGGAATTATGTCCTTGATGCACCGCTAGGTGATAGACCTATTGCAGGAGCAGATGTTGACGTTATGAACGTTTGGCTAGCTAAATATGATGACTACTTGATAGTTTAGTGCACCATGCTTAATGGCTTAGAATCGGGACTTCAAAGACGTTTTGAACGTCATGGACCATATGAGATGTTCCAGGAGTTGAAGTTAATATTTCAAGCAAATACCCGAGTTGAGAGATATGAAGTCTCCAATAAGTTCTATAGCTAAAAGATGGAGGAGAATCGCTCAACTAGTGAGCATGTGCTCAGATTGTCTGAGTACTACAATAGCTTGAATCAAGTGGGAGTTAATCTTCCAGATAAGATAGTGATCGATAGAATTCTCTAGTCACCATTACCAAGTTAGTAGAACTTCGTGATGAACTATGATATGTAAGGGATAACGGAAACGATTCCCAAACTCTTCGTAATGCAGAAATTGACGAAGGTAGAAATCGAGAAAAACATCAAGTGTTGATGGTAGACAAGACCACTAGTTTCAAGAAAAGGGCAGAGGGAAGAAGGGGAACTTCAAGAAGAACAGCAAGCAAGTTGCTGCTCAAGTGAAGAAGCCCAAGTCTGGTCCTAAGCCTGAGACTAAGTGTTTCTACTGCAAAGGGACTGGTCACTGGAAGCGAAACTACCCCAAGTGATTGGCAGATAAGAAGGATGGCAAAGTGAACATAAGTATATTTGATATACATGTTATTGATGTGTACTTTACTAGTGTTTATAGCAACCCCTCAGTATTTGATACTAGTTCAGTTGCTAAGATTAGTAACTCAAAACGGGAGTTGCAGAATAAACAGAGACTAATTAAGGGTGAAGTGACGATGTGTGTTGGAAGTGGTTCCAAGATTGATATGATCATCATCGCACACTCCCTATACTTTCGGGATTAGTGTTGAACCTGAATAAGTGTTATTTGGTGTTTGCGTTAAGCATGAATATGATTTGATCATGTTTATTGTAATATGGTTATTCATTTAAGTAAGAGAATAAATTGTTGTTCTGTTTACATGAATAAAACCTTATATGGTTACACACCCAATGAAAATAGTTCGTTGGATCTCGATCGTAGTGATACACATAATCATAATATTGAAACCAAAAGATGAAAAGTTAATAATGATAGTGCAACTTATTTGTGGCACTGCCGTTTAAGTCATATTGGTGTAAAGCGCATGAAGAAACTCCATGCTGATGGGATTTTGGAATCACTTGATTATGAATCACTTGGTGCTTGCGAACCATGCCTTATGGGCAAGATGACTAAAGACTCCGTTCTCCGGAACAATGGAGCGAGCAACTGACTTATTGGAAATAATACATACTGATGTATGCGATCCAATGAGTGTTGAAGCTCGCGGCGGGTATCGTTATTTTCTGACCTTCACATATGATTTGAGCAGATATGGGTATATCTGCTTGATGAAACATAAGTTTGAAACATTTGAAAAGTTCAAAGAATTTCAGAGTGAAGTGGAAAATCATCGTGACAAGAAAATAAAAGTTTCTACGATATGATCGCAAAGGTAAAATATTTGAGTTACGAGTTTGGTCTTCAATTAAAACAATGTGAAATAGTTTCACTACTCACGCCACCTGGAACACCATAGTGTAATGGTGTGTACGAACGTCATAACCGTACTTTATTAGATATAGTGCGATCTATGATGTCTCTTACCGATCTACCACTATCGTTTTGGGATTATGCATTAGAGACAGCTGCATTCACGTTAAATAGGGCACCATCTAAGTCCGTTGAGACGACACAATCTGAATTGTGGTTTGGCAAGAAACCAAAGTTGTCGTTTCTTAAAGTTTGGGGTTGTGATGCTTATATGAAAAAGTTTCATCCTAATAAGCTCAAACCCAAATCGGAGAAATATGTCTTCATAGGATATCCAATGGAGACTGTTGGGTACACCTTCTATCACAAATCCGAAGGCAAGACTTTTGTTGCTAAATTCGGAGTTTTTCTAGAGAAGGAGTTTCTCTCGAAAGAAGTGAGTGGGAGGAAAGTAGAACTTGATGAGGTAACTGTACCTGCTCCCTTATTGGAAAGTAGTTCATCACAGAAATCTGTTCCTGTGACTACTACACCAATTAGTGAGGAAGCTAATGATGATGATCATGTAACTTCAGATCAAGTTATTACCGAATCTCGCAGGTAAACCAGAGTGAGATCCGCACCAGAGTGGTACTGTAATCCTGTTCTGGAAGTCATGTTACTAGACCATGACGAACTTGCGAACTATGAGGAAGCGATGATGAGCCCAGATTCCGCAAAATGGCTTGAGGCCATGAAATCTGAGATGGGATCCATGTATGAGAACAAAGTATGGACTTTGGTTGACTTGCCCGATGATCGGCAAGCAATTGAAAATAAATGGATCTTCAAGAGGAAGATGGACGCTGATAGTAGTGTTACTATCTATAAAGCTAGAATTGTCGCAAAAGGTTTTCGACAAGTTCAAGGTGTTGACTACGATGAGATTTTCTCACTCGTATATATGCTTAAGTCTGTCCGAATCATGTTAGCAATTGCCGCATTTTATGAAATCTAGCAAATGGATAAACAAAACTATATTCCTTAATGGATTTCTTAAAGAAGAGTTGTATATGATGCAACCAGAAGGTTTTGTCAATCCTAAAGGTGTTAACAAAATATGCAAGCTCCAACGATCCATCTATGGACTGGTGCAAGCATCTCGGAGTTGGAATATACGCTTTGATAAGTTGATCAAAACATATAGTTTTATACAGACTTACGGTGAAGCCTGTATTTACAAGAAAGTGAGTGGGAGCACTACAACATTACTGATAAGTATATGTGAACAACATATTGTTGATCGAAAATAATGTATAATTTTCTGGAAAGCATAAAGGAATATTTGAAAGGAGTTTTTCAAAGAAAGACCTCGGTGAAGCTGCTTACATATTGAGCATCAAGATCTATAGAGATAGATCAAGACGCTTGATAAGTGTTTTTTTCGATGAGTACATACCTTGACAAGATTTTGAAGTGGTTCAAAATGGAACAGTCAAAGAAAGAGTTCTTGCTTGTGTTACAAGGTGTGAAGTTGAGTAAGACTCAAAACCCGACCACGGCAGAAGATAGAAAGAGAATGAAAGTCATTCCCTATGCCTTGGCCATAGGTTCTATAAAGTATGCCATGCTGTGTACCAGATCTATTGTATACCCTACACTGTGTCAAGCAAGGGAGTACAATAGTGATCTAAGAGTAGATCACTGGACAACGGTCAAAATTATCCTTAGTGAAATAAGGAAATATTTCTCAATTATGGAGGTGACAAAAAGGTTCGTCGTAAAAAGTTACGTCGATGCAAGTTTTGACACAGATCTGGATGACTCTAAGTCTCGATCTAGATACATACTGAAAGTGGGAGCAATAAGCTAGAGTAGCTCCGTGCAGAGCATTGTTGACATAGAAATTCGCAAAATACTTACGAATCTGAATGTGACAGACCCGTTGACTAAAATTATCTCACAAGCAAAACATGATCACACCTTAGTACTCTTTGGGTGTTAATCACATAGCGATGTGAACTAGATTACTGACTCTAGTAAACCCATTGGGTGTTGATCACATATCGATGTGAACTATGGGTGTTAATCACATGGTGATGCGAACTATTGCTGTTAAATCACATAGCGATGTGAACTAGATTATTGACTCTAGTGCAAGTGGGAGACTGAAGGAAATATGCCCTAGAGGCAATAATAAAGTTATTATTTATTTCCTTATATCATGATAAATGTTTATTATTCATGCTAGAATTGTATTAACCGGAAACATAATACTTGTGTGAATACATAGACAAACAAAGTGTCACTAGTATGCCTCTACTTGACTAGCTCGTTAATCAAAGATGGTTATGTTTCCTAACCATTGACAAAGAGTTGTTATTTGATTAACGGGATCACATCATTAGTTGAATGATCTGATTGACATGACCCATTCCATTATCTTAGCACCCGATCGTTTAGTATGTTGCTATTGCTTTCTTCATGACTTATACATGTTCCTATGACTATGAGATTATGCAACTCCCGTTTGCTGGAGGAACACTTTGTGTGCTACCAAACGTCACAACGTAACTGGGTGATTATAAAGGAGCTCTACAGGTGTCTCCAAAGGTAAATGTTGGGTTGGCGTATTTCGAGATTAGGATTTGTCACTCCGATTTCGGAGAGGTATCTCTGGGCCCTCTCGGTAATGCACATCACTTAAAGCCTTGCAAGCATTGCAACTAATGAGTTAGTTGCGGGATGATGTATTACAGAACGAGTAAAGAGACTTGCCGGTAACGAGATTGAACTAGGTATTGGAATACCGACGATCGAATCTCGGGCAAGTAACATACCGATGACAAAGGGAACAACGTATGTTGTTATGCGGTCTGACCGATAAAGATCTTCGTAGAATATGTAGGAGCCAATATGGGTATCCAGGTCCCGCTATTGGTTATTGACCGGAGGCGTGTCTCGGTCATGTCTACATTGTTCTCGAACCCGTAGGGTCCGCACGCTTAAGGTTACGATGACAGTTATATTATGAGTTTATGCATTTTGATGTACCGAAGGTTGTTCGGAGTCCCGGATGTGATCACGGACATGACGAGGAGTCTCGAAATGGTCGAGACATAAAGATTGATATATTGGAAGCCTATGTTTGGATATCGGAAGTGTTCCGGGTGAAATCGGGATTTTACCGGAGTACCGGGAGGTTACCGGAACCCCCCGGGGAGCTAGATGGGCCTTAATGGGCCTTGGTGGAAAAGAGAAGAGGCAGCCCATAGTGGGCCGCGCGCCCCTCCCCTCCCTTGGTCCGAATTGGACAAGGAGAGGGGGCCGCCCCCTCTCTCTCTTTCCCCCCTCCGCGAGTCCTATTCCAACTAGGATTGGGGGGGGGGGAATCCTACTCCCAAAGGGAGTAGGACTCTCCTGGCGCGCCCTATGTGGCCGGCCAGCCTCCCCCCTTTGATCCTTTATATACTGAGGCAGAGGCACCCTGGAGACACACAAGTTGATCCACGTGATCTATTCCTTAGCCGTGTGCGGCGCCCCAGCCACCATAGTCCTCGATAATATTGTAGCGGTGCTTAGGCGAAGCCCTGCAGTAGTAGTACATCAAGATCGTCACCACGCCGTCGTGCTGACGGAATTCTTCCCCGACACTTTGCTGGATCGGAGTCCGGGGATCGTCATCGAGCTGAACGTGTGCTAAAACTCGGAGGTGCCGTAGTTTCGGTGCTTGATCGGTCGGGCCGTGGAGACGTACGACTACATCAACCAAACGCTTCCGTTGTCGATCTACAAGGGTACGTAGATCACACTCTCCCCTCTCGTTGCTATGCATCACCATGATCTTGCGTGTGCGTAGGAAAATTTTGAAATTACTACGTTCCCCAACATTTTGCGCTTGTACGAGCGCCAATTTTTACTTAAGCATCTAAAATTGGTATTGTTTATTTCTATTGTTTTTGTTTTTTGTCTGGCATCTCTATTTTTATTTTAATGATTTTTCCTGGTTTTTAGTTTCCGCCTTTTGTTTTATCTTCCCTCTCTTTTCAGGAAATATAGAATAATAATATATCTTTAACTTTTTTTATTATGCATTACCCTTTTTTCAAATTAAAATGTGTTCTAATTTTTGTCTTTCTACTGCATCATTTTATTCTTTTTATTTTTTATTTCTTTTAAAGTTATAATTGTAATTTGTCTAGTTGACTAAAGCATTACTAACCAAGTTTTAAGTGTGGAAGAAGTATGAAAGTAGTGGATCATGGTATTGCTCCACCTTTTCCCCCTTTTCCTCCTAACGTGGTTTTTTCTCAGAGACAACAGGTGAAACCGGGGGGGGGGGGGGTGATATCGACCGCGCGTGGCTGCAACCTAGTGGTGTTTTTGTCAAGGGAAGTTGTGTGCCTGTCGCTATGTGCGGAACTGTGAGTGTCCGCTTTGACTGTAACTCTTGCTGTTTTGTTGGGGTATTTGGGAGTGGGGTGTTTTGTTGGGGATTGGGAGTGGGGAGTTGCTTGTCTGCCACGAGGCATGCAAATGCAAGTGTCGTCACCAACTGCAACTACATGTCTTACAATTGTGTGTGTGTATGTTTGGGGGGGGGGAATTGCATGTTTGCCACTAGGCACAAACTACAAGTGTTGCCCTCGAATGCAATTGCATGTCTTCAAGGCGATTCAACTTAGTGGTGTTTTGTGGGTGAGGGGTAGTTGCATGTCTTCCAATAGGCACGCATGCAACTACATGTGTCGCCTTCGACTGAAACTAAAATTTGTTTTGTCTCTGGACGACGGGAGAGGGGTAGTTGCATGTGTACACTAGGCATGCAACTGCAGCTGTACCGCCCCGACCGCAACTACAATTGCGTGTGTACACTAGACATGCAACTGCAAGGGTCATCCCTGACTGTAACTGTATGTCTTCTAGCATGACTGCAACTGAACTTTGTTTTGTCGGAGGGCGAGAGAGGAGAAGGACTTGCATGTGTACACTAGGCATGCAATTGCAAGTGTCACACCCCGACTACAACGACACGTCTTCCATCATGACCGCAACTGAACTTTTATTTTGTTGGAGGGTGGCGGGAGAGTGGGAGCAGTTGCATGTGTACATTAGGCATGCAGTTGCAAGCGTCGCCCCCCGACTGCAACAGCAGGTCTTCCATCACGACCACAAGTCAACTTTATTTCATCAGAGGACGGTTGGAGAGGGGTGGTGACTGTTTCATGTGTACACTTGGCATGCGACTGCAAGTGTCGCACCCGACTGCAATTGTAGGTCTTTTCATCACAACCGCAACTAAACTTTGTATTGTCGGAGGGTGGTGGGAGATGGGCGGAGGCAGTTGCATGTGTACGCTTGGCATGCAACTGGAAGTGTCACCCTCGACTGCAATTACATGTATTCCATCAGACCGCAACTGAACTTTTTTTGTCTAAGGTCAGTGGGAGAGGGCGGGGGCAGTTGCATGTGTACACTTGGCATGCAACTGCAAGTGTCGCCCCCGACTGCAATTGCATGTCTTCCATCACGACCGCAACTGAACATTTGTTTTGTCAGAAGGCGGTGGAGAGGGAGGGGGAAGTTGCATGTGTACACTAGGCATGCAACTGTAAGTGTCGCCCCTTACTGGAATTGCATGCCTTCCATCATGCCCGCAACTAACCTTTATATTGTCAGATGGAGGAGGGAGAGCGGGGCAGTTGCATGTATGACACTAGGCATGCAACTGTAAGTGTAGACCTCGACTACAATGGCATGCCCCCCTAACACAAATGCAACTGGGCTTTGTTTTGTTTGATGGGAGCGAGAGAGGGGGGCAGCTGTATGTTTGACACTAGGCATGCAACTGCAAGTGTAGCCCATCGACTGCAATTGCTTGTCTCTTAATGCGGATGCAACTAGGCTTTATTTTGTCAAATGGAGGTGTGAGATGGGGCAGTTGCAAGTGTATGTTAGACATGCAACTGCAATTGTGACACCCAGTTGGAACTACATGTCTACACATCCGACTGCAATTGACTTTTGTTTTGTGGGAGGCACTAAGGGAGGGGCAATTGCATATCTAATACTAGGCATGCGATTGCAACTGTCGTCCCCGACTGCAATTGCATGTCTACCCATTTGATTGTAAGTGACCTTTGTTTCATCGAAGGGCGGTGTGAGAGGGTGACAGTTGCATGTCTGACACTAGGTATGCAAACTTCAATCATAGCCCTTAACTGCAACTACATGTCTGGCCACTAGTATTAGAGGTGCATTAACTAATTTGTATTTATGTGTGAGTCTCTTTGAGTTAGGAACAACATGTCTTACATCACGCCTATGTCTGCCACTAGGCATACAATTGCAAATGCCGTCCGTACTACAACTCTGTGGTGTTTTATGAGGGGTGCGATAGTTGCATATCTACCGCTAGGAGGGCGGAGGCTATCGTATCATTGATTTAATTATTTTTCTTCATTTTTTCTTGATTTACTTTTAATACATTTATATTGTTGTAAATACGCGATGAACATTTCCGTACAACACATGATAAATATTTATTTAAATATGCGATGAACATTTTTATATTATGCTGTGAAAAATAGACAAATGCGCGATGAACATTTCATAATATACAATGAATATTTTTATGAATACACGATCAATTTTTGTATAAATTTGAGATGATACAAATATAGGATGACCATTTATAAACACGAAAATACGAATTTGTTTTAATTTGACAAAATATATAGATTTTTTTCTCAGTTTTTAAATTATTTTTTCATAGTTTTCTTTTGGATCTATGAAAAAAAAACTAAAACAGAACATGAGTCGGCAGAACAAACACTGATGGCCTATGCAAGGCAACGGTTCGCTGGCTGTAAGAGACACATGCACAACAAAGTACTCCTTATTTTGTGCCATGGAACTATTTTATAAAGAAAAACAAAGCCCAAGTAAGGGAGCAAGCCCAACAAAAAGAGGAGACAAGCTAAGAAACATAACCCAACAGACCCAGCCCAATAGAAAATCAGTCACGCACATAAAATCCAGAAACCCAAACGATGTGATATTCTGCGTACACGAGGAAAACCTGTCGTAACTTTTGATTTTGTACGTGCTGATGTCACGTCGACTGAGACTTCGTCAAGTCTCAGTCGACTGAGACCTAGACAAACCCTTGCATCAACAATTATTCAATACAATTCTACAATTCATACAGAGTATTGAACCACCGTCAATTCCCTTTCAAAAACCAGGTGGCAGGCAGCCTAGTGTAGGAAAACATCGCTCAGTTTGCATGGCCATCGCCATCCTCTCTCCCACTTCCACCTTGTTGCAACATGGAAGACCCAAGTGTCGAGGCATGTTCTCCTAATAGTTTGGTTGTTGCAACATTGACTAAATACATCGGCTATAAGTCCGGAGGAAAACATCCCTTTCAGAAACCAGGTGGCAGGCAGCCTAGTGTAGGAAAACATCGCTCAGTTTTGCAACATGGAAGACTCCTGCAACATTGACTAAATTTTTTGAAATGTATTTGCTTGTTTCAAAAAAATATGTTCATCAAAATTTTAAAATGGTTATTCAATTTTGTGTGGTTTAAAAAATTGTTACATTAAAAATGTTTGATGTGTATTTGAAAAATATTTAACATGTATTTTAAAAAATATACATCATGTATTTAAAAAATATGTAGCATATATCAAAAATATTCCACATGTATAAGAAAAAAAGTATAATGTGTGTTTAAAAATGCAGATGTGTGAAAAAAATCCAAGCAAAACCAATGAAGAAACACAGGAAACCAGAGAAAACCCGTGAAAAGGTGAAAGAAACACAGAAACACACCATGACCGATCAAGAAGCACCACAGAACAAAGAAGGGGAAAACTACACGGAAGACAGATAAAAAAACTTGCCCGAAAAACCGCTCCCCAGAACTCTCAGGGTGTGTTTGGTAGCATGTATGAACCTAACCTAGTTGTTCTCATCTCATGCATGCTGAGTGTAGACATGCTGAGTCCATGTAGTTGCTGTTTTTTGGCCGTGATGTATACGCTGAGACATGCTGAGCTGAGATTTTGTTTGGCAGCCTGCATGTGTTTAGACATGCCGAACAATTTCGAATTCTGAAGAACAATTTCGAATTCTGAATTTTTTTTGAATGATGAACAAAATCGAAAAAATGTCAACACAAATTTAAACATATTTTGAAAATTTAAATAAAATTTGATATTCTAATTTTTTTGGAAAATTAAAATAAATTTCGAAATTCTGTTTTTTATTTGAACATATCTGAAATTACGAGTTTTTTTTGAAAATCTAAACAAAATTTGAAATTTTGAAAAAAAATAAAATTCTATTTTTTCAAAATTCAAACAAATTTTGATTTCCTTTTGAAATTCCGAACATTTATGATTTTTTTAGAAAAAAAATGGAATTTCAAATATTTATTGAAAATTCAAACAAAATTTGAAATTATGTTTTTTTAATTTAAACAATTTTGAAATTCAATTTTTTCCATTTTTTCTGAAATTCTAAAGTTTTTTGAAAATTTAAACAAAATTTGAAATTCTGATTCTTTTTGAAAAAAATAAACATATCTGAACGTGGTCTGGTCGGTGGGGATGAGTGTCAGGGCCAGCATAACTGCCTCCATGCACCCTGTCTGGGGTGCATGAGATGAGCATGGCCGATGGCACTTTTATGCATCAGATGAGCATAGCTCAGGTGAGCCCATGTACCTTACCAAATAAGCAAAAAATGGTCGGATTGGAAACTTTTGCCCTCATGCACCCTTCATGCACCCTATCAAACACACCCTCGTTGGGCCGGTGCATGCAAGATATAGCCCTGGCGGTGCACCACGTATGCTCTCTCACTCTCTGTCACCTGCGCGGCAGCCGAAAGAGTAGGAGACTGCTCGACCAAGGAGGTCCCGGAGAGCTAGCCTGCTTTTCTCGAGCATAGGAACGGGAACCGTTGGGCCAGGCCGGAAGCTTCGGACCCCGGCAAAAGCCACCCGGACACTCATGCCGCCGCGCCGTCCGATGGAAAACCGAACCGCCGTCGCCCGTCGCCCGTCGGGTAGCTCAAGGCTGGAGCTGGAGCGGGTACCGGCGTGCGCCGCGCATCGGATCCGGAGCTTTTGGCCGCTGCCGATCTTCCTCCGACGCGAGGGCGGGGCGACACCGGCACGTGCACGGTGCGCCGTCCATCGCCCATGCCTTTCTCTACCGATGATGGCCACCGGCCCCGCCCCCGCGCCGCACGCTTTTCGTGCCGCAGGAAGCAGACACCGGCCGAGAAACTGGGCCGGACGTTCTCTCGGATAGTGTTTCCCGCCAGAAAAAACGGGCAACTGCACGCACAGGGGCTATGAGTGAGTATGATAATGCAAGGTCGAAAGTA
The DNA here is from genome assembly GCF_056163025.1 of Triticum urartu. Classification (NCBI taxonomy): domain Eukaryota; kingdom Viridiplantae; phylum Streptophyta; class Magnoliopsida; order Poales; family Poaceae; genus Triticum; species Triticum urartu. Next base: position 456,462,447 of record NC_141877.1, read on the forward strand.
CAAGTACTTGCAAATTTCATAAGATGTTCATTACTACTTATTTGATTCTCATAGATGCTGACAATGAATAAGGACAAAGCTTTTGGAGTTGTCTTCAAGACATTAAAGAGGGAATGGAGGTGAAGTATAAGTATTTGCAAATTTCATATACTAATATGCATATTTTTCTCATGTTTAACTTTAGCTTAAGCGAGTTTTGATCTTCCCTAGTACTTGGCACTTTGATTTGGCATTGGAAGATTTGAAGTTGGTCGTTTGGAGGCTTGGAGATGTGAAAGATGTCATGATGATTCCAACTTTAAAGTGATTTGTGAACTGTAATTTCTATTTCAGAACTTATATAGCTGTTGAATCATATACTATTGTTTTTTGTTGAAATTTACTCAATTTATGCTGCTGAAATGTGCTTGTTTTGCTGCTGAAGTGTTATTCTTTGTCGCCACTATGTTTGTTTAAATATTTTGATTTTATCGCGGGTTCCCCGTGGGTTCCCCGAAACCCGATGGGTTTAGGGGACGGGCAGAAAACTAGCCCCGCACACAGTGATAGGGACGGGGACGGGTTTATAATTTTTTCGTAGGGATGGGTTTGGAAAGGCAAAACTCGATGGGTTTCATCCCCGTTGCCATCTTGAGTCGAAAGATATATACTCCCCTCTATATAATTACTATTTCTCTCAAGGTTTTCGTGTCTATGCACCTAGCATCGGCGACATGTTTTGTAAGAGCATCTACCCAAACCGTCTTCAAACGCGTGGACGGAAAAACTGACCCAAACAGGCGCCTTAAACCATCTTCAAACGTCCGGGCTGTCTAGCGTCCTTTATATCCAGCTCAAATATGAAGTGTATATAAGGTGGCCCGGACGCGTCTGTCACATCAGACCGGCCCACCCCGACCACATAAATATCCTCATCCGGAAAAACCTAGACACATGTCAATCTGAACTCTACTTCACTTCTCTCTTCGTCCACTCCACTTCTGATCCCCTTCCCTTCGATCCGATGGCCGGTGATGGAAGCAGCGGTGGCTCTGGTGCAGAATCTGATGGCTCAAACATCGATGTGGAGGAGGTGGCCCTCCACATCGCCTTGAGGAGGTCACTACTCGTGCAAGGCGCCCTGGCAGCGGCTAATCTTGTTCCTCAACGCCCGTCGCCCGTCGACGCAGCATCGGCAACGTCGCCAGCCCTCCTGCTGAGCGCGCAGCTCTGACCGCTTTGCTTTGGAGGTGGTTCCCGACCGCTATTGGTCCTCGTGCCCGCGTCGGGGCCGGCCTGCACTTGGATGCCCGAGTCCGAGGCATGAGCAGCCCAGCGTGAGCGGCAGTAGGCAGCGGCGGGGGATGCGGTGTCCGCGCACCGTTCGCACGCGAGCGCGCCAGTCGATCCCAAGTTCGCGCTCCTCACGTCGGTCCTCCGTCGCTCTCTCACAACGGCAGAGACGAATGCGCGGCGCCTTCACCGCAAGAATGAAGTTGTTTGTAGTATGGATTTACCGTTGAACTCCAATGAACTATACTCCTTTTGTCTGGTGATGTAATGTTGATCCGATAAACTACATTTTGATCATGTTTTACGTAGCGTTGCATGGATTGTATGATTTTAAAGATTTAGATATAAAGGATGCGGGTGTGAAAACCAGCAAATAAGGCGGGCGTTGGAGGGTCTGGATGGCAGTTGGGACCTGTGCTGCTGTGTGCTGTCCAGGGTCCGCTTGTAGTAGATGCTGTAATCCCCTGTGCTTCACCGACGCGCAGGTTTTCTGGGTGGCAGTTGGGACCTGTGCTGCTGTCCAGGGCGGTTTGATGCCATAGGCAGTTGCGAAAGCTCGCCTGCTCGCGCCATGGCCGGCGCTCGATGTGGACCGGATTTTGAGACAGAAGATATGACCTTTCTTTCCTTCTTTCTTCCCTCACCACCCCTTTTGACCCTGGGGATACGTCGCCTGCCTCGGCATCCGTCCTTCCCTGCCTTAACGATAAAATTAACCGAGTCCAAAAAACAAAGCACTCCAAGAAACAGACAGTACCACTCGACGAGGCCACCGGCAGAACACAAGTAACCGACGGAGCAACCGTTCGCGCACATTGCGCCCGGCTAGCAGCCCTGTCTCCGCAGAGAAAATCACTAGCACCGCAGATGGCCATGGATTAGCTACCAAGTCCGTATAACCGTTTCATGATCAGTGTTCGTCTGGGGGTCGCCAGGCCGGCCGGACACAATCAGTAGCGGTGCGTTTGGATAAATGGGTTTCACTTGAATCCAGCTCGTCGCCGGGACCCGCCGGCGCACGGCTTGCTGTTCCTGTTCCTGCCCACTCAGCGGCGCCAGTGGCCAGTGCGCCATGATTTCTCTTCCCCACCGTGATTGCTCCACGCACGCTCCAAAAGAACGGCAAGTTGCCGATCGAATGCATATTCATAGCAGTGCTGCTACCGAGAACACACAGTGCTATTACTACTCGTCCATGGAGTAGTTCGTAGTTTTTCCATTTCGGTCTCGTCACCTTTTTTCGTATTCAATACGGGCAGATGAGATCTAGCCGAACCGACAGCCACAAGGATCGACCGACCGACCGAGCGCGGAAACGAACAAAGTGGCTAGGCATGCAACGCATGGAGTGCACGATAACTCCATGCACGCTGATGCTAATTTTCTCTATACGAAAAAGAACGCCATCTGTGCTCGTCGCTGCAACATCCAGCGCCACGGAGATCCAAACCGAAGATGGGAGGGAGAAGAGAACAAGTGGGAATACGTGCAAAAAAAGCTACGTATTACGCCAGGAAGCGAGAGAAAGCAAAGCAAAAAAAAAAGCGTTGGAAAATGCATGGCGAGCTTTGCCAACTACGCGCGGCACGGCAGGCATCTTACCTTAAACCCCCAGTGCCCACCGCCCAGGGGCATGGGCGCCACGCTCACGCTACATATCCGGGCGAGCCGAGCTAGCTAGCTAGGCGCACGCCACTCTCAGTCCACACTCCCCTCACGCTCCGCACAATGCGGTGCCTGCGCCTCGCCGTCGCCCTGCTCTTGCTCGTCGCGCTGCCCCTCGCGGCCGCCGCGGGGGCCAAGGCCAAGGCGCCGGCCGCGCCGCCGAACGCCACGGTGGCGATGGCCAAGGGCGGGTGCAAGGCCTTCGCGGCCCTGATCGCGGCCTCGCCCGACGCGGCGTCCACCTACGACGCGGCCGCGAGCGGCGGCATGACGGTCTTCTGCCCCTCTGACGACGCCGTGGCGTCCTTCATGCCCCGCTACAAGAACCTCACCGCCGACGGCAAGGCGTCGCTGCTGCTCTTCCACGCCGTCCCCGTCTACTACTCGCCGGGGAGCCTCAAGGCCAATAACGGCGTCATGAACACGCTCGCCACCGACGGCTCCGCCCGCAACTACAACTTCACGCTGCAGAACGAGGGCAACGTCGTCACCATCAAGACGGGCGCCTCCGGGGACGTCGCGCGGGTCAGGTCCACGCTGCTCGACACGGACCCCGTGGCCGTCTACGCCGTCGACAGGGTGTTCCAGCCCGTCGAGCTGTTCAAGCCCGCGCCGTCCCCGACCCCCGCGCCCGCGCCCGCCCCGGCGGCCGACACGCCCAAGGCCGGCAAGGGCGGCGCCGCGCGCCACCGCTCGCCCCCCGCCGTCGCGGACGCACCCGGGCCCGAGGCCGACGACACCGCCCCGGCGGACCAGAAGAAGGACTCCAAGAAGAGCGCGGCCGCCGGCGCGCCGCGCGTCCGGTGGCTCGCCGCGGCGCTGGCGGCCGTGGCCGTGGCCTCCACGCTGGCTTAGGGTATTTTATTTTCCTCCCTGGTGTCTGATCCATTGGCGTGATCGATCGTGGTGCGACGGCGTGTTCCTGTAGTGCTTCTTTCGCGGAAGACATAGTTGTGTGCTCGATTTTCATCTGCTTTCTTCTTCTCTTTAGATGTTCTTCTCTGTTTGTTTCTGCCATGATTCTGCTCGTGCTACATGAGAGGTTCCATGGCATCTTGAGCTCACCGGACATTGATGTTCTTTTGGTCGATCCGGCGACCGGTGAGTGAAACCTTGGAGCGAAGTTGCTCCGTGCCATGTTAACGGGCGCATTTTGCGAATTCTCGTCAACATGTTTTGAGATACTCCTAGTCCTACAGAGTCAATTTCTGGCTCAAATTTTCTATGGCGTCTTGGTCAGATCGTATAAACAAATGCAGCGACGACGGGTCCGTTGCTTGAACGGCGCGCAAGCTTTCATTCATTTCTTGGGACTTCAGCTGTCGGTGGATGCTTCGCTATCCCCGGCTCAAGCAGGTCAAACAACACAAACCACACATGAAAGTAAAAGTAGTGCAGGTGACCAGTAGAATCCCATAAAGAAGAGAGGAAGGAGAGGTGAAAAAGCTTGGCCCGGGCTGATGAATGCGTGGCGATCAACAACGAAAGAAGAAGAGAAGTAACACCACCTTCCATTTCGGGCTTTCGGCCTAATTATATCCCCCACATGGAGAGCTAAAGCTTAGCAGTGAGAGCACGCTGGGCCTCCACCGCTGCCGCTAGCCCACTACCCCATAGGGAGCCCAAACATCTTTTGGTGCAAGAGAGTGGACGGTGCACCCAGACGAGAGGATTTAATGAAAAGCAGTCAGCAATCATGTGTCGGCCGAGCAATCTCGTGAACGGTCCAGCAGTTCCCGCAGCCCGGCCGAGGTCGCCGACACGCGCGCGCCACCACCGCGACACCAGCGGCCGAGAGGAGCCATGCACGCCTAAAGAACGGCCACGGCCACGGCAACGGCAGCCCGCACGCCGATCGGCAAGCCATCCGCACGCACGCGACGCCGGCGAGCTAGTTCGTTAACCGACGCCTGCGCATCCACCCACGTAACGCACGCGCGCACCGGCGCAGTCATGGCTCGCACGGCGCTGGTCCTCGCCGCGCTCCTCCTTGCCGCCGTGGCCGTGGCGCCGCTGGCCAAGGCCGAGAGCGCCGCCGACGCCCCCGCCCCCGCCGACGCGCCGGCTGCAGACGGCCCGGCGGCCGAGTCCATCGACGAGTCCGCCCTCGCGCCGGCCGTGGAGGTTAACAGCCTAGCCGACACGCTCTCGCCGGCGCCTGCCCCCGACGCCTGAATGGATGATGGCGTACACAGTTGCAAGGATCTGTGTTCCTTTTCCTAAGTAAATCGTTCATGGTTGGATTTTTGGTTTTCCTAGGAAAGCTAGATGGATTATAGCATCACGAGTTTTTGCAGGGTTGTGGGTTTTGTGGAAATCTAGAAATAAAGCATGTTTTGAGAATACTTATCCCTATGATCCTTCAAGCTTGTTGGCTAGAATTCTGAAAATTATTACAGAAATGAGAACAACAAGAGGGCACAAGTATGAGGAGAAAGGCTTCTGCTGCAAGTGTTAACTTAGATCTTCGACAAACAGAGAGGATGGGCTCCAATGGTGCTTCGCATTGCTGGTTTAGCTGTTCATAGACGTTCAAGTTCCTAGTCTTCAGTTTGGCCTTTGTTGCCGCTGCTATGTACTTCCTCTGTAAACTAATATAAGAGCATTTAAATAGTGATCTAAACGTTCTTATATTAGTTTACGGAGGGAGTAGATGTTACTTCCTTGTGACAATTCTGGTTTAGGTATAGCCGAGGTCTTACCAGCGTTCTTTCGCTATGTGGCCTGAGAGTCACATATGTAAGAATGAAGTTAGTAATAGTTTGTTAGTGTTTGAGTTTGTTAGACAGTTTGCTTGGGATGTGTAGGATGCTGCTGATCGCGGTGAACACTCGATGGTTGGTGTGTATTACTATCAGATTTCAGAAATGAAAATTGGGGGAAAACCCCTTAATTCAAGAAAAAGTACATCATTCATATTCACATAAAGAAATAAAAGTTGTAGTGGTCATTTTTAGTTTTCGCCTAGTTTTGCTTTGGTAAGCATTCAAGACCGGTTGACCAATCCCATTTGTCGCCCATCGTGTTTCATGGGGCCCACCCACCGCTCAAACTCTTTCTTAACCCCTCACATGGAGGGCTCTCCTAGTCATTCGTTCCGCCACGTCTCTCTCTTCCTGTAGCCAATCTTCTACCTTGCATGTCCCTCACCATGCAACTCCACTCGACCTAGTTACATGCCCATCATCGACACGTAACTTGCCCTCCACCCCCAGACCCAATAGCAATGTCCATCCTCAACACGCAATTTGCGCCCTCGCGACCTCGACCAAGTTGCATATTCATTTTTGACATGCAACTCGCCCCAAAGAACGGACCTAATTGCATGTCAAACCTTGAGACACAACTCCACCTGACCCACTTGTATGTCCAGCCTCGACACAACTTGCCCTTCGGCCCGACATAGTTGCATGTCCACCTTCGACACATAACTTGCTCCCGAGACAACCCAACTGCATGTCCATCATCCACAAACAATTTGGCTCCTCCCCAATACTGACATACAGTTGCATGATAAACCTTGACACATAACTCCATCCCAACCTAGTTGCATTGGTATGCAACTTGCCCCTACATGATCCAATTGCATGTCACCCTTGACAAGCAACTTGCACCAATCGACCTAGTTTCATGTACATATTCAATGTCCAACTTGCTTCTCCCCCTCACTCGACCCCGACCCAATTACATGTCAAATTTGACACGCAACTTCGCTGGTCCACTTGCATGTCCTACCTCCACATGCAACTTGCCCCGACCCAACTTAGTGCATGTCAAACCTTGACACACAACTCAACCAGGCCCGGTTGCGTCAAGTTTCGACATGTAACTTGCCTACCAACCAGACTCAGTTGCATGTTCGTACTCGACACACAACTTGCCTGCCAACCTGACCTAGTTGCACGTCCACACTCAACACACAACTTGGCCCTAACGCCGACCCAATTGCATTTCAACACTCAACACTCAACATGCCCCTCAACCCAATCTTGCCTATGAACACTCACACACAACTTTTCCTGACACCAACCTAGTTGCATGTACAGTAGAACTATAACTGCAAACGCGGGCAATTTGATCAGTTTTAAATATGTGAAATCTTTTTAAATAACATTGAACATATTTTAAATGCACGACGGATTTTTTGAATACAAGAGTAAAAATTTCAAATACAAGTAAAACATTTTTTTTCAAATATGCCATAAATATTTTTTAAGTAACGTTCAACAAATTTTAATGGATGTTGAACACTTTTTAAATATGTGATAACATTTTCTAAAAGAACATTGTCAAATTTTGCACAACGATCATTATATCAATACTTGATGGATATTTTAAATACAATTTGATTTTTAAATACAAGATGGGCATTTTTCTTATAATGATGATTTTTTTAAATGCACATTGAACTTTTTAAAAAACACATGATGGACATTAAATTTACGAGATTGTTTTAGGCCCATGGATAATTTTTGAAATGATTTTTTTAAATTTCTCATGATTTTTTATTAGCATTGTTAGTTGTGCACACAACACACATGTCTTGTGTATCCTTTGTATAGAACCACAACTTGTAGTCTCCCATTCAAAATAGAAAAACTTGCCTATCAAAAAGCAAACAACTTGGTGCAACAATTTTCTCTCTCTCTCTCTCTCTCTCTCTGCGTGTGTTGTGCATGGGACTTTTTATAGTGACTTTTTCTTTGGCCGAATTGTTTTTTTTGTTAAAATGTGCAATGTGTACCGTTTTTAAAGCCTTTTGTTTTACCATAACCCTTTTATTTTACCATACACTTTACTTGCCCCAGCATGTGAATACTTTTTGTCTTATGCAACAACAACAACAACAACAACAACAACAACAACAACAACAACAACAACAACAACAACAACAGTGACAATAAGGGCATCCGCAATGTTGTGATGCCAAATTTGTGATGTGTTCAAAACTTTGGCATCAATGTCAAATAGCCCATTTCTTCACAGTGTACATGTTTCTCATATTGTGTACACCGTGCGCAAAGATTTAGTGGTTTAAAAAATTCGTCTAGATACATCCTTTTTTGTTCATTTTGATGACAAGTATTTCCGGACGGAGGGAGTAGTATTTTATTGCCTTGGGAAGTTTGGCATTGAAGCACGAAGAAGCTTCGGTTCCCATTGATTTCGCTATGTCACTAGTCTCCACAACGTGTAATGGGGCTGCCAAAAGCTGAAGCTCAATCTGGCACACATTGTGGGTGCCCTAACAACGACAATAGCCCAGGTGTGCTGGAGAGGGCCCGGCAAGACAAAACAGTGTCGAAACAAAAAACAAAGACAACAAAAACAAGTGGGGACAACGAACGCCAAACTTGCACTGCGGTCACAAGGAGTGGAGATCCATCCAGCGGCTGGAGCAGGATCTGAACCCGTCCCGCGGCTACCTACAACCGCGCGCCACCACTACGCCGTAGCCACCGCCCAGAACCACGCGCGACGCAACGTCCAGGCAGCCCCGCCCAGAAATAGCCACCTCCGGCAGCTACATAACACCGCCCCGACGCCTCTCCCCACGCCACATCCACAGCGACCCAAGCCTCAGAGATCACCACATACAGCAGCAGCACCACCGCCACCGCCACCACCAGGAAGCGCAGTAGTCGACGCAGCTGAGCCATGGCCCGCCGCACGGCCCTCATCCTCGCCGCGCTCCTCCTCGTCGCACTGGCCGTCGCGCCGTTGGCCAATGCCAAGAAGGCCGCCAAGGAGGAGAAGTCCTCCGACGCCCCCTCGGCCGACGCGCCGGCCGCCGACTCGCCCGCGGAGGGGCCCTCCGACGGACCGGCGGCTGCCCCCGGGCCCGAGGGCATCGCCGGCCTCTCGCCCGACAACGACGACAACGACGACAAGTGAACCCGAGTGCATGCCCTTCTGGAAGGATCCGCTCCATGCTGACCAGATCGTCCGCATGGATTTTAGTTTCGAGACAATAATAATAATAATACTGCTACGTGTAGGCCTGTTGCCCTGCTAGGAGGATGCCGTCGTAATTCAAATTTTGGTTTTTCCGTCTTTTCAAGTGTTATTGTGAGCCGTGTTCCTTAATTCGTGTTATTTGTAATAACAGTATTTACTGAGTCAAATATTTCTGTGTTACCATATATATGGCTCCCTCCAGTTTGCAAATCATTTTTAAGTAACACACATTCTCATATGCCCTAATTGAACGCAACAATAATTCGGTGAAAATGCTATCTAGTGAACATTTGTCAGAAGCCCAATCCTGACGAACGCCCAATCTAAATGATGGTGGCAGGTTCCTGCACAAAACTGCCGTTAATTAAACAAACTGCATTGGAAGTTTTGCGAAAATGCCACTCCTCCTACCAAGACTGCTAGCCACGCCTTTCACAAATGCCATGCTGGCTGGAAATGGCTCTTGGCTATTGCGGTCCTAATTTAGGGTGTTTCACCGTAGACAAATAGCCGTCGAAACAACTTCTAGCAAATCCAAGAAAGAAAGAAAAGGATTACTACACGTGAAAGAAATTACACTCCATAATCCCATATATAGACGTACAAGATCTTAAAATCACACTTGGAACATGTGTTCCAAGTCAGAAAAAAAACACGAGACATATAAAATTAGAGACAGTTCCGCCATAACCATACTACACATCCTTTTTTATTCAAAAAATCTGCATATGTATTTCGGGGGATCATAATTCTGTAAAAAAAGTGTACTAAAGGCTTGTGTAGGTATTTAATTTGGAGGATAGTTGATGGTTATTTTGGAGTATATTCGTTGTTTGATTTGTAGCATTTTTGGCCCACTGTAATTGTTCGCCACGGATGCGCTTCCCTATGGCAGATTTTATCCCTGAGGGCTTTGTTATACTCAGCGTAATTTGTGCTTGAATAGAATATATGACACCACTGGCATCTTTTCTTGGTCGAAAGAAAAAGGCATGATATTCTAATCTTATATTCTAGGCTCCAATGTATTATTCACATATATGGGCTTTAAGTATAATCCACTTTAATCTTGAAATTCCAGATGATAAACCCCACATACACATGGTAGTTTTTCTTTTTACGATTTTATATAATGGGTCCATGTATACAGTACTCCCTCTGTAAACTAATATAAGAGCGTTTAGATCACTTCTGTGATCTAAACACTCTTATATTAGTTTACAGAGGGAATACTTACAAAGAGAACTCCATATAAATTCATGTACCACATATGTCTTTTGGTGCTTCTTTCTATGTCTCTTGATGTTCTTGTTTCCCTTTTAGAAGCCTCACTAAGACAATTTGTTGTAATTCCGATTTTCATCGTACTTCTTTAGTATTATATTTGGATACATGTCACGGTTTTGATTGATACCGACCTCCCAGTAAGATGAAGTTATCCTTATTGCAACAATCAAGTTACAAGTTTTTCTTACTTAATACTAGATGATATGAGTAGGATTTTATATTACTAATATATGAACTAAAATTTAAAATACATATGAATCGCTATATGTAATCATTGATTTGAGTCTTTTCCCGTGCATATTTACATGTTGAGGTGGACATTTCTCATTACATGTTCAAGTGGCATGTGTGCATGGTGAGAAAAATAGGTTAGTAGAGGCTAGATATTAGATATAAAATAAAATAACAGTATAAGAACTAAAATTATAATACATATGATTTAGTATATACAACTATTTAGCAAAATCTTTTTCCATGCATATTTGCATGTTGTGGTGAGTATTTTTCATGCATGTTGGCATGCTCATATAGCATGTGTACCATGTTGAGGAAAATAAGTTAGTGGAGGCTAATTATTTAGATATAGAAGATAACTACTTGGGGTGGATTAACTAACTTCTTGCCACCTAATAAACATGTCATTTTTAAACCGGATGAGCTTAAAGTCGGGCGCAACTCTATGTGCATTTGTAGACCGAGAAATGCCCAAATACTACTTAGTTGCACAGTTCTACGACTAAGCGTGCTTGGTTCACCGAGTATTTCTGAATGAGACAGGGATAGCCATCTTGTGGTCGATCATGTTTGGTTCGGAACACAATGGAGATGAGAGCAACCAAGATTTCGGATATGTTCCCTCGAAAACTGGCACTCATCTAGCAAAATCTGCGGGGTAAGGGCACCACTCTTCATAGTTTATAAAACATATGATTATCCAATTTCCGTGAGATAAAGATATAAACAATTAGAATTATCAATTCCTAACTGTGAGTTTCTCGGTCCGAGTTAAAAGCAATGGATGAGGGGTACGGAGCGAGATGATGCCCATAATAATCGAGCAATGGTACATCTACGGACTCATATTTACATAAAGATTTTACGGGTTGAGATGGCTGGCTTGAAAATCAGAGAGGATCAAACAGTGAAAATCAGTAGAGATTAGCGGGGGAGAGGACATGTATGCTCGTAGTGTCCTAACATTCTGCACGACCACAATTAAAGAAGTAAGGGTCTCTTTGATTCATAAAATTTCCAAAACGCAGGAATAGGAAAAACGTGGGATTAGAGTGGCATATCATCTTGAATGCTACAGGATTGAATGAGTGTATAATTGTACATAGGAGAAACGTAGGATTCTTTTAAAGAGGTTTGAGTGGATGAAAAAATTTCTATAAAATCTAGTGCAAATGAATCTCATAAAAAAATTCCTATGGTTTACAATCCTACGAATGAAACAACCTACATAAGAAATTTTTTTAAGGATTTAAATCCTTCAAAATTTCTGTGAGAATCCTTTGATTCAAAGAAGCCCTAAACATGCATGCTACCCAGCACAAGAGGCTCGGAATGTCCAAGAAATGGTCAAGCCATTAGCATGCAAGAAGAACAGCACCAGGGCACATGTCCACGGGATCACCAGCCAATGCCAAGCATGCAAGCCCCTCCCTGGCGCGCGGCCACCCGCCATCACCAAGGCCGCGCTCCGCGGCGGACCTTGGCCTTCCCTTCCCGCCCTTGCTCATATATATACGCCCGCCCACGCTCCAGCACGGTGCACCGTCCTCTCCCGCCCCGCACTGCCAGCAACTCGAGCACTCGACTACCGCACGCCCTGGCCATGTCTCGCGCGCTCGCCCTCGCGGCCCTCCTGCTGCTCGCCGCCCTCGCCGCGGCGCCGCTCGCCGCCGCGGACAGCAGCCCGGAGTCCATCCCCTTCGCCAAGGAGGTCGCCGGCGGGGCCGAGGCGGCCAAGAGCGCCGGCACGCAGGCCGCCTCGGCGGTCGCCGGGGGCGCTACCCCGCCCGTGGACCCCGACCCGACCAGCGGCATCAAGGCCGACCCCGCGCCCGCCAGGCGCTGAACCGTGGGCCGATCTTCGTTCGATCACTTCCTTTTCTTCCAAGATGATGAGTTTGTGATCCGTGCGCGCTAGTGTCGCGCATGCGTGTCGGTTAATAATTTTAGTGCTGCGCTTTTTAGTTGATTGATCTTTTCCATCGGTGATTTTGTAAGTGTGGATGTGCCACGCAGACCTGACCGGCATTTCCCGGTCGGGTGCTTGCGTTCTTCTGACGTGAAATAAAACTGGATTCAGAACGAAAACTTGTCGTTTCATTCGACGTCTAAGATCGATCTTTTGGCGTTTTATACTTACATTTCAGACCGATGTGTACAATGGTCCATTGATATAAGACCAATTCTAGCAAAGCTGTCATAATCACAGCCTTTATAATGCATATATACAATGTGTTTCACAATGTGTTGGAGGTTGCGGAGTCTACGCGAATATAGAGCCGGCGTAATGCAACATCCATATATTTTTCTTTGTTTTAGCTTTCTACACTATTGCAATAATTCAGGTCAAACAGTGCAATAATTCAACAAATATTATTATTAACAAACGCTGATAGGAAATACAACAAAGAATCCAATTAAATAAATTGTTCAAGTAAAAGTAAATAAATTCTAAAGAAATTTAAGCATGTTGTCTCTGAGGTAGCCGTCAGTGATGCACAATAAGATTCTCCTTCAGTTGACGATGAATGACCCGGTCTTCAATCTATCGGTACGCCTAGAAATGCTTGAGACAGTTTTGTATGCCTGAAGATTGTGCCAATATTTTCATAGTCAACGGAGATAGCCATATCTCCCTTCTTCAATGATCATGTTGTTTAGAATCACACGCATACGATGGTATATGTTAAGACATCCTTGTTCCATAAACGAGCAGGCCTAAAAATTGAAAACCTTGCTTGCAACAATCCAAACGCCTCTCTGTGTCCATCGTGTGATCTTCTTGCACCTTGGTGAAATGCTTAAGTTTTCTGGTCTCAAGGTTAGAAATGTCTTCACACAAATGTTGACTAAGATGGATAAATGTCATCGGCTAGTTTTACAAGGTTGAGAAGGACCAGCGGCTAACTATGCAAATAGATGAGATCTTTGTAAGACATTGATGTCATTATAAGATCTAGGCAATCCAAAATAGCAATGCAAATTCACAAATCTTAGAAGGCAACAACTTCCAAAATTATTGTTAGATCATGGCGATGCCCGGTGAATTAGTCGTGCCAAGGTGTAGGGCAATTCTACCACCTCCATCTCTAGAAGCCTGGCCATGTCCTTGGTATTAGGTGCCCGTAGATACTGCTCTCCATAAACCCCCACCACAGTTTCGACGGACACTTTCATGCACTTTGTGGTTGTATTTTTGGACATTCGAACATACTTCTCCAATGCATCTCCAAGAACACCATATGCAATAATTCAAAGTGCCACAATCACCTTCTAATAAGGGAAAACCAAGAAGACCAACGATATTTATCCGTTGCTGGAAGAAAGGTTCATTGTTTTCCATGTCATCAATAAATTGACAGAACAGCCGTTCGTTCATGCGGAAACATCGTCGCAACACGTACAACGGGAAGGTACAACCCGACAGAAAGTAGTTGCGCATTGAGCTTCATGTAGCCTTCGATTCCTTTCTGGTAAATTGTCACACCACCAACCTACCACCCCGCACGCTTCCTCTTCATTTTGGTCACCGCTATTTATTCAACAACCATCAATATTACCTTGTTTTCTTTGGTGTCCATGATTTAAGTCTCAGACTCAATGCTCGAATCCAACGCCGAATTATCAAAAAATTGAATCAATGGATCCATCTACACAAAATGTGAATCTTATGTCGTCTACACGAATCTAATATTTGGGTGGATGGAGGGCGCACTATTACCTCGTCCAACCGTCAAATTTGGAGCTTCATGGGCTCGATTTGGAACGGTCTCCAAAAATTATGCCGATCAAATGCAAAGATGACAATTCTATTAGAGTGGGTGTCTCGACCAGAATCACCATAATAACCGATTCTGGTAGAATTCCTCTAAGGGCAACTCTAATGGGTCGACCCAAACCAACACACAATGTGTTTGTTTTTTGTTCGTTTGGGTGGTTAGACGGACACCAAAAGTTAGACCGTGTCCGTCGGCTTGCCAGTGCGCCCAAGCGTCGGCCCGCATTTCATTTTTTGGCCAAATTTCAAACTAAAAAATGAAATTGCCCATGGTTGTTTCTTGTCTATATTCGTCAAGAGTACATTAATTAAAATAAAAAAAATAAGTAAAGAAATGAAGTAAACCTACATCTGCTGGTCGTCGCCCTTGTCCTCGTCAACGAGGTCGATGTAGACAAGAGCCAACCATGGATAGATCCTGCCGCCCACGCGTAGGGTGGCGTAGCTGATGCCTCTTGTTGCTCCGGCTCCACCCAATCAGGCGCGCAAGGGACCGTGGACGTCCACGCAAACACATGCCCCACTAGAGGCACTAGTGGCGACATCTCTAGCTGCTCCAGCTTGGGCGCGGGGTGGGTGCGACGGCTGACACGGCCAACGCTAGTTGCATGTTAGGCCTAGGCGGGCTCATAGTCCTCGAGGGCCTTCTTAAGGGCCTCGTCATCCTCCCTAGCCCCCTCCTTTACCATCGGTCCGCGCGGTGGCTCGTGCGCTGGAGCACGCAGATAACCCACAATATAGGGGATTAATTGTAACCTTTTTCGATAAATAAGAGTGTCGAATCTAACAAGGAGTTAGAGGTAGAATTTATATTCTCTTCAAGCTCTATGGACTACCGATACAACTCTACCCACACTTAACGTTCACTTTATCTAGAACTAGTATACAACTATTTTGCAGGGATAAAAAACAACTACTTTGCGAGAACAAGACTAGGAGTACTTTGCGAGATAATAAAATTTAGTTGTTTAGTACAAAGCTTTTTGTAACACGAAGAGAAAGATTCTCCATAGGCAATTGAATATAACACGGTAGATACTTATCACATGCAATGAGGGAGAGGCATACGCTAACACATTTTTCGTACTTGGATCAAATGCACTTATGATTGGAACTCTAGAGCATCCGCAACTATTAAAGATCATTAAGATAAAACCCAATCATAGCATTATGTAACAAGTCCTTTTTGCTCCCATAGACAACAACTCACTTACTTGGGTATAAGCTTCTGTCACTCTCACCCTCCACCATAAGCAAATCATGAACGTATTGCAAAACCCTATAACGGTAATCCCGCATGCTTGCACAACACAGAGGGCACCATAGGACTGAAGGAAATATGTCCTAGATATCATGATAAATGTTTATTATTCATGCTAGAATTGTATTAACCAGAAACATAATACATGTGTGAATACATAGACAAACAGAGTGTCACTAGTATGCCTCTACTTGACTAGCTCGTTGATCAAAGATGGTTATGTTTCCTAACCATAGACATGAGTTGTCATTTGATTAACGGGATCACATCATTAAGAGAATGATGTGATTGACTTGACCCATTTCGTTAGCTTAGCACTTGATCGTTTAGTTTGTTGCTATTGCTTTCTTCATGACTTATACATGTTCCTATGACTATGAGATTATGCAACTCCCGTTTACCGGAGGAACACTTTGTGTGCTACCAAACGTCACAACGTAACTGGGTGATTATAAAGGTGCTCTACAGGTGTCTCCAAAGGTACTTGTTGGGTTGGCGTATTTCGAGATTAGGATTTGTCACTCCGATTGTCGGAGAGGTATCTCTGGGCCCTCTCGGTAATGCACATCACATAAGCCTTGCAAGCATTGCAACTAATAAGTTAGTTGCGGGATGATGTATTATGGAACAAGTAAAGAGACTTGCCGGTAACGAGATTGAACTAGGTATTGAGATACCGACGATCAAATCCCGGGCAAGTAACATACCGATGACAAAGGGAACAACGTATGTTGTTATACGGTCTGACCGATAAAGATCTTCGTAGAATATGTGGGAGCCAATATGAGCATCCAGGTTCCGCTATTGGTTATTGACCAGAGATGTGTCTCAGTCATGTCTACATTGTTCTCGAACCCATAGGGTCCGCACACTTAAGGTTTCAATAACAGTTATATTATGAGTTTATGAGTTTTGATGTATCGAAGGAGTTCAGAGTCCCGGATGAGATCGGGGACATGACGAGGAGTCTCGAAATGGTCGAGACGTAAAGATCGATATATTGGACGACTATATTCGGACATCGGAAAGGTTTCGAGTGATTCGGGTATTTTTCGGAGTATCGGAGAGTTACAGGAATACGTATTGGGCCTTATTAGGCCATACGGGAAAGAAGGAAAAGGGCCTCAAGGGTGGCCGCACCCCTCCCCTTGGTCTGGTCCGAATTGGACTAGGGAAGGGGGGCGCCCCCTTCCTTCCTTCTCCTTTTCCCTTCCTTTTCCTTCCCTCCTACTCCTACTACTTGGAAGGGCTCCTAGTTCTACTAGGAAAGGGGGAATCCTACTCCCGATGGGAGTAGGACTCCCCTAAGGGCGCGCCATAGAGAGGGCCGGTGTCGGTGTCAAAACCGGCGGATCTCGGGTAGGGGGTCTCAAACTATGCGTCTAGGCCGGATGGTAACAGGAGACAAGGGACACGAAGTTTTACCCAGGTTCGGGCCCTCTCGATGGAGGTAAAACCCTACGTCCTGCTTGATTAATATTGATGATATGGGTAGTACAAGAGTAGATCTACCACAAGATCGAGGAGGCCAAACCCTAGAAGCTAGCCTATGGTATGATTGTTGATGCGTATGTTGTCCTACGGACTAAAACCCTCCGGTTTATATAGACACCGGATAGGGTTAGGGTTACATAGAGTCGGTTACAATGGTAGGAGATCTGCATATCCGTATCGCCAAGCTTGCCTTCCACGCCAAGGAAAGTCCCTTCCGGACACGAGACCGAGTCTTCAATCTTGTATCTTCATAGTCGAGGAGCCCGGCTGAAGGTATAGTCCGGCCATCCGGACACCCCCTAATCCAGGACTCCCTGAGTAGCCCCTGAACCAGGCTTCAATGACGACGAGTCCGGCGCGCATATTGTCTTCGGCATTGCAAGGCGGGTTCCTCCTCCAAGTACTTCATAGAAGATTTTGAACACAAAGATAGTGTCCGGCTCTGCAAAATAAGTTTCCATATATTTCCATAGAGAGAATAATATTTACACAAATCTAATCTGCTGACGTATTCCGTAGTGTGACATCACACCACGGCCAAGCTTTTATTCGAACCGCTTTACTGTCCCATCTCAGCGCGTTATGCGAGGCGGTTTCCTTGGCACGTCTTGTTAAAGCAGAGATCGTGTCCCCTTATTCCGGGATTCTCATCAATACGGGCGTGGGTAACCCAACCGCGCCATCAATTACGGCGCTTGGAGATAAGCGAGTTTTACCAGGCTGGTGGGGACATGTAGTTGCGTCCACCCATATAAGGGGATAAGAATCCACCTTTCACCTGCGCCTTCTTCCTCCTTCGCCTATCCATTCTTGCGCACTCGAGCTCCAGCGCCCAAGTCCGCACTCCCCACCTCAACCTTCTCCAGCCATGTCCGGAGCGGGAGGCAAGTGGATGGTCTCCTCCGTCACGGAGGGACATATGAAAAAGCTGAGGAAGGCCGGATACCTGTCTAACGACATCGTGTACCGGCTCCCCGAAAAGGGGCAGCTCATCCCCGCTCCTAGGCCCCATGAGAGGGTGGTGTTTCTCCCCCATTTCCTCCGCGGACTGGGCTTCCCTCTCCACCCATTTGTCCGGGGGCTCATGTTCTACTACGGCCTGGATTTCCACAATCTGGCCCCGAACTTCGTCCTCAACATCTCGGCGTTTATCGTCGTGTGCGAGGCCTTCCTCCGCATCCGCCCCCATTTCGGCCTATGGCTCAAGACTTTCAACATCAAGCCGAAGGTGGTGCGCGGCAACCAAGCGGAGTGCGGAGGCGCCGTGGTGGGCAAGATGGCCAACGTCCTCTAGCTCGAGGGCTCCTTTGTGGAGACCCTAAAGGGGTGGCAATCGGGGTGGTTTTACATCACCGAGCCGCGCGACGCCGAATGGGTCGCACCCCCTGAATTCCGGTCTGGACCCCAACGCGGCTCACGTCCTGGAAAGAGACGGGCCTGTCGTGGGGTAAAAAAGGAGAGCTAACCGGACTCCAAACATGCGTCAAAACCCTGGTGGACAAGAAGCTCAAACTTGTAAACGTAGTCCAGGTTATGCTCATTCGCTTGATCCTCCCGTGGCAACAACAGGCTTTCAACCTGTGGGAGTTCGACCCGGCACGGCACCAAACTCTAAACAGGCTCTTCGACACGATGTATGAAGATACCTGGAAGGTGCTTTTCAAGGGCGCCGAGGCTCCTGCATCTGCTGCTGAGGATCGCGGATTCAGTGCGCAGCGTCACGCCCTCGCGATAAGCTATTTTTTTCCTTTTATAGGGTATCGATTTTTCATAGTTTGACTCCATGCGGGATCTAAACTCCCTTTACCTTTGACAGGATTGGTAGGTGACCTCCGGACAGATCAACTATCTGGCTCCTTTGCCCGAAGGCCCAGCAGATGCTCGCTTGGTGAAGCTGCTGGTTCCGGCACCCTATGTGGTGCCGGAGAAGAAGGTCAAGAAGAGGGCCACGGGGACTCGAAAGAGTGCCTGACGCCCGGAGGTGTCGGATTCATCATCCGACGAATCCAAGACGCACTCCTCCCGCGAAGACGAGGAGGAGGAAGAAGAGACCCCCTCCCCCTCCAGCGGGGGAAGGGAAGAAAAGGAAGGCCCCCCCAACTAGGGAGGCCGAAGGGTCCAAGAAGGGGAAAACCCTTCCTTCGGACTACTCCACCGACGCCGACGGCGGCGGAGAGGAGTGGGCGCCTAGGGCCAAGCCCTTGGCCAAATCGTAAGTATCCGGATACCAGAGTAATTCATAGTATTTGTTTATTGCACAGCTTTCCCTCATGTCGAATATGTTTATGCAGCCCACCCAAAGACCGGCTCGACGCGTCGTCGAGCGGCTCACTGGACTCGTCGGACGTGAACTCACTTCCGACGGCTTCCTCCCCCCGCCCTACGGATGACACCGAAGTGTTGTCCCAACAGGTTCCATGCCGGGAGGAGGTGGTCCTGGAGGCGCCGCAAGGCGACCTCCCGGACTCCAGGAGCAAAGGGGATGAAACCCCCAAGGGCTCCAAGTCCGGCTCTATGCCGGACACCGCTCCGGAACCTTCAGAGGTTCCAGAGTCCGGCGGGGGACCTCCTTCCAAGAGGAGCAAGTCCGCCGTGCCGGTGGCCCCCGTCCAACCAGAGGCGCCGGACAATATGTTGGAGGCGCTCCAAGGCGCCTCCATCGACGAGGAGCACCGCGCTATTATGAGTGCGGTGGTCCAGAAGGTTCATTCCGCCAAGAGCGGACTGACTGAAGCTTGTACTAGCCTTTTAACAGGCTTTGAGGTAAGTAAAGAATGTGTAAATAATAGTACCGCATAGACAGTAGCCCCTGATGCTCTGTTTGGCGTTCGGGAAGTAAAGCCGAATAGAGGATCAAATAGAATTCGCAGGAGTCTAACAAAAATGAGTCAATATGCATATGCAGGCTTCCCTGCTTGCGTCCGCCGCACTGACTGCGGAAGTGGACACGCTAAAGCAGAACCTCGAGCGGTCCGAGCAAGAGCTCGAACGTGCCAAGAAGCAGCTTGAGGACAACGAAGGTAAGAAATATCTTGTTAAAAATATATATAAAAAAGGCGCAATTGCAAAAAATGACAGGATTATCGTGGCTATTGTAGGGGCCACGTCTGAAGTGGCGACCCTTAAGCAAGCGCTGGTCGAGGCCGAGAAGAGGGCGGCCTCGGAGCGCACCGAGCGGGAGAAGTATGAGGCCAAAGTTTTGGCAAGGTGCGGCAAGAGATCCAGGCTCTCATGGAAAAGCATGAGAGTTTGGAGCTTGACTCAAAGACGCGAGCGTCCGAGCTCGCGGTGGCTATTGAAAATGCCAAGTCTGCCAAGGCCGAATCCCAGAAGACCCTCCAGGAGTTGGATGAGGTGAAGAAGATAGCGGCGGGTAAGGCATTCTTTATGCAAAGCAAACACATAAACGTGAGTTACTTGTTACTTACCCGAATCCGGAGCTCTCCAGGAGCGTTCGCACATCTTCCCCGGAGTGTATCTGATGCCGCCGCATTCTATCGAGCCGAGGAGGGCAGCTCGACAGAGAAGGTGTTCTGGTCTCAGTACGCTGAGGCCGAACACCCCGTGCCCCTGAGCGACCAGTTGAAGCAACTGGTCGAGCTCCACAAGGCGTCCGAACAGGCCATGAAGGGCCTCATTGTTCGGCTGTGGCCTGGAAGGGCCCTGCCTGGGAGCTATTTCGGGCTGGTGCGGCGGTTAGTGGAGGCCTGTCCAAGGCTTGAAGTCATCAAGCGCTCCGTCTGCATTGAAGGTGCCCGTAGGGCCCTTGCCCGTGCTAAGGTGCACTGGGGCAAGCTGGATGCTGAGAAGCTGGTGAAGGACGGGCCACCGCCGGGGAAAGAGCATCACAAGCCCGAGAATTACTATAAGGATGTTCTGAAGGGTGCTCGCCTTGTGGCGGATGAATGTTCTAGGGATATAATTTTTGAGTGAAACTTGCTCGTTTTGTCCTGTGCGCTGAAAACTTGTTTATATGCGCTAAGCAATGCCGTTAGAATTTAAAATATTACCTTCTGTGCGGCTGTTTATCAATTCTGAGAGATGGCGAGTCGTCGGCTTCTGCCCCCGTGCTGCTAGTGCTGGGGTGTTCGGGGATAAACCTGAGCGCTCTTTTTCCCATGTTTGGGTCCTTCGAGGGAGGCGCTCAGCCCAATGAACAAGGCAATCGGACTATAATGCATGAACACTCTCACTTAGCCATAGAATTCTATAATTTTAAATTTCGATGAAGCCCCTGGTATTCGGAAGACCGAGTTCGGGGCGCTATCCACGCCTTGACCGGACAGAGCCGGCTCCTCGCCCTAAGCGACATAAGTCTTTAGGGACTCGAAAAAACCTCTCGAATAGCGACCAGCTCTCGCTTCATCATGACAGTCAGTTTTAGCTTTCTCCACTGAGGTGCTTGACCCAGCTCAACCGGGGCACAATCGCAGTGGTTCTCCTAGTGCTACCTTAGCCGATATAGCGGAACGTAAGGCACCAAACATAGGAGCCGGGCAAACCCAACTATTGACCCAAGACATGATTCGGAGCCGATGCATATAATGCTATAAGTTCGGGGTGCCGTACTTTGTTAAAGTGTTCGGACTTCTCACACCATATTGAGGGGTACTAAAGCCCCTGGCGTATTTTGGCCGTACCAACGTGTACGAGTGCAACATGTCGTTAAGGAACATATAGAAAGGAAAAAAGGTAATGCAAAAATAGACGAAAGCTATGCATTGTTTATTAAAAAGGGCTGCGATCAAAGCAGAACGATACAAATAATGCGATAAGTGGGAGGTTGGACTAGTTAACATGTCCGTTCCAGGGGCAAGCTGTGGAATAGTATGCGGAACGGGTATACTGCTCGTGATAGAGACCACCTGGGAGTTCCGTAGTGCGGTGTGGCTTGTCTGCTTCCCTGGTTCTTGCATCGTTTGTGCGGCAATTGAACTGCCGAACAGGCCTTTCGAAGGATGAAGTCCTGAAAGTAAGAAATTAAAAAATCGGCAGCCCCTGGTACGGTTTAAGCCATGTTTTGGGCGTGCCGTGATGGTGCCCCTCCCCCTGTGCCCATGGTATCTCTAGAGCATAGTTATGTACGCGAAGTACTGGCGTCGCCTTTTTGCGAGGGTTGGGGTTGGGGCCGCATTGCTACGCCTGCTTGGATCGTGCCAGGCGGTCTTGTTGTAGGTTACTCCGGGCGCGCTTGACGGTGTCCGGTCATTTAGTGGCCGGACTGGAGAACTGCCTGGAGAGGCTGCTTTGAACTTCTGCTGCAAGGGCCGCCGTGTGCTCCTCCGTTCGGAGGGAGCGTTCGGTGTTTCCATTGACCGTAATTACTCCTCGAGGGCCTGGCATCTTGAGCTTAAGGTATGCGTAATGTGGTACCGCATTGAACTTAGCGAATGCGGTTTGCCCGAGCAGTGCGTGATAGCCACTGCGAAACGGGACTATGTCGAAGATTAACTCCTTGCTTCGTAAATTATCCGGAGATCCGAAGACCACTTCAAGTGTCACTGAGCCTGTACAGTTGGCCTCGACACCTAGTATTACGCCTTTAAAGGTCATTTTGGTGGGCTTAATCCTCGAGGGATCTATGCCCATTTTCCGCACTGTATCCTGGTAAAGCAGGTTCAGGCTGCTGCCGCCGTCCATAAGGACTCTAGTGAGATGAAATCCGTCAATAATTGGGTCGAGAACCAATGCGGCAAATCCGCCATGACGGATGCTAGTGGGATGGTCCCTTCGATCAAAGGTGATTGGGCAGGAGGACCATGGGTTGAACTTTGGGGCGACTGGCTCTACCGCGTATACGTCCCTTAACGCGCGCTTCCGCTCCCTTTTGGGGACGTGGGTTGCGTATATCATGTTCACCGTCCGCACTTGTGGGGGAAAACCCTTCTGTCCACTGTTGTTCAGCGACCGGGGCTCCTCGTCGTCATCGCTATGCAGCCCCTTGTCTTCGTTTTTGGCGTTTAACTTGCCTGCCTGCTTGAACACCCAACAATCCCTGTTGGTGTGATTGGCCGGCTTTTCGGGGGTGCCATGTATCTGGCACAAGCAGTCGAGGATTCGGTCCAAACTGGACGGGCCCCTAGGATTCCTTTTGAATGGCTTTTTCCGCTGACCGGATTTAGAGCCTCTGAATCCGGCATTAACTGCCGTATCCTCAGCATTGTCGCCGTTAATGCGGCGCTTCTGCTTGTTGCGACGCGACCTGCCACTACTGTCCCTGGTGTCCGAATTACCAGGGTTCTTGGTCATATTGTTGCTACGAGCAAGCCAGCTGTCTTCTCCCGCGCAAAAGCGGGTCATGAGTGTCGTGAGTGCTGCCATAGATTTCGGCTTTTCCTGTCCAAGGTGCCGGGCCAGCCACTCGTCCCGGATATTGTGTTTGAAGGCTGCTAGGGCCTCAGCGTCCGAACAGTTGACTATTTGATTTTTCTTTGTTAGGAACCGTGTCCAGAATTGCCTGGCCGATTCCTCTGGCTGCTGAATGACGTGACTTAGGTCATCGGCGTCTGGGGGTCGCACATAAGTGCCCTGGAAATTGTCGAGGAATGCGGCTTCCAGGTCCTCCCAACAGCTGATTGATCCTGTTGGCAAGCTGTTAAGCCAATGCCGAGCTGGTCCTTTAAGCTTGAGTGGGAGGTATTTGATGGCGTGGAAATCATCGCCGCGGGCCATGTGGATATGAAGGAGATAATCCTCGATCCATACCACAGGATCTGTTGTGCCATCATATAATTCGATGTTTACGGGTTTGAAACCTTCGGGGATTTGATGATCCATTATTTCATCTATAAAGCAGAGTGGGTATGCGGCGCCTCTGTACTGGGCTATATCATGACGTAGCTCCAATGAGCCTTGTCTACTGTGTTCGGCCCCGCCGAATTTGTGGCCGGCGTGACGGTTACCGTCTCGAGCCGTGGGGCGCCCACGCGATCCATAGATCGATCTTGTTTGCCTTGCCTTGTCCTCCAACATGTCTCGTAAGTCCGCGCATATTCCCGTGCCTTGGTACGGGGTGCGGCTTGAGTGGGGGGACGAAAGGCCTCTCTGTCGCGACCACGACGTGGTCGGTCGGCCGCATCAAGTGCTTCCTCCTCTAATTGGGGTAGCAACCTGCGCTTTGGGTAGCTCTTGGAGGGGCGTTCAAGTTTATGCTCTTCGGCCGCAAGGACTTCAGTCCATCTGTCGACTAGCAAATCTTGATGAGCTCTAAGCTGTTGCTGTTTTTTCTTAAGGCTTCTTGCCGTGGCCATAAGCCTGCGTTGAAAACGCTTTTGCTCGACGGGACCCTCTGGCACGATGAATTCGTCGTTATCGAGGCTTGCCTCGTCTTCGGAGGGAGGCATATAATTGTCGTCCTCGACCTCTCTGCCTGCCGCTCTCTCGTGAGGGCTGGTTTCTCCATCCTCCCGTGCTAAATCTTGCTGGAGGGGGTTTTCTTCGGTGCTTTTCGGAGTATTATTATCTCCCGTGCTGGAATCACCGTGTTTGTTTTGGCGGGATTTTGAGCGGCGCCGCTGACGCCGGCGCTTAGGCTATTTCTTGGAGGGGTCATCCTCCGCTGTTCCATCGCCATCTCCCTCTTTTGGGGTGTCCACCATGTATATTTCATATGACGAGGTGGCTTTCCAGGGCCTAGTAGGCGCTGGTTCTTCATCATCTCCTTCATCGGCGTCCATACCGTCGATATCTTCGGAGTCAAAGTCGAGCATGTCGGTTAAGTCGTCAACAGTGGCTACAAAGTGGGTGGTAGGTGGGCTTTGAATTTCTTCATCGTCCATACCCCAACCTTGCTTACCATAGTCCGGCCAGGGCTCTCCTGATAAAGAGAGAGACTTCAGTGACTTCAGGATATCACCAAAAGGCGAGTGCTGAAAGATTTCCACGGCGGTGAACTCCATGATCGGCGCCCAATCGGATTCGATCGGCAGGGGCACGGAGGGTTCGGAGTCCGGAGAGGAGTCCGGCTCCTTGGAGTCACGAGTCTCGCGGAGTGCGGGGCTGGTGATTGGCTCAACCGCCATTGGGGTTGCAGCTCCCGAGGTGGCGTCCAACCGCCCATCCTCGATCGGCGCAGTTGGCTCCGAATTAACGGGTCGGAGCCGATGCGGATGCGGCCTCCTGGGCACCGTTCGGCGGCAGAGCTAGATCATGCTCGTCGTGACAGTGCGGCACGCTCGGCAGTGGCTCAAATCCATCGAAGATCAAGTCCCCGCGGATGTCAGCCGTGTATTTTAAACTTCCAAATCTGACCTGTCGGCCAGGGGCGTAGCTTTCGATCTACTCCAAACGGCCAAGCGAATTGGCCCGCAGTGCGAAGCCGCCGAAGACAAAGATCTGTCCAGGGAGGAAGGTCTCACCCTGGACTGCATCGCTATCGATGATCGTAGGAGCCATCAAGCCTGACAGCGATGACATAGAGGAACTCTCAATGAAAGCACCAATGTCGGTGTCAAAACCGGCGGATCTCGGGTAGGGGGTCCCGAACTGTGCGTCTAGGCCGGATGGTAACATGAGACAAGGGACATGAAGTTTTACCCAGGTTTGGGCCCTCTCGATGGAGATAAAACCCTATGTCCTGCTTGATTAATATTGATGATATGGGTAGTACAAGAGTAGATCTACCACGAGATCGAGGAGGCTAAACCCTAGAAGCTAGCCTATGGTATGATTGTTGATGTGTATGTTGTCCTACGGACTAAAACCCTCCGGTTTATATAGACACCGGATAGGGTTAGGGTTACATAGAGTCGGTTACAATGGTAGGAGATCTGCATATCCGTATCGCCAAGCTTGCCTTCCACGCCAAGGAAAGTCCCTTCCGGACACGAGACGGAGTCTTCAATCTTGTATCTTCATAGTCGAGGAGCCCGGCTAAAGGTATAGTCCGGCCATCCGGACACCCCCTAATCCAGGACTCCCTCAGCCGGCCCCTCCCCTCCTCCACTCCTTTATATACGTGGCCAGGGGCACCCCATAGACACACAAGTTGATCTTCGTGACCGTTCTCTTAGCCGTGTGCGGTGCCCCCTCCACCATAATCCTCGATAATATTGTAGCGGTGCTTAGGCGAAGCCCTGCGATGGTAGAACATCAAGATCATCACCACGCCGTCGTGCTGACGGAACTCTTCCCCGACACTTTGCTGGATCGGAGTCCGGGGATCGTCATCGAGCTGAACGTGTGCTAGAACTCGGAGGTGCCGTAGTTTCGGTGCTTGATCGGTCGGGTTGTGAAGACGTACGACTACATCAACCGCGTTGTGCTAACGCTTCCTCTTCCGGTCTACGAGGGTACGTAGACAACACTCTCCCCTCTCGTTGCTATGCATCACCATGATCTTGCGTGTGCGTAGGAATTTTTTTTGAAATTACTACGTTCCCCAACAAGGACAACATCATATCACTACTAGGGAAAAGCCTAGCAGCAGCGCGGGTTTTAGGCCTATCAGTAGCGTGGGCAGGAGCGCTACTGGTACGGCGCTATAGCTAAAGGTTAGCAGTAGCGTGGGTTAACCCACGCTACTGCTATATCAACTTAGTAGTCGCGTTTTCTCCAAATAGAGCTATTGGTAATTACTAGTAGCGCTTCTCCCAGTATGCGCTGCTACTATTATTTCATATTTTATTTATTTTTTATTTCATGTTTTATTCATACACCTTTATACAAGTTTTCTTACAGCAGCAATTTAGAGATTGTTTTTACATCATAATGAGTCCACTTGAAACTAATCCGCGGTTCTTTCACCCAATGATATAATAAATATCATCGTCATCATCATCATCATATCATTAACAACTTATCATCATAATACATCATTGTCATATAACACCTCATCATCAACTCTAACACATTGTACCACATAATAAATATTGTACCTCATAGGACCTACTACATTCTCTTAGGACCTACTATATTCTCTTAGGTAAAATAGCATAAAACAAGATAGCCCCTGACTCTCCATTATGGAGAATGGAGATTATCCTGTCTCCAATTCTTGCCTTTTGCATAATGTTGCTTCCAAGTACCTCCTTACGACTGTCCATACATTTTTTCCATTCTATGATTTTCATGTCTCCACCTCTTTTAGTAATCCGATATGGACAGGTGAGATTCGTAGGACGACCTGGCTGTATGTTCAAAACATTGAGGCAACCATTCTGATACATCAGATGAGGCACACAATCATCCGGGATTTTCTATTGAAAAACATGGTAATAACTTCGTAGTTAGCAATGTAGTTAAGTTTTAAAGGAATTTATGCAAAAGATGCACGGATGTCGTAATAGTAAAAAATCTTACCATGGCATCTCCGTGGATGTTACCGTAGTTCAACACGTGCACTAGGGGAAAAATTATATGAGACCAGGTCTCATGGTTAGCAGGTGAGAGCCGCCCTGATGAATGACATGTGGCATTCATAGATCACAAAGCATCTAATCTCTTCCCCCCTGATTTCAAGTGGGGAGGTGGGGTAGATGCTTTGTGATTTGTGAATGCCACGTGTCATCCATCAGGATGGGTCTCGCGTGAGACCTGGTCTCATAGAATTCTTTTCCCGTGCACTAGTGGCACGTATTGACCATAATGTGGAAGAGTTTTATTATAGATATTGTAGTTCTCAAGATCAGTACAAAATGCGACTAGATGAATTTTCTCCTGATAATTTAACTCAGAGCCATCGGCGTAGTAGGTTCTGTCTACCATGTTCCGCACATTTTTGAACAATGAAAATAAGCTGTCAATGGAAATAAGCTGTCAACTATTTTGAAATGAACAATATAAATTAGTTAATAACTATGTTTGAGAAACTCACATAGTAGTAGAATTGGAAGCGTATCAACAAGGACCCAAATGTCCAAATTGTCTTGGTCGATGTCAGGATCACCAAGATCCATGGTGACAAACATACCCCCTTGAAAATCATACATCTTGCAAAGTGCTTCCCAACCCGGGCAACCAAAATGGGATACGTTCTCAGAATTGTATAGATTTACCTCAAAATCCATACCATGGTGGGTCCTTAGGTTAATTTTCTTTGTTTCATTCCTCTCATGATCTTCAAAACCCATCCTCTCCAAGACATAGCGTCTTGCATGGCATAGGATAAGCTAGTCGAATTGTAAAAGACAAAAATTACACGTTGAAGTAGTAGAAGTCAAGCTTAATTATGAAAAAAACTTTGCGTCGTAGGTTACCGTGTCACAATCGAAGGCCTCCTCGAGCTTAATGCGTAAGCGCCGACCTTCGTCCAGGTGAGGCCTGTCGCAGAAACCCCGGTCGTCGTGGCACCAATCGCACTCCCTCGGGAGACTTTCGCCGTCCGAGTACGACATTACACCCCATGACAACAGTCGGGATTCTTCGGCCTCGACAGACTTAAAGTCAACCTAAAATATCATTTAATTATCTTTCTAGAAAATCCAGGCCACTTGATATTTCCTACATATTCTAGCACAAGTCATGCCAAAATTCACGGAAAATTCTGGCATGACCTTTGCTAAAACAGGACATATTGAGCGCCTCAAATTTGATGGAACGAAAATTAATCAACACTCCGGCAAAACATAGGCCACTCGGAGGTGTAACATGAACATGACCGACACTTGGGCAACCACATGTCCTATTTGAGCAACACAAGATATACCTGTTTTTATCTACATCATATCTTATAGGACTCATATTGACATGGAGATTTGGCTGGTCTCACCTCAAGGTCGGAGGGGGTCGGTGACGGGGACGACGGTGGGGATGATGGAGGGGCTCCTTGATTTCTGCAAAAACAAAAACCCTACAAATAAAACCCTAGCGAACGACATCGATGTGGGAATAATTGCTTAAACTAAAAAATAACAACAAATGTGACATGTTCAACTAGTTATATTAATTCAAATAGTTCTTACTAAATATAAACTTACTATAAATAGAAATAAACTAAAAATAAACTAGTTCAACTAGTTATATGAATTTTCTTACTAAAAATACATTAGTTCTATTAATTAACTAGTTCATACTAAAACTAAACTAGTTCAACTAGTTTATCAATTTACTTACTAATTATTTTAAACACTTACTAAAAACAGTAAAAAAAACTACATTATACAAAGTAGGGAGGAGGAGGAGAGATGAGGAGGGGGAGGAGGCCGGTGGGATCGGAGGGTGCCTGGAGGGTGTTGTTCAAGGGCGCCGCGGTCCCTCCCCCCATTACTGAGGATCACGGATTCAGCGTGAAGCGCCACGCCAGTGCGGTAAGTTGTTTTACCTTTCACAGGATACTTGTTTTCTATATAGATTGATTCTATGCGGGATCTAAACTCCCATGCCGTTAACAGGACTGGCAGAAGATGGCCGGACAAATCGACTGTCCGGCTCCCTTGCCCGAAGGCCCTGCAGATGCCCTTTTGGCGAAGATGTTGACTCCGGCCCCTTATAAGGTGCCGGAGAAGACCCAAAAGGCCAAGGGAGCTTGAAAGAGTTCCCGACGCCAGGCGTCGTCGGACTCACCGTCCGATGAGTCTGCGGCGCACTCTTCCCCCGAAGACGAGGAAGAGGAAGAAGAGGCTCCCCCACCGACTGGGGGAGACAAGAAAAGGAAGGCTGCCCCAACTGGGGAGGCTAGAGGGTCCAAGAAGGGAAGGACACTCCTTCCGGACAGCTCTACCGCCGCCGACGAAAGCGAAGACGAGTGGTTGCCCAGGGCCAAGCCCCAGGGGAGATCGTAAGTATTCGGATACCAAAGTAACCCATAGGATTCCTTTGTCGCATTGCTTTCCCTAATGCCGAACTCAATTGTGCAGGCCGCCCCGAGCCAATATCGAGGTATCCTCGGACGGCTCCCTGGGCTCGTCGGACATGGATAGCGATCCAGTCCCGACCGCCACCTCCCCTCATCCAGCCGACGACGCCGAGGTGCTATCTTAAGAGGCACCGGATTGGGGGGACAGTCCTGGAGGTGCCTCAAGGCGACCTTCCAGACTCCAGGAGCTGAGGGGACGGGGTCCCCGAGAGCTCCGAGTTCGGCCCTCAGCCAAACACCGCGCCGGACCCTCCAACGGCTCCGAGCTCGGGCAGGCGGTCCCCTTCTAAGGGGGGTGAGACGCCTATGCCGGTGACCTCTGTCCATCCAGAGGCGCCAGACACTATGTTGGAAGCGCTTCGCAGCGCTTCCATCGAGGAGGAGCACCGCACTATCATGAGTGCGGTGATCCAGAAGGTTCAGTCCGCCAAGAGCGGATTGACTGAAGCCTGTACTAGCCTTCTAACAGGCTTCGAGGTAAGTGTTTTAAAATGTAGTAGAAATATTACCGCATAGACAGTAGCCCCTGATGCTTTCTTCGGTGTTCACAAAGAAAAGCCGAACAGAGGATCAAATAATATCACAGGAGTCTAATATAAGTATGTCAATATGCATATGCAGGCTTCGCTGCTGGCGTCCGCCGCACTAACTGCGGAGGTCGCCGTACTGAAGGAGGCCCTCGAGGGGTCCCAGAAAGAGCTCGACCTTGCTAAGAGGCAGCTCGAGGAGAACAAGGGTAAGTAATACCCCGTCTATAGATGAGAAAAAGGACGCGATTGCTAAATGACAGGATCATTGTATGTTTGCCAGGGGCCATGACCGAGGTGGCGACCCTGAAGCAAGCGATGTCCCAGGCCGAAGAGAAGGCGGCCCAGGAGCGCACCGAGCGAGAGAGGCACGAGGCTCGGGTGGGCGAGGTGCAGCAAGAGCTCCAGGCTCTCGTGACGAAGCACGAGGCGTTGGAGCTTGACTTGAAGACGCGAGAGTCTGAGCTTGCTGCAGCCCGTGAGAGTGCGAAGAGTGCCAAGGCCGAGGCCCAGAAGGCCCTTCAGGAGATCGACGCGATAAAGAAGATAGCGGCGGGTAAGGTTTTCTATATGCAAAGCAAGCATGTAAAAGTAAATTATCGATTACTTACCCGGATCCGGAGCTCTTCAGGAGCATTCGCAGATTTGCCCCGCAGTGTGTCCGATGCCGCACAATTTTACCAGGCCAAGGACGATAGCTCGATGGAGAAGCTGTTCTGGTCTCAGTATGCTGAGGCCGAACATCCGGTGCCGATGAGTGACCAGCTGAAGCAGATGGCCGAGCTACATAAGGCGGCCGATTAGGCCATGAAGGGCTTCATAGTCCGATTGTGGCCTGGCGATGCCCTTCCGAACAGCTTCTTTGGCCTGGTGAGGCGGCTTGTGGATGCCTGCCCACGGTTGCAGGTCGTCAAGCGATCCGTCTACATTGAAGGTGCATGCCGGGCCTTCGCCCGTGTAAAAACACAGTGGGTCAAGCTAGACGCCGTGAAGCTGATCAAGGAGGGGCCGCCGGAGGGCAAGGAGCACCGCCACCCCGAGATGTACTACGAGGGTGTTCTGCCGGGCGCCCGTCTTATCATGGATGAGTGTTCACAAAATGTGAGACTTGCTTGTTTTTTATCCCGTGTGATGAAAACTTGTTTCATATGCGCTATGCAACGCTTGTGTGAATTTAAAATATTACCTTCTGTTTGGCTGTTTATCCAATCTGAGAGATGGCTAGTCCTCGGCTTCTGCCCCCATACCACGAGTGCTGGGGTATTCGGGATAAACCAGAGCACTCTTGTTCCCATGTTTGGGTCCTTCGAGGGAGGTGCTCAGCACAACGAACAAGGCAATCGGACTAATAATGCTTTATCACTCTCACTTAGCCATAGAATTCTATAATTTTAAATTTCGGCGAAGCCCCTGGTATTCGGAAGGCCGAATTCGGGGCGCGATACACGCCTGTAAGCCGGACGGAGCCGGCCCCTCTCCCTAAGCGGCATAAGTCTTTAGGGACTCGAAAAACCTCGCCGAACAGCGACCAGTCTCTCGCCTTATCATGACAGTCAGTTTTAGCTTTCTCTACTGAGGTGCTCGGCCCGGCAGAACCGGGGCACAATCGCAGTAGTTCTCCTAGCGCTACCTTAGCCGATAGAGCGGAACGTAAGGTACCAAAACATAGGAGCCGGGCAAACCCAACATTTGACCAAAGACATGATTCGGAGCTGATGCATATAATGCTATAAGTTCGGGGTGCCGCACTTGTGAAAGTGTTTGGACTTTTCACACCACATTGTGGGTACGTAAGCCCCTGGTGCATTGGTCGTACCAGAGTGTACGGTTGCTAGGCGTCATTAGTGAACACATAGATATGTATACATATAACAAAAATGCGATAATAGTCGTAATGTCATGCATTGTATATTAAAAAATTGCATTAAAGCAGAGTGATACAGATAATGTAATAGGCAAAAGAGTAGGACTATGTCCCTTCCAAGGGCGAGCTGAGGAATTATATGAAATCTTTAATCCACCTGGGAATTCCGTAGTTGTCGGCCTCCTTGGTTGTTGTATCATGTGTTCGGCAATAGAGCTGACGGACAGTGTTTCCAGAGATTGAAGTCCTGAAAGAAAAAGAAAAATAACCAAACGGGAAGCCCCTGGTGCGGTTTAGGCCGCGTTTTGGGGCGTGCCATAGTTGTGCCCCCCTCCCCACCTGTGCCCATGGTATTTTTAATGCGTAATTATGTACGCGCGGCACGAACAACGTTGTTGGGCTGGGATTGGGGTGGCCGCCGTATTGCTACGCGAGCTCAGATCGCGCCAGGCGGTCTGTTTGCCGATTGCCCCGAGCGCGCTTGAAGGTGTCCGTGCTTTGAAACGCCGAACTGGTAGATTGCCTTGAGAGGCTGCTTTGCGCTTCTGCTGCAAGGGCCGTGGTGTGCTCCTCTGTTCGGAGAGAGCGCTCTGTGTTTCCGTCGACTGTAATAACTCCACGAGGTCCTGGCATCTTGAGCTTGAGGTATGCATAATGTGGCACCGCATTGAATCTAGCGAATGCGGTTCGTCCGAGCAGCGCGTGATAACCACTGCGGAACGGGACTATATCGAAGATTAACTCTTCGCTTCGGAAGTTATCCGGGGATCCGAAGACCACTAACAGTGTAATTGAGCCTGTGTAGTGGGCCTCTACGCCTGGAATGACGCCTTTAAAGGTCGTCTTTGTGGGTTTGATCCTTGAGGGGTCTATACCCATTTTGCGCACTGTGTCCTGATAAAGCAGGTTCAGGCTGCTGCCGCCGTCCATAAGGACTCGAGTGAGGTGAAATCCGTCGATGATTGGGTCTAGGACCAGTGCGGCGAATCCGCCGTGAGGATACTAGTGGGGTGGTCCCTGCGATCGAAGGTGATCGGACAGGAGGACCAAGGGTTGAACTTTGGGGCGACTGGCTCCAACACATATACGTCCCTGAGCGCACGCTTCCGCTCCCTCTTGGGGATGTGGGTTGCGTATATCATGTTCACCGTCCACACTTGCAGGGGAAACCTCTTCTGTCCTCCAGTGTGCGGCTGCCGGGGTTCTTCCTCGTCATCGCTATGCGGCCCCTTGTCCTTGTTTTCGGTGATTAACTTGCCGGCCTGGTTGAACACCCAACAATCCCTGTTGGTGTGATTGGCTGGCTTGTCTGGGGTGCCGTGTATTTGACATGAGCGATCGAGTATACGGTCCAAGCTGGACGGACCTGGCGTACTTTGTTTGAATGGCTTTTTCCGCTGACCGGGTTTAGAGCCTTTGAATCCGGCGTTGACTGCCGTATCCTCAGTACTTTCGCCGTTAATACGTCGCTTATGCTTGTTGCAACGTGACCTGCTGTTGCCGTCCTTGGTATCTGAGGTACCATGGTTCTTTGATATGTTGTTACTGCGAGCCAACCAGTTGTCTTCTTCCGCACAAAAGCGGGTCATGAGCGTCGTGAGGGCTGCCATAGATTTCGGCTTTTCCTGACCAAGGTGTCGGGCTAGCCACTCGTCTCGAATGTTGTGCTTGAAAGCCGCTAAGGCCTCCGCATCCGGACAGTCCAGATTTGCCTGGCCGACTCCTCTGGCTGCTGAATTATGTGGCTCAAGTCATCGGTGTCTGGTGGTCGCACATAAGTGCCTTGAAAGTTGTCGAGGAATGCGGCTTCCAGATCTTCCCAACAGCTAATGGAGTCCGCTGGCAAGCTATTAAGCCAATGCCGCGCTGGTCCTTTGAGTTTTAGTGGGAGGTATTTGATGGCATGTAAGTCATCACCGCGGGCCATGTGGATGTGGAGGAGGAAGTCCTCAATCCATACTGCGGGATCTCTTGTGCCGTCGTATGATTCAATGTTTACAGGTTTGAAACCTTCTGGGAATTGATGTTCCATTACTTCGTCTGTGAAGCATAAGGGGTGTGCGGCGCCTCTGTATTGGGCTATATCGCGACGCAGCTCGTATGGGTCGTGCCCGCTGTGTTCGGCCCGGCCGGATTTGCTTTTACTGTATCCGGCGTGACGTTTACCGTCTCATAGAGTGGTGCGCCCTCGTGATCCGTAGATCGATCTTGAATGATTTTCTTTGTCCTCCAATATGTCTCGCAGGTCTGGCGTATCTCCCCATGCCTTTTTATTTGGATGGCGTTGGGGTGGAGGCTGAGCTTTTGGCTGGAATGCCTCTCTATCGCGGCCACGAGGTGGCCGATCAGCCGTATCATACGCTTCTTCCTCCAGTCGGGGTAGTAGAGACGCTCGAGTTTATATTCCTCGGGTGAGAGGACTTCAGTCCATTTGTCAGCTAGCAGATCTTGATCAGCTTGAAGCTGCTGCTGCTTTTTCTTTAGGCTATTTGCCGTCATCATAAGCCTGCGCTTGAAGCGCTCTTGTTCGACGGGATCTTCTAGTACGGCGAATTCATCGTCGCCGAGGCTTGCCTCGTCTTCGGAGGGGGGCATGTAATTGTCATCCTCCTCCTCTCCGCCAGCCGCTCTCTCAGGAGAGCTGGCTCCTTCATCCTCCTGATCTAACTCTTGCTGGAGGGGATTTTTGTTGTCTTCGGCGCTATCCGGAGTGTTATTATCTCCTGTGCCGGTATCACCACTTTTGCTTTGGCGGGACTTAGAGCGGCGCCGCTGACGTCGGCGCTTGGGTTGCTTCTTGGAGGGGTCATCCTCCGCTATCTCGTCACCGTTGCCTTCATTGGGTGTATCCACCATGTATATGTCATACGATGAGGTGGCTTTCCAGTGACCTATAGGTGCTGGTTCATGTTCGTCTCCTACATCGTCGTCCATACCATCGATGTCTTCGGAGTCGAAGTCGAGCATGTCGGTTAAATCATCGACAGTGGCTACAAAGTGGGTGGTGGGTGGGCGTCGAATTTCTTCGTCGTCCGCATCCCAGTCCTGTTGGCCATAATCCGGCCAGGGCTCTCCTGACAAAGAGAGAGACCTTAGTGAATTCAGAATGTCGCTGAAGGGCGAGTGCTGAAAGATATCCGCAGTGGTGAATTACATGATCGACGCCCAATCGGATTCGATTGGCAGGGGCGCGGATGGTTCGAGGTCCGGAGGAGAGTCCGGCACCTTGGAGTCACGGGCTGCGCAGAGGATTATGCTGGTGTTTGGCTCGATCACCGTCGAGACTGCAGCCCCTGAGGCGGTGTCTAGCCACCCGTCCTCGATTGGCGCAGCTGGCTCTGAGCTAAGGGTCGGAGCTGATGCGGGCGCGGCCTCTGGGGTATCGTCCGATGGCAGAGCTAGGTCATACCCATCGCGACAGTGCAGCGCGCCCGGCTGTGGCTCGAATCCGTCGAAGATCAAGTCCCCACGGATGTTGGCCGTGTAATTCAAACTTCCAAATCTGACCTGATGGCCAGGGGCGTAGCTTTCAATCTGCTCCAGATGGCCAAGCAAATTAGCCCGCGGTGCAAAGCCGCCGAATACGAAGATCTGTCCGAGGACAAAAGTCTCACCCTGGACCGCATCGCTGTCGATGATAGTAGGAGCCATCAAGCCTAACGACGACGACACAGAGGAACTCTCAATGAAAGCACCAATGTCGGTGTCAAAACCGGCGGATCTCGGGTAGGGGGTCCCGAACTGTGCGTCTAGGCCGGATGGTAACAGGAGGCAAGGGACACGAAGTTTTACCTAGGTTCGGGCCCTCTTGATGGAGGTAAAACCCTACGTCCTGCTTGATTAATATTGAATATATGGGTGTTACAAGAGTAGATCTACCACGAGATCAAAGAGGCTAAACCCTAGAAGCTAGCCTACGGTATGATTGTATGTTGTGATTCTTGTCCTACGTACTAAAACCCTTCGGTTTATATAGACACCGAAGAGGGTTAGGGTTACACAAGGTCAGTTACAAAGGAGGAGATATCCATATACGTATTGCCTAGCTTGCCTTCCACGCCAAGTAGAGTCCCATCCGGACACGAGACGAAGTCTTCAATCTTGTATCTTCATAGTCTAACAGTCCGGCCAATGGAGATAATCCGGCTGTCCGGAGACCCCCTAATCTAGGACTCCCTCAGTATTCGTTCGATATTTTGATGAGATGTATGTTGTTTCTCCTTTAGTGGTGTTATGTGAACGTCGACTACATAACACTTCACCATTATTTGGGCCGAGAGGAGGGCATTGGGAAGTAATAAGTAGATGATGGGTTGCTAGAGTGACAGAAGCTTAAACCCTAGTTTATGCGTTGCTTCGTAAGGGGCTGATTTGGATCTATATGTTTCATGCTATGGTTAGGTTTACCTTAATACTTTTGTTGTAGTTGCGGATGCTTGCAATAGAGGTTAATCATAAGTGGGATGCTTGTCCAAGTAAGGACAGTACCCAAGCACCGGTCCACCCACATATCATATTATCAAAGTACCGAACGCGAATCATATGAACGTGATGAAAACTAGCTTGACGATATTCCCATGTGTCCTCGGGGGCGCTTTTCTCTATATAAGAGTTTGTTCAGGCTTGTCCTTTGCTACAAAAAGGATTGGTCCACCTTGCTGCACTTTATTTACTTTTGTTACTTGTTGCTCGTTACCAATTATCTTATCACAAAACTATCTGTTACCTATAATTTCAGTGCTTGCAGAGAATACCTTGCTGGAAACCGCTTATCATTTCCTTCTGATCCTCGTCGGGTTCGACACTCTTACTTATCGAAAGGACTACGATAGATCCCCTATACTTGTGGGTCATCAGCTCCCCTTGTGTCGAATCTATAAATTTGGGTTGAATACTCTATCCTTGAAAACAGTTGCGATTCCCTATACTTGTGGGTTATGAAGGATCAAGAACACAAATATATTCATGAAAACATAATAGGTTTTGATCTGAAATCATGGCACTCGGGCCCTAGTGACTGATACGTCTCCAATGTATCTATAATTTTTTATTGTTCCATGCTATTATA
This sequence comes from Triticum urartu, assembly GCF_056163025.1. Classification (NCBI taxonomy): domain Eukaryota; kingdom Viridiplantae; phylum Streptophyta; class Magnoliopsida; order Poales; family Poaceae; genus Triticum; species Triticum urartu. Next base: position 456,499,648 of record NC_141877.1, read on the forward strand.
TTATCTGTTTTGGATGTTAATGGGCTTTATTTTACACTTCTATATTATTTTTGGGACTAACCTATTAACCCAAGGCCGAGTGCAAATTGCTGTTTTTTTGCCTATTTCAGTGTTTCGCAGAAAAGGAATATCAAACAGAGTCCAAACGGAATGAAACCTTCGGGAGCGTGATTTTTGGAACAAACATGATCCAGAGGACTTGGAGTGGACGTCAAGAAACGAACGAGGTGTCCACGAGGCAGGGGGCACGCCCTCCTCCTCGTGGGCCCCTCATGGCTCAACCGACCTACTTCTTCCTCCTATATATGTTCACATACCCCGAAAGCATCCAGGAGCACCACGAAACCTTATTTCCACCGCCGCAACCTTCTGTACCCAAGAGATCCCATCTTGGGGCCTTTTCCGGAGCTCCGCCGGAGGGGGCATCGATCACGGAGGGCCTCTACATCAACTCCATGGCCCCTCCGATGATGTGTGAGTAGTTTACTTCAGACCTTCGGGTCCATAGCTAGTAGCTAGATGGCTTCTTCTCTCTCTTTGGATCGCAATACAATGTTCTCCTCGGTCTTCATGGAGATCTATTAGATGTAACTATTTTTGCGGTGTGTTTGTCGAGATCCGATGAATTGTGGGTTTATGATCAAGTCTATCTATGAACAATATTTGAATCTTCTCTGAATTCTTTTATGCATGATTGGTTATCTTTGCAAGTCTCTTCGAATTATAAGTTTGGTTTGGCCTACTAGATTGATCTTTCTTGCAATGGGAGAAGTGCTTAGCTTTGGGTTCAATCTTGCGGTGCTCGATCCCAGTGACGGAAATGGAAACGACACATATTGTACTGTTGCCATCGAGGATAAAAAGATGGGGTTTATATCATATTGCTTGAGTTTATCCCTCTACATCATGTCATCTTACCTAATCCATTACTCTATTCTTATGAACTTAATACTCTAGATGCATGCTGGATAGCGGTCGATGTGTGGAGTAATAGTAGTAGATGCAGGCAGGAATCGATCTACTTGTCACGGACGTGATGCCTATATACATGATCATGCCTAGATATTCTCATAGTTATTCGCTTTTCTATCAATTGCTCGACAGTAATTCGTTCACCCACCATAATACTTATGCTATCTTGAGATAAGCCACTAGTGAAACCTATGGCCCCCGGGTCTATTCTCCATCATATAAGTTTCCAATCTATTTTACTTTGCAATTTTTCCATTCAATCTATATCATAAAAATACCAAAAATATCTATCTTATCATTATTATCTCTATTAGATCTCACTCTCGTAAGTGACCGTGAAGGGATTGACAACCACTCTATCGCGTTGGTTGCAAGGTTCTTATTTGTTTGTGTAGGTACGAGGGACTTGCGTGTGGCCTCCTACTGGATTGATACCTTGGTTCTCAAAAACTGAGGGAAATACTTACGCTACTTTGCTGCATCACCCTTTCCTATTCAAGGGAAAACCAACGTAGTGCTCAAGAGGTAGCAGTGACAAGCATTAAGCATAGCAAAGTCATAGCAACATCAATCTTAGAACATGGTGGATACTAGGGATCAAACCCTAACAAAACTAACTCGATTACATGATAAATCTCATCCAACCCATCACCGTCCAGCAAGGCTACAATGGAACTACTCACGCACGGCGGTGAGCATCATGAAATTGGTGATGGAGGAAGGTTGGTGATGATGATGGCGACGATTTCCCCTCTCCAGAGCCACGAACGGACTCCAGATTTGGCCTCCCAATGAAGAACGGGGGGTGACGGTGGCTCCATATCGTAAAACGCAATGAATCCTTCTCTCCAATTTTTTCTCCGTGAACATGAATATATGGAGTTGAAGTTGAGGTCGGTGGAGCTTCGTGGGACCCACAAGCTAGGAGGCACGCCCCACCCTTGTGGACAGGCGATGGGTCCCCTTCTGTTGATTCTTTTGCCAATATTTTTTATTTATTCCAAAAATATTCTTCGTGAAGTTTCAGGTCATTCCGAGAACTTTTATTTCGACACAAAAATAACACCATGGCAATTTTGCTGAAAATAGAGCCAGTCCAGTTTAGTTCCATTCAAATCATGCAAATTAGAGTCCAAAACAAGGGCAAAAGAGTTTGGAAATGTCGATACGATGGAGACGTATCACTGGTGTAGATCGTTGTCACGATGGTTCCCCCGACGACGCTCCGGTGCCACCGGAATAGAGGGGGAGAGAGCCCTCCCTCCTTCTTCTTACTTGGTCTCCCCCTAGATGGGAGGAGGGTTTCCCCTCTGGTCCATGGTTGTCATGGCTCCCAGAGGGCAGGAGCCCCTCCGAGATTGGATCTCTCTCTGTGTGTGTGTGTGTGTGTGTGTCTGTGTGTGTGTTTCCCTTCTGTTTCGCATATGTTTTCTAACCCCTTCACTGTATTTTATATTTTCGAAGATCCGTAACTCCAATTGGAACAATATTTTGAGGGGATTTTTCTCAGGAAATTATCTTTCTTGCGGTGAAAGAAGGGTTGCAACCGCCTTATGAGGCAATCACAAGGCAACACGACGCGGCCTACCCCCTAGCCGCTCCCTGTTGCCTCGTGGCCACCTCGGGCACCATGTTGTGTTGATTCTTCTTTCCAAAAATCACATATATTCCATAATAACGTGTTTGGACTTCATTTGATATAGATTTTATGCAAAACAAAAAACATGCAAAAAACAGAATCTAACACTGCGCACTATATCAATATGTTAGTCCCAAAAATAATATAAAGTATTGCCAAAAGTATATGAAAGTTGTAATATATTGGCATGAAAAAATATACGACGAAGACGTATCACACGCGCGTGTCGGGGCGCTGGAGCGGCGATGAATGACCGGCCCCGCTGGTCGTTCTTGTTGTGGAACTAGGTGCCCCAATATAGGATGTCTTGGGCAGACGCCGGGTCGTGGTGGAGTTCATTTGGGGAGCTGAGCGCGATGGCGGGGGATATCCTCCTCCCGCACGCGTCCGGAGGCCGGAACGACTGACATTGGAACCCTTTCCGGGTTCAAATGCCAGCCCTTCGGCAAGTATATGTCCGACCAGGGAACAGGGATGACCTGCTCCCAATAGTGTTGGCTCTGGTCGACAGCCACATACACGCGTTCATGCTGAGATGTCGTAGCCCCAGGCAGTGTCACAGTGAACGGGGTCATCCGGCGCTGCCCCGAGGATGAGCTTGCCTCATGGTCGTGTTTCTCGGTTGATAACCCACAAGTATAGGGGATCGCAACAGTTTTCGAGGGTAGAGTATTCAACCCAAATTTATTGATTCGACACAAGGGGAGCCAGAGAATATTCTCAAGTATTAGCAGCTGAGTTGTCAATTCAACCACACCTGTAAACTTAATATCTGCAGCAATGTATTTAGTAGCAAAGTAATATGATAGTAGTGGTAACGGTGGCAAAAGTAACGGTAGCAGTTTTGGTTTTATAGTAATTGTAACAGTAGCAACGGAAAAGTAAATAAGGGAAGAACAATATATGGAAAGCTCATAGGCATTGGATCGGTGATGGAGAATTATGTCGGATGTGATCAATCATGCAACAGTTATAACATAAGGTGACACAGAACTAACTCCAGTTCATCAATGTAATGTAGGCATGTATTCCGAATATAGTCATACGTGCTTATGGAAAAGAACTTGCATGAAATATTTTGTCCTACCCTCCCGTGGCAGCGGGGTCCTATTGGAAACTAAGGGATATTAAGGCCTCCTTTTAATAGAGTACCGGACCAAAGCATTAACACATAGTGAATACATGAACTCCTCAAACTACGGTCATCACCGGTAAGTATCCCGATTATTGTCACTTCGGGATTAACGGATCATAACACATAATAGGTGACTATAGACTAGCAAGATAGGATCAAGAACTCACATATATCCATGAAAACATAATAGGTTCAAATCTGAAATCATGGCACTCAGGCCCTAGTGACAAGCATTAAGCATAGCAAAGTCATAGCAACATCAATCTCAGAACATAGTGGATACTAGGGATCAAACCGTAACAAAACTAACTCGATTACATGATAAATCTCATCCAACCCATCACCGTCCAGCAAGCCTACGATGAAATTACTCACGCACGGTGGTGAGCATCATGAAATTGGTGATGGAGGAAGGTTGATGATGACGATGGCGACGGATTCCCCTCTCCGGAGCCCCGAACGGACTCCAGATCAGCCCTCCCGAGAGAGTTTAGGGCTTGGCGGCGGCTCCGTATCATAAAACGCGATGAACCCTTCTCTCTGATTTTTTTCTCCCCAAACACGAATATATGGAGTTGGAGTTGAGGTCGGTGGAGCGTGAGGGGGCCCACGAGGCAGGGGGCGCGCCCAGGGGGGTAGGCGCGCCTCCACCCTCGTGGACAGGGTGTGGGCCCCCTGACGTGGATTCTTCTTCCAGTATTTTTACTATATTCCAAAAATAATCTCCGTTGATTTTCAGGTCATTCCGAGAACTTTTATTTCTGCACAAAAATAACACCATGGCAATTCTGCTGAAAACAGCTTTAGTCCGGGTTAGTTCCATTCAAATGATGCAAGTTAGAGTCCAAAACAAGGGCAAAAGTGTTCGGAAAAGTAGATACGTTGGAGACGTATCAACTCCCCCAAGCTTAAACCTTTGCTTGTCCTCAAGCAATTCAGTTGACAAACTGAAAGTGATAAAGAAAAACTTTTATAAACTCTGTTTGCTCTTGTTGTTGTAAATATGTAAAGCCAGCATTCAAGCTTTCAGCACAGATTATAAACTAACCATATTCACAATAACATTTAGGTCTCATGTTTACTCATGTCAATGGCATAATCAACTAGTGAGCAATAATAATAAATCTCGGATAACAACACTTTCTCAAAACAATCATAATATGATATAAAAAGATGGTATCTCGCTAGCCCTTTCTGAGACCGCAAAACATAAATGCGGAGCACCTTTAAAGAGCAAGGACTGACTAGACATTATAATTCATGGTAAAAGAGATCCAGTCAAGTCATACTCAATGTAAACTAACAGTAATGAATGCAAATGATAGCTGTGCTCTCCAACTGGTGCTTTTTAATAAGAGGATGATGACTCAACATAAAAGTAAATAGATAGGCCCTTCACAGAGGGAAGCAGGGATTTGTAGAGGTGCCAGAGCTCGGTTTTGAAATAGATATGAATAATATTTTGAGCGGTATACTTTCATTGTCAACATAACAACCGAGAGATCTTGATATCTTCCATGCTACACACATTATAGGCGGTTCCCAAGCAGAATGGTAAAGTTTATACTCCCCCACCACCAACAAGCATCAATCCATGGCTTGCCCGAAACAACGGGTGCCTCCAACTAACAACAATCCTTGGGGAGTTTTATTTGCAATTATTTTGATTTGATTTGAGCATGGGATTGGGATTGGGCATCCCGGTGACCAGCCATTTTCTCGTGAGTGAGGAGTGGAGTCCACTCCTCTTGAGAATAACCTGCATAGCATGGAGGATACTGATACGTCCATTTTGCATCATGCTTTTATATCGATATTTATTGCATTATGGGTTGTTATTACACATTATGACACAATACTTATGCCTATTTTCTCTTATTTTACAAGGTTTACATGAAGCGGGGGAATGCTGGCAGCTGGAATTCTGGGCTGGAAAAGGAGCAAATATTAGAGACCTATTCTGCACAGCTCAAAAGTCATGAAACTTTACGGAAGTTATTTTCAGAATATATAAAAAATACTGAGCGAAGAAAGCACCAGAGGGGGGCCACCCACCAGCCACGAGGGTGGGGGCGTGCCCTACCCCCTGGGTGCGCCCCCTTGCATCGTGGGCCCCCTGGTGGCCCTCCGATGCCAATCTTTGGCTATATGGAGTCTTTCGTCCAAGGAAAAATCATAAGCAAGCTCACGGGACGAAACTCCGCCGCCACGAGGCGGAACCTTGGCGGAACCAATCTAGGGCTCCGGCGGAGCTGTTCTGCCGGGGAAACTTCCCTCCGGGAGGGGGAAATCATCACCATCGTAATCACCAACGATCCTCTCGTCGGGAGGGGGTTAATCTCCATCAACATCTTCATCAGCACCATCTCATCTCAAGCCCTAGTTCATCTCTTGTATCCAATCTTTGTATCCAAACCTCAGATTGGTACCTGTGGGTTGCTAGTAGTGTTGATTACTCCTTGTAGTTGATGCTAGTTGGTTTACATGGTGGAAGATCATATGTTCAGATCCATTATGCATATTAATACCCCTCTGATTATGAACATGAATATGCTTTGTGAGTAGTTATGTTTGTTCCTGAGGACATGGGAGAAGTCTTGCTATTAGTAGTCATGTGAATTTGGTATTCGTTTGATATTTTGATGAGATGTATGTTGTCATCCCTCTAGTGTTGTCATGTGAATGTCGACTATATGACACTTCACCATTTGTTTGGGCCTAGAGGGAGGCATTGGGAAGTAATAAGTAGATGATGGGTTGCTAGAGTGACAGAAGCTTAAACCCTAGTTTATGCGCTGCTTCGTAAGGGGCTGATTTGGATCCATATGTTTCATGCTATGGTTAGGTTTACCTTAATACTTCTGTTGTAGTTGCGGATGCTTGCAATAGGGGTTAATCATAAGTGGGATACTTGTCCAAGTAAGGACAGTACCCAAGCACCGGTCCACCCACATATCAAATTATCGAAGTACCGAACGCGAATCATATGATCGTGATGAAAACTAGCTTGACGATAATTCCCATGTGTCCTCGGGAGCGCTTTCCTTCATATAAGAGTTTGTCCAGGCTTGTCCTTTCCTACAAAAAGGATTGGGCCATCTTGCTGCACCTTATTTACTTTTATTACTTGTTACTCGTTACCAATTACCTTATCAGAAAACTATCTATTACTGATAATTCCTGTGCTTGCAGAGAATACCTTGCTGAAAACCGCTTATCATTTCCTTCTGCTCCTCATTGGGTTCGACACTCTTACTTATCGAAAGGACTATGATAGATCCCCTATACTTGTGGGTCATCAAGACTCTTTTCTGGCGCCGTTGCCGGGGAGTGAAGCGCCTTTGGTAGGTGGAATTTGGTGAGGAAAAATTTATATAGTGTGCTGGAATTTACTGTCACTTGTTACTATGGAACATAATCCTTTGAGGGGTTTGTTCGGGGTATCTTCACCCCGACCAGTAGAGCAAAGAGTTGCTCCTCAACCTACTGAACCTACTGAAAATGTTTACTTTGAAATTCCTTCGGGTATGATAGAGAAACTGCTAGCTAATCCTTTTGCAGGAGATGGAACATTGCATCCTGATTTACACTTAATCTATGTGGATGAAGTTTGTGGATTATTTAAGCTTAAAGGTATTCCCGAGGATGTTATCAAGAAGAAGGTCTTCCCTTTATCTTTGAATGGAGATGCATTGACATGGTATAGGCTATGTGATGATATGGGATCATGGGACTACAAGCGATTGAAATTGGAATTTCATCAGAAGTTTTATCCTATGCATCTTGTTCATCGTGATCATAATTATATATATAATTTTTGGCCTCGCGAAGGAGAAAGCATCGCTCAAGCTTGGAGAGGCTTAAGTCAATGTTATATTCATGCCCCAATCATGAGCTCTCAAGAGAAATGATTATTCAAAAATTTTATGCTCGGCTTTCTCTCAGTAATCGCTCCATGCTCGATACTTCTTGCACTGGATCTTTTATGATGAAGACTATTGAATTCAAATGGGATTTATTGGAAAGAATTAAATGCAACTCTGAAGATTGGGACCTCGACGAAGGTAAGGAGTCAGGTATAACACCTAAGTTTGATTGTGTTAAATCTTTTATGGAGACTGATGCTTTCCATGAATTTAGCACTAAATATGGACTTGACTCTGAGATAGTAGCTTCTTTCTGTGAATCATTTGCTACTCATGTTGATCTCCCTAAGGAGAAGTGGTTTAAATATAATCCTCCCATTGAATTAAAAGTAGTTGCACCTATTAAAGTTGAAGAAAAGACTATCACTTATAATGATCATGTTGTTCCTACAGCTTATGTTGAGAAACCACCTTTCCTTGTTAGAATAAAGGATCATGCTAAACTTCAATTGTAGTTAACAAGAGCAATATTAAGACACCCAAACCCCCTGAACAAATTAAAGTTGAACCTGATATTGCTACAGTTAAGGATGTCTTGGCTGATAATATTGATGGTCATGTTATTTACTTATGTGATGAGACTTCTAGAATTGCTAGACCTGATACTAAAAATAAACATAGACCTGTTGTAGGCATGCTTGTTATTTCTGTTAAAATAGGAGATCATTGCTATCATGGCTTATGTGATATGGGTGCTAGTGCAAGTGCAATACCCCATTCCTTATACAAAGAAATTATGCATGATATTGCACCTGCTGAGATAGAAGATATCGATGTTACAATTAAGCTTGCCAATAGAGACACTATTTCACCAATTGGGATTGTTAGAGATGTTGAAGTCTTGTGTGGGAAGGTTAAATATCCTGCTGATTTTCTTGTTCTTGGTTCCCCACAAGATAGCTTTTGTCCCATTATATTTGGTAGAACCTTCCTGAATATTGTTAATGCTGAGATAGACTGCAATAAGGATATTGTTTCTGTTGGTTTAGGGGATATGTCTCATGAGTTTAATTTCGCTAAATTTCGTAGACAACCCCGTGATGAGGAATTGCCTAGTAAAGATGAAATTATTAGTCTTGCTTCTATTGTCGTGCCTCCTACTGATCCTTTAGAACAATATTTGCTAGACCATGAAAATGATATGTTTATGAATGAAAGAAGGGAAATAGATGAAGTATTCTTTAAACAGGGACCTATTCTGAAACACAACTTGCTTGTTGAAATTCTAGGGGATCCTCCTCCACCCAAGGGTGATCCCGTGTTTGAGCTTAAACTATTACCTTCTACTCTTAAATATGTTTATCTTGATGAAAAGAAGATATATCCTGTTATTATTAGTGCTAACCTTTCAGAGAAGGAGGAAGAGAAATTATTGAAAATTCTGAAGAAGCACCGTGCTGCTATTGGATATACTTTTGATGGTCTTAAGGGCATTAGTCCCACTCTATGTCAACATAAAATAAATTTGGAGAAAGATGCCAAACCAGTTATTGATCACCAATGACGGCTAAATCCTAAGATGAAAGAAGTGGTAAGAAAGGAAATATTAAAGCTCCTTGAGGCAGGTATAATTTATCCCGCTGCTGATAGGCAGTGGGTAAGTCCTGTCCATTGTGTCCCTAAGAAGGGAGGTGTTACCGTCATTCCTAATGATAAAGATGAATTGATCCCGCAAGGAATTATTACAGGTTATAGGATGGTAATTGATTTCCGCAAATTAAATAAATCTACTAAAAAAGATCATTACCCTTTGCCTTTTATTGATCAAATGCTAGAAAGATTATCAAAACAAACACATTTTTGCTTTCTAGATGGTTACTCTGGTTTCTCTCAAATACCTGTGTCAGTGGAGGATCAAGAAAAGACCACTTTTACTTGCCCTTTCGGTACTTTTGCTTCTAGACGTATGCCTTTTGGTTTATGTAATGCGCCTGCTACCTTTTAAAATGCATGATGGCTATATTCTCTAACTTTTGTGGAAAGATTTGTGAGGTATTCATGGATGATTTCTCCGTTTATGGATCCTCTTTTGAAGATTGCTTGAGCAACCTTGATCGAGTTTTGCAGAGATGTGAAGAAACTAATATCGTTTTGAATTGGGAGAAGTGCCACTTTATGGTTAATGAAGATATTGTCTTGCGGCATAAAATTTCTGAAAGAGGTATTGAGGTTGACAAAGCTAAAGTTGATGCTATTGAAAAGATGTCGTGTCCCAAGGACATTAAAGGTATAAGAAGTTTCCTTGGTCATATCTTGATCTCTGCACCTATTGTTCAACCACCTGATTGGAATTTACCCTTTGAAATAATATGTGATGCTAGTGATTATGCTGTAGGTGTTGTTCTAGGGCAAAGAGTTGATAAGAAATTAAATGTTATCCAATATGCTTGTAAAACTCTAGATAGTGCCCGGAGAAATTATGCTACTACTGAAAAAGAATTTTTAGCAGTTGTATTTGCTTGTTATAAGTTCAGACCTTATATTGTTTTTTTGAAGGGGTTAAAGACAGTAGGAAAGGATCCTACTGACACATATATTATATCACTTTGTCAAAGTGTCATTTTACATGATTACAAGGTGGGTCAGTACAAGGGTGGATGTGTGTCAGAACCCCAAGAGGGGAGAGTAAGGTGGAGGTGGTTACAAATTTGTTACAAGGAAGGCAGAGAGAAACTCTACTAGGGGGGGCTTGACCCTATGGCGTAGTAAATCTAGGTCATTTTGCGAAGCCCTCCAAGAAGTGAAGGTGGGGGGATGCCTTTGAAGATAATTCCATTGCGTTCTTTCCAGATGCTCCAGGCGGCTAACATGAAGATTTCCATGAACAATGGTGAGAGCCAACGGAGTCTTCCACCTCGGATAAGCTGCAATCTATTTCCATTGTTTGGCCAAGAAATACCAAGCGCAGTCCAGCATCTTTGGCTAAAGAGGCAGTTGAAGAAAAGGTGCTCAACGGTTTCTTCCACATTGCAGCTACAAATAGCACAGTTGACGTTGTTTCTGACGTTGTAGTGCCTCCTTTTCAACATGTTTCTCGTGTTGATTCTATCTGCTAGGAGTAGCCATGCAAACACTTTGATCTTGGTCGTGCATTTAGAGTCCCATAGCCAAGCAAATGTTGGATCAGCCGAGACATTCCTGAAGACGAATTTATAGTATCTGGCCGAAGTGTATTTGGCTCCCCAGGGATAGGTCCACTGGTCAGGTTTGTCGCCGTCCGGGGTGGTGTCTGCAGTTTGGGCCTGTAGTTGTTGAAGTTCTTGTCGTGCCAGCGGAGTCAGGGGAAGGTGAAAGCCAGTGTGGATGTTGGCTATCGCCAAGAAGTCAATAACCGAAGCATCCTCAAGTTTGGTGAAAGAGAAAGCCCGAGGGAAAGCTTCTTCATGTAGCTGGTCACTCCAGAGATCCTTCCAGAACAGCGCGGTGTCGCCTGTGCAAGTTTGTACCATAGTGATCCCACGATAAATGTCGCTCAAGTTCATGACATCTTTCCACCAGAAAGAGCCACAAGCATCCGTAGCATGGGGCGCCTTGTTGTTGTAATATGTATTCCAGATCAGATGGACCCATGGGATGTCATGCTTGTTATAGAAGCTGTGCAGAAATTTGAGAAGTAGAGCTGTGTTTTGGGTTTTGATATCGAGGATCCCTAGGCCTCCGCAATTCTTGGGGCGGCAGACTAAGTCCCATGCAGCTAGGGAGGTTGCTTTTTCCCCCTGGTCAGTTTTCTTGCGCCACAAGCAACACCTTCTAATTTTGTCAAGGTGTTCAATCAATTTGGGAGGGAACCTCAGAGTACACATCGGGTATATGAGCATGGATGTTATGAGTGAATTTAGGAGAGTCAATTTAGAACCATGATCCAACATACATAGGGAGGAAGATAGCCTTCTTTCAGTTCTTTCCACTAGTGGCATCAGATCCAGCATGGTCGGCTTGGTGGTGCCCATTGGCAAACCAAGGTATGTGAAGGGCATTTTACCCTTAGTGCAACCCCAAATTTGAGCTAGTTGGTCAACCATGTCCTCCTGTACATTGAGTGGTATGAGCAATGATTTTTGTAAGTTTATATTCAGACCGATGGAATCAGCATAATCCAATAGCAGTTGCTTCATGGTTTTGACTTGTTCGGGACATGCAGGCATCAACAAAATGGTGTCGTCGGCATATTGTACCACAGGATAATCAGTTGGTTGGTTGCAAGGGATCGGGAGCTGGATCTTGTGCTGCCTGTACGCATCATTTATTGCAGCTTGTAGGAGGTCGGCAGCAAGGACAAAAATGAGAGGAGAAAGTGGATCTCCCTGACGAACGCCACGTCTACAGTGAAATTACCGGCCCGGGACACCATTCAGAAGCACGGAAGAAGTGCCGGACTCAAAAATGTTCTTGATCCAGTTGAGCCATCTTTCATCGAATCCCATTTGCTTCATGATAGCTAGCATGGCAGGGTGTTCGATGGTGTCGAACGCTTTTGCGAATTCGAGCTTGAGCAGTATGATTGGAGCACCGGATTGCTTGCACTGATATATGTATTCAAAGGCCCAAGCGAGACAATCCTGAATGGTGCGGGTGCGAAGAAAACCATATTGGTTTCGGTGCACGATTTTGAGCATGATTTTCTGCAACCGATTAGCCAAGATCTTTGTTATGATCTTCAGACAACAGTTAAGGAGCGTGATCGGTCTGAAGTCATTGGCAGTCTCGGGGGAGTTGATTTTAGGAATGAGGGTGATAAAACCAGAGTTAATGCTGGCGAGGTCTAAGTTGCCACTGTAGAATTCCTCACAAAGTTTGTAGAAGTCATTTTTGATGATATGCCAGCAAGATTTCAAGAACTGCCCATTGAAGCCGTCAGGTCCAGGAGCTCTGTCATTGGGCATGGTTCTGACGACCTCATCGATTTCATTGTGTGTAAACGGTGTTGATAGGGTCTCAAGTCCGTCAATTCTCTTGATTATGTTAGGTAGAACAAATTTCATTTCAGGTGGGGACGATTCACCCAATCTTTGCTTGTAAGTGTTAAACAGAAGCGCCTCTTTGGACTTGTGGTCACTGACTATTTCTCCATCAGGTGTCTTCAGTGTGGCTATGGATTTCTTCTTGTACCTTTCTGTGGCAAGAGCATGGAATAACTTTGTGTTTTCAGTGCCAAATTTGATATACCTGATCGTGCACCGCTTCCTCCAGTACTGGTTCTGAAAATGCAAGAGCTTCAGAAGGTGGGTTTTAATAATGTGTCTGAAAGTAACTTCAGGTATGGACAGTGGGCGCTGATCTTCAAGCCCATCAAGCTCAAGGAGGGCCTAGTTGCAGTTCTGGATGAGAATGGACAGCTTGGATATGTTTTTGCTCCAGGATTTCAAATCATATCGAAGGTTTTTCATTTTTTTTGCAGATGGTGGCCGCAACATTTTTGGCATGGCATGGTTTGTTCCAAGATGTTGCCACGACTTGCAAGAAGTTTGAGTGGTTGGTCCAGTAGTTTTCGAATCTAAAAATCTTGCTTTTGGGGATGGTTGTTTCAATATGTACCACACATGGTGTGTGGTTGGATATTGGCTTCCCCAGGGTGGAAACTAATGTATTTGGGAAAGATTGAGTCCAATGGCAAGATGAGAAAAACCAATCTAGTTGCTCGAGTAGCGGGTCGGTTTGCATGTTACTCCAGGTGTAGGAGCGGCCTTTGAGAGGTATTTCAATTAGCGCTTGCGTCCGGATAATGTCATTGAACATTAAGATGTCATTTGGATCACCTCCTGCCTTATTTCTATTTGCAGATGATCGTATAAAGTTGTAATCTCCCACTAGCAACCAATCCTCAGAGTCTAGTATATCCAGATCATACGGCCAATCAGTGAAAAGAACACGATCATTGCCCTGGCAAGGCCCATAAATATTATATAATAACCAAACATTTCCAGAAACTTTGGAGGTTAGAGTAACTCCCAGAGCATGATTCTCAGAGTAACAGACTGATCCAGTAAAAGCGGAGCCACTCCAAATAGTAATAATTCCCCCAGAATCCCCACGTGAAGGAACATAAGCAAAATGATCGAAGCATTTAGGACAAAAGGTTTTAAGGAAAGCCAAGTCAAAATGCATGCGCTTAGTCTCTTGCAGGCATATTACATCACAACCATAGGTCTCGATAGCATTTCTAATAGCTAGTAGCTTGTCGTCGGAGTTTATTCCTCGAATGTTCCAGACCAGAACATTCCACTATTGATTGGGGGGCATGAAGCTGTGACTTAAGAGGAAGACGAGGTCGAGCTCTCCTGATCAGCCATAAGGATGTCGTCAGAGAGTTCAGCCGTAGGAACGCCGCATCTGACTGTGCCAATCATCTGAAGCATAGGAACTGGTGTTGGTGGAGGTGCAGAGCTTGGTGTAGCAGAGGTGGTGGAGGTGTGGTTGGGAGCTTCGGGCACTTGTCGAGCTTTGACCTTGCTTTTAGTGGATCTGCCATCTGCCATTGACGGGGCTTTGAAGCCATCATACTTATTGGAGCGGGTGCTACAACGCAGATTGGATCCATCAATTACAATGGGCTTCTTCTTTCTATCTTTGCGCATCTGGTCATTAGACATGTAGTCGGAAGAATTACTATCAGTAGGAGCGTGCATAGATGAACCAGAGTCCTCAGAGCTAGTCACCTCAATGTTAGCCAGTTCCAGGATATTCAGTAGTGATGGTGGTGTGATGCTGGCTGTCACAGAATTCTTGGATGGAGAGACGTGAATTCGTCCCTCAGACATGGCCTGAGTCCCCAGGGTGGGGAGGGCTTCATCAGGCTGTGTAGAAGAACCACGAATCAATGCGCCATCATGTCCAGCGGGAAGATCATCTGAAGCAGCAGCAAAGTGTTGCAGCTCATAGCTCTGAACCGCAGTATTAAGAAGCATAGTAGACTGAACTTCAGAAATCTGAATCTCATGACTCTGATCTGCAGTGATGGCTCTGTCAGTGTTCCGAATAGCGTCAGTTTGGACTGCCTGTGGCTCATCGAGCTCCTGAATGACAACCCTGGTTTGTCCTGAAGAGTGGGGTGCAAAGTTGGTGCTGGGGAGTTGCTTAATTCCAAGGCCCTCCGGCGTAATGGAAATTTGCACTTGAAGCTGCCTAGACCGATCACGGATACCATAGCCAGTACTCCATGGACCAAAGGATGCAATGATCGGACGGATGGCGGCAGAGAGGAAGGTATTGAGCTGCAGGCGGGGGGCAGGATTGGCCAGCAGAAAGTTCATCACTTCGTTACCTTGTGCAGACAGACTAAACTGAATCCCATTGTTATGCACTTGAACAGACAAGGTAATGGGTTCAGCATTGTGTGCATGAACTGTGTCCATGGCATTGAAAGGAGCAGGTACCTCGTTGTTTTCAAAGACCGCCATTGCCAGTTCCTCCTGGTTTGTGCTGGAATCATCAGACGTCGTGATAGAGTCGTTCCAGGCTTGGGCAGCATTATTGGAGATGTTGTTCTCAGGAACGAAACCATCTTGGACAGTCAAGCCCTGGGCCGCTAGCCATGCCTGAAAATTCATGAGGTAAGGTGGTAACTATGGCTGTGGGGCAGGAGGGGCCGACCACTCTCCCCAACCAGCGTCAATCTGAACTTCGTCAGTATCAGTATCAGAGTCACCGTCCAGGTTGGTTGGCTGTCCCATGGCAGGTGGAGCATCGTTCTGCGCGAACCAGTTGTGCACTTGCTGCTGGTAGAGCTGCTCTGCCGTCATCTCAGGGCCGAACAGGGGATGCGGGTCGCCATTGGAGGGCGGTGGTTCTTTGCCAGCAGGTGGGACTTCAGGTAAATGGGCATTCCAATCACTACTGTGAAGTATGGTAACTTGAACAATCCAACAATCACAGGCCCCTCCAAGTTGACGAACCACGAAGCTCTTGGGTATCAACCTCATGTGAATCAGCTGAACTTGAACCATGACATACCTGCGGTCTTGTCTAGGGTTATACCAAGAAATCAGACCACCAAAACCCCCAACAGATTTATTGATGTAAAACTCTGTCTAATAGTCATAAGGAAATCCAAAGTACGGCAACCAAACTTGCGGGCCAAAAGTGGTGGTACGCCTATTCAAAGCAGCATTGTGTGGGACGAAAGTGATGAGAAGATCTTCATCTTCAAGCTCTAAAGGAGTCGCTACTGCCGTGTCTCTCGCAAAGGAATCAACAAATCCAAAGATGCCAATGCCAAAAGGATGATCGCTTGCCTCGGTGGTGAACAGCTGAGATTCATGCAGCATACCTTCGACCGCATCTCGGATGGCCTGACGACGATGCAGAGGAACAGAGTGGCTGGCTTCCGCAATGGCGAGGAAGTCGTGATTTAGCGCGCGATGGGTGAGACCACCACGCCACTGCGAACCACCCGGTCAGCAGGTCCAGGCTCAACCGCCCATCCCAAAGGCAGGAAGGGGACGGGGTTCAATGGGTACTTCGCCATTGTTGCAGCTTAGAGAGCGACGGTGGAGGAGGGCGGTGGAGTAATAGCGATAGGCTGTGGAGGTGGTGAAGCCGAGGCGGAAGGCGGACCGTGAGGGGTAGGAATGGAAACTATGCGTCGTTTGGGAATCCATTGCCATCTTTGTGCTCTGCGGCGCGCTAGGCAAGATGATGACACGTGTCCATAGTGACCGCAACTCTCACATCGGACGGTCTGGCGTTTTTTCCTTGGATGGAAAGTTTTGGGCATAGGAATGTTAGGTGCAAAAGATCCATTAGGGCTCGGGGAGAGTGCAGGGGTAATTGATTCACTTGTTCTTGCCATTTTGTGTGGGCAAACAAATGCCTTATGGCCAGGAGCCGAGCATTGAATGCAAATAAGTCTCGCTGGGCAAGAAATTTTTTGGTGTCCCCATTGAAGGCATTTTGCACATAGCACGGCCCAGTTTGATGCCAGCGTGGTAATCTCTTCCCAAGTATATTGGGCTTGGGCCAAATCCGCCTTGTGTTTATTCGTGAGGGCCGGAGGCCATTGAGAATGCGCAGGAGCATATTTGTAGGCTGAACTTAAAAAACACTGCGGAGGGGAAGGATATGGAATGTCAATCAAGCATTTAAAGCCCCCCAAGATAAGGTAGTTAGCCAATTGTGATTCCTATAATTTCTCCTGGGATAAATAATATTCCTGTAATGAGTGGGCCGTAGTAACTGCTGGGAGTAATTGCTGATTTTCCTTGTCGGTCGCACCTGACTGGGCGCCCAAATTATGGGACGAAATTTGAACTATCGGTGGGTCTCTGCTGCTGCTGTTCATCCGAGTGTTATCCGAAGGCATCGAAGAAGTAGATGCCTCATCAGAATTTGCATTAGAGAAAAGCATGTGATTAATAGGAAGAATATGGAACTTGCTGAGCTCCTGATTACAAGACTTGTCCAAAGTATTATGTTTGTGCATGAAACCCAATTTTGATTTGACCGCCACTGCCCTCCTAGAGGATAGATCAGAAAGCTCTTCATCAGCGTGCCAATGGTGATCATTAGAGAACCGAGAGAATCGCCCATTAAGAAGATGAAAATGGCAAACAAAGTCAGGCCAAATTCGATCCTTGAGACCATAGATGAAGTGTCCCACTTTATTATTGGCCACAGAGAACCTAAATGACCGAGAGGACAATTGGAGCACTTTGAAACCAGAACTAATACCACCAATGCAACAATGAAGAGCAATACCAACTGAATCCACCGAGAGGCAGAAGGAGGCCGAGGCTACCAGAAAGAATTCCTTGGCATCCCGCGAGGGGGAAAATGAACCATGGATCCAAACCTGCGTCTCACCTGATCTGCCAGGGCCAAGCCCGGTGCAAAATCCCAGTGTAGGAGCCCTTCCATCGGAGGGAGAGCTAGAGATCGCCATGATAGGTGGTGGGAGGTGGGAGGAGAGGGGAGAGAGGGGAGGAGAGGAGGAGATCCATCATTTCACCATGTAAAAACAGACCTTATATTGTTGATTCTAAAGTAACTATTAACACTGATCATGCTGCTATTAAATATCTTATGGAAAAGAAAGATGCTAAAACTAGACTTATTAGATGGGTTCTCCTGCTACAAGAATTTGATTTGCATATCATTGATAGAAAGGGAGCTAAGAACCCCGTTGCAGACAACTTGTCTAGGTTAGAGAATATTCTTGATGACCCACTACCTATTGATGATAGCTTTCCTAATGAACAATTAAATGTCATAAATGCTTCTCGTACTGCTCCATGGTATGCTGATTATGCTAATTATATTGTTGCTGAGTTTATGCCACCTAGTTTCACATACCAGCAAAAAAATTCTTCTATGATTTAAGACATTACTTTTGGGATGACCCACATCTTTATAAAGGAGTAGATGGTGTTATTAGATGTTGTGTACCTGAGCATGAACAGGAACAGATCCTACGCAAGTGTCACTCCGAAGCCTATGGAGGACACCATGCTGGAGATAGAACTGCACATAAGGTATTGCAATCTGTTTTTTATTGGCCTACTCTCTTTAAGGATGCCCATAAGTTTGTCTTGTCTTGTGATGAATGTCAAAGAATTGGTAATATTAGTAGACGTCTATTCACTTGTTATTGAACCATTTGATGTTTGGGGTTTTGATTATATGGGACATTTTCCTTCCTCTAATGGGTATACACATATTTTAGTTGCTGTTGATTACGTTACTAAGTGGGTAGAAGCTATTCCAACTAGTAGTGCTGATCATAACACCTCTATTAAGATGCTTAAAGAAGTTATTTTCCCGAGGTTTGGAGTCCCTAGATATTTAATGACTGATGGTGGTTCACATTTCATTCATGGTGCTTTTCGTAAAATGCTTGCTAAGTATGATGTTAATCAGAGAATTGCATCTCCTTATCACCCGCAGTCTAGTGGTCAAGTAGAATTAAGTAATAGAGAGCTCAAATTAATTTTGCAAAAGACTGTTAATAGATCCAGAAAGAATTGGTCCAAGAAACTTGATGATGCATTATGGGCTTATAGAACTGCATATAAATATCCTATGGGTATTTCTCTGTATAAAATGGTTTATGGTAAAGCATGTCACTTACCTCTTGAATTAGAACATAAGGCATATTGGGCTATTAAAGAGCTCAACTACGATTTCAAACTTGCCGGTGAGAAGAGGCTTTTTGACATTAGCTCACTTGATGAATGGAGAACCCAGGCCTATGAAAATGCCAAATTGTTTAAAGAAAAAGTTAAAATATGGCATGACAAAAGGATACAAAAGCGTGAGTTTAATGTAGGTGATTATGTATTGCTATACAACTCTCGTTTAAGATTTTTTTGTAGGAAAACTTCTCTCTAAATGGGAAGGTCCTTACGTTATCGAGGAGGTCTATCGTTCCGGTGCCATAAAAATCAAGAACTTCAAAGGCACAAATCCGAAGGTGGTGAACGGTCAAAAAATCAAACATTATATCTCAGGTAATCCCATAAATGTTGAAACCAACATTATCGAAACCGTAACCCCAGAGGAATACATAAGGGACACTTTCCAGAATGTTTCAGACTCCAAAAAGGAATATGTATGTGGTACGGTAAGTAAACTGACTCCAAAACAGTTCTAATGTCAATTTTTCTCCGTTTTGGAATATTTAGAAAAATAGGAAAATAAGAAGCAGACCGGAAAGAACACGAGGCTTCCACGAGGGTGGAGGGCGCGCCCCCCTGCCTCGTGGGTACCTCGTGCGCTCTCCGGACTCCGTTTTCTTGCATGATACTTCTTTTGGTCGGTGAAAATTCATTATATAATCTCCCGAAGGTTTTGACCACCGTATCATGCAATTATCCTCTGTTCTTGTTCCGAGATGCTTTTTGTCAGGGTTGTCAAGGCCAGGCATCATGTCGTCCCCTCCTCCAACAATGGTGACAACGATGCTTGGCTAATGAAGATAGAGCTAAAGAGGGAAGAACCCATGGAGATCAGCAAGGATGAAGGGATCAAGGGGGGTCACGGAGGACCAAGTTCCGGCAGTAGAAGACATCCTTCAACTTGATCACAATCTTCTTACCCCAACTGAGATCGAAGCTTTCAAGATGATTGAGTTAGCTCGTATTCAAAACAAGTATCTCACACGTGAAAATATTTTGTTGAAGGAGCATATCATCGCACTCAAGGGCATTATCCGCAAGTTGGAGGACCTCCTACGCTCGATGTGTGACTATCCATCATCACCTCCATCTCCTTCACCGGCAAAAGAGACATAATCACATGGGTATAGGCACTCCCCTTGGCAACTTCCAAGCTTGGGGGAGTGCCCCGGTATCGTATCACCATCACTTTTACCTTTATCAATTTTCTTAGTTCGATCCTTTTGGTTATATCTTGATCTAGTAGAATAAAGTTTTAGTTTGATCTAGTTGTGAGTTTTGCTTTATGATCCTTCTATGTAATCGAGTCCGTGAGCTATATAATAAAGATTAGTGTTGATTCAAGGGATTGATTATTTTGCTATGTGATGACCCACAAGTATAGGGGATCTGTCGTAGTTCTTTCGATAAGTAAGAGTGTCGAACCCAACGAGGAGCAGAAGGAAATGATAAGCGGTTTTCAGCAAGGTATTCTCTGCAAGCACTGAAATTATCGGTAACAACTAGTTTTGTGATAAGGTAATTTGTAACGGGTAGCAAGTAATAAAAGTAAATAAGGTGCAGCAAGATGGCCCAATCCTTTTTATAGCAAAGGACAAGCCTGGACAAACTCTTATATGAAGGAAAGCGCTCCCGAGGACACATGGGAATTATCGTCAAGCTAGTTTTCATCACGATCATATGATTTGCATTCGGTACTTTGATAATTTGATATGTGTGTGGACCGGTGCTTGGGTACTGTCCTTACTTGGACAAGCATCCCACTTATGATTAACCCCTATTGCCAGCATCCGCAATTACAACAGAAGTATTAAGGTAAACCTAACCATAGCATGAAACATATGGATCCAAATCAGCCCCTTATGAAGCAATGCATAAACTAGGGTTTAAGCTTCTGTCACTCTAGCAACCCATCATCTACTTATTACTTCCCAATGCCTCCCTCTGGGCCCAAACAATGGTGAAGTGTCATGTAGTCGATGTTCACATGACACCACTAGACGGATGACAGCATACATCTCATCAAAATATCGAATGAATACCAAATTCACATGACTACTTATAGCAAGACTTCTCCCGTGTCCTCAGGAACAAACGTAACTACTCACAAAGCATATTCATGTTCATAATCAGAGGGGTATTAATATGCATAATGGATCTGAACATATGATCTTCCACCAAGTAAACCAACTAGAATCAACTACAAGGAGTAATCAACACTACTAGCAACCCACAGGTACCAATCTGAGGTTTGGATACAAAGATTGGATACAAGAGATGAACTAGGGTTTGAGAGGAGATGGTGCTGGTGAAGATGTTGATGGAGATTGACCCCCTCCCGATGAGAGGATCGTTGGTGATGACGATGGTGATGATTTCCCCCTCCCAGAGGGAAGTTTCCCCGGCAGAACAGCTCCGCCGGAGCCCTAGATTCGTTCCGCCAAGGTTCCGCCTTGTGGCGGCAGAGTTTCATCTCGTGAGCTTGCTTCTAAATTTTTTCTCGGATGAAAGACCTCATATAGCATAAGATGGGCATCGGAGGGCCACCAGGGGGCCCACGAGGCAGGGGCGCGCCTAGGGGGGTAGGGCGTGCCCCCACCCTCGTGGCCAGGGTGTGGCCCCCCTTTGGAACTTTCTTCGCTCAGTACTTTTTATATATTCTGGAAATAACTTCCGTGAAGTTTCAGGACTTTTGGAGCTGTGTAGAATAGGTCTCTAATATTTGCTCCTTTTCCACCCAAGAATTCCAGCTGACGGCATTCCCCCTCTTCATGTAAACCTTGTAAAATAAGAGAGAATAGGCATAAGTATTGAGACATAATGTGTAATAACATCCCATAATGCAATAAATATCGATAAAAAAGCATGATGCAAAATGGACATATCAACTCCCCCTAGCTTAGACCTTGCTTGTCCTCAAGCGAAAGCCAAAATCGAAAAATATGTCCACATGTTTAGAGATAGAGGTGTCGATAAAAATAAAATACGGACATGAGGGCATCATGGTCATTCTTAGAACAACAACAACAATATATATATACATATTGTCATATGGTCTCTTATGCTAAAGTAACAATTCAATCACAATTTCAAGTATGAATCATAAACTTCATTGAAAACTAACAAACTCTAATCTCAGTCATTGAGGCAATTGCAATTTATCATAACATAGGAAAGACTCAATATAAGAGCTTTTCAGCAAGTCCACATACTCAACTATCATTTAGTCTTTCACAATTGCTAACACTCACACAATATTTATGGATATGGAGTTTTAATCAGACACAGAGAAAGATAGGGGCTTATAGTTTTGCCTCCCAAAGTTTTACCTCAAGGGTAATGTCAACAATAATAGTTCATGCAGACTCACATCCAATTAGCTATATGTATCTGGATCTTTCCAACACATTGTGCTTGCCAAAGGATAAAATGTAAATAGGGAAAGGTGAATATCACCAAGACTCTTATGTAAGGTAGGAGATAAAAGTAAAAGATAGTCCCTTCGCAGAGGGAAGCAGAGGTTGTCATGCGCTTTTATGGTTGGATGCACAAAATCTTAATGCAAAAGAACGTCACTTTATATTGCCACTTGTGATATGGACCTTTATTATGCAGTCCGTCGCTTTTATTTCTTCCACATCACAAGATCGTATAAAGCTTATTTTCTCCACCTTAATAAGTCATACATATTTAGAGAGCAATTTTTATTGCTTGCACCGAAGACAACTTACTTGAAGGATCTTACTCAATCCATAGGTAGGTATGGTGGACTCTCATGGCAAAACTAGGTTTAGGGATATTTGGAAGCACAAGTAGTATTTCTACTTGGTGCAAAGAATTGGCTAGCAAGAGAGGGAAAGGCAAGGTCAACATGTTGGATGATCCATGACAGTATAATTTATCTCAGATGTAAGAAAACATAACCCATTACGTTGTCTTCCTTGTCCAACATCAACTCTTTAGCATGTCATATTTTTATGAGTGCTCACAATCATAAAAGTTGTCCAAGATAGTATATTTATATGTGAACCTCTCTTTCTTTATTACTTCCTACTAATTGCAACGATGACCAAAACTATGTTTGTCAACTCTCAACAACTTTTATTCATCATACTCTTTATATGTGAGCTCATTACTTTCCATAAGATCCATATGATCTCTTTATTTCTTTTTATTCTTTCTCTTTTATTTTATTCCCTCAAGATCATAGCAAGATAATCAAGCCCTTGACTCAACACTAATCTTTATTATATATATAGCTCACGGACTCGATTACATAGAAGGATCATAAAGCAAAACTCACAACTAGATCATACTAAAACTTTATTCTACTAGATCAAGATATAACCAAAAGGATCGAACTAAGAAAAACGGTAAAGGTAAAAGTGATGGTGATACGATACCGGGGCACTCCCCCAAGCTTGGTGATACGTCTCCAACGTATCTATAATTTTTTATTGTTCCATGCTATTATATTATCAACCTTGGATGTTTTATATGCATTTATATGCTATTTTTATGTGATTTTTTGGACTAACCTATTAACCTAGAGCCCAGTGCCAGTTTCTGTTTTTTCCTTGTTTTAGAGTATCGCAGAAAACGAAAATCAAACGGAGTCCAATTGACCTGAAACTTCACGGAACTTATTTTTGGACCAGAAGAAGCCCACGAAGTATCGGAGTTGGACCAGGAGAGTCCCGGGCTGCTCACGAGGGTGGGGGCGTGCCCACCCCCCTGGGCGCGCCCCGCTGCCTCATGGACAGCCCAGAGGTCCACTGACACGTCTCCAACGTATCTATAATTTTTTATTGCTCCATGCTATGTCATCTACTGTTTTGGGCAATATTGTGCTTTATTATCCACTTTTATATTATTTTTATGACTAACCTATTAACCGGAGGCCCATCCTAGATTTTCTATTTTTTGCCTATTTCAGTGTTTCGAAGAAAAGGAATATCAAACGGAGTCGAAACGGAACGAAATCAACTGGAGAAGTTATTTTTGGAAGGAAACCTGCCGGATGGACTTGGACCCAACATCAGGAGAGAAGAGAGGTGCCCACGAGGGTGGGGGCGCGCCCCCCTGCCTCGTGGGCCCCCCGAAGCTCCACCGATGTACTTCCTGCACCCATATATACCTACGTATCCTAAAACTTCCAGAATAGGCAATAGATTGGGAGTTCTGTCGCCAGAAGCCTCCGTAGCCACCGAAAACCAATCTAGACCCGTTCCGGCACCCTGCCGGAGGGGGGAAACCCTCTCCGGTGGCCATCTTCATCATCCCGGTGCTCTCCATGACGAGGAGGGAGTAGTTCTCCCTCGGGGCTGAGGGTATGTACCAGTAGCTATGTGTTTGATCTCCCTCTCTCTCGTGTTCTTGATTTGGCACGATCTTGATGTATCGCGAGCTTTGCTATTATAGTTGGATCTTATGTTTCTCCTCCCCCTCTACTCTCTTGTAATGGATTGAGTTTTCCCTTTGAAGTTACCTTATCGGATTGAGTCTTTAAGGATTTGAGAACACTTGATGTATGTCTTGCGTGGGATACCCGTGGTGACAATGGGGTATTCTATTGATCCACTTGATGTATGTTTTGGTGATCAACGTGCAGGTTCCGCCCATGAACCTATGCATAGGGATTGGCACACATTTTCTTCTTGACTCTCTGGTAGAAACTTTGGGGCACTCTTTGAGGTCCTATGTGTTGGTTGAATAGATGAATCTGAGATTGTGTGATGCATATCATATAATCATGCCCACGGATACTTGAGGTGACATTGGAGTATCTAGGTGACATTAGGGTTTTGATTGATTTGTGTCTTAAGGTGTTATTCTAGTATGAACTCTAGGGCTGTTTGTGACACTTATAGGAATAGCCCAACGGATTGATTGGAAAGAATAACTTTGAGGTGGTTTCGTACCCTACCATAATCTCTTCGTCTGTTCTCCGCTATTAGTGACTTTGGAGTGACTCTTTGTTGCATGTTGAGGGATAGTTATGTGATCCAATTATGTTAGTATTGTTGAGAGGACTTGCACTAGCGAAAGTATGAACCCTAGGCCTTGTTTCAACGCATTGCAATACCGTTTACGCTCACTTTTATCATTAATTACCTTGCTGTTTTTATATTTTCAGATTACAAAAACCTTTATCTACTATCCATATACCACTTGTTTCACCATCTCTTCGCCGAACTAGTGCACCTATACAATTTACCATTGTATTGGGTGTGTTGGGGACACAAGAGACTCTTTGTTATTTGGTTGCAGGGTTGCTTGAGAGAGACCATCTTCATCCTACGCCTCCTACGGATTGATAAACCTTAGGTTATCCACTTGAGGGAAATTTGCTACTGTCCTACAAACCTCTGCACTTGGAGGCCCAACAACGTCTACAAGAAGAAGGTTGTGTAGTAGACATCAAGCTCTTTTCTGGCGCCGTTGCCGGGGAGGTGAGTGCTTGAAGGTATATCTTTAGATCTTGCAATCGAGTCTTTTAGTTTCTTGTTTTATCACTAGTTTAGTCTATAAAAGAAAATTACAAAAAAATGGAATTAAGTTTGTCTCATATGCTTCACCTTTTTAATATCTTTCGTGAGTATGATGGAAAGGATAATTGTGCTCAAGTGCTAGAAGAATAAATCTATGAAATGCTTGGCACTAAATATTTGAATGATGAGCATGATTGCAATGTTGTTAGTACGAATTCTTTGAATATCCATGATGCTAATGATATGCAAAGCCACAAGCTTGGGGAAGCTATGTTTGATGAAGATGATATTTTTTGTCCCCCAAGTTTTCATGAGCAAATTTATTATGATGAAAGCATGCCTACTATCTATGATGATTATTGTGATGACACGTATCCTTTAAAGAATAATAATAACAATGAACCTTGTCATCTTGATCTTAATTTTCAATCACATGATAGTTATTTTGTTGAGTTTGCTCCCACTATTATTCATGAGAAGAATTTTGCTTATGTGGAGAGTAGTAAATTTTCTATGCTTGTAGATCATGAAAATAATTCTTTAGGTGCTGGTTATTTTGTTGAATTCATTCATGATGCTACTGAAAATTATTATGAGGGAGGAACATATGCTTGTAGGAATTGCAATGATATCAAATTTCCTCTCTATGCGCTTAAAATCTTGAAGCTATGCTTGTTTTACCTTCCTATGCAAGTTGATTCTCATTCCCATAAGTTGTTTGCTCACAAAATCCCTATGCATAGTAAGTGGGTTAGACTTAAATGTGTTAGTCATATTCTTCAAGATGCTCTCTTTATGTTTCAATTCTTATCTTTTATGTGAGCATCATTGAAATCATCATGCCTAGCTAGGGGCGTTAAACGATAGCGCTTCTTGGGAGGCAACCCAATTTTATTCTTGTTCCTTGCTTTTTTTCCTGTTTAGTAATAAATAATTCATCTAGCCTCTGTTTAGATGTGGTTTTATGCTTTTAATTAGTGTTTGTGCCTAGTAGAACCTTTGGGAAGACTTGGGGAGAGTCTTGTTGATCATGCTGTAAAAAACAGAAACTTTAGCGCTCACGAGAATTGCTGCCATGTTTATTTGGAGAGTGTTATTTAGTTAATTCTTTTTGAAGATGATTAATAGATAAATTCCTCAGGTCCATCAATTTATTTGAGAATTGTATGAGTTCCAGAAGTATACGTTTGATCCATATTACTACAGACTGTTCTGTTTTTGACAGATTCTGTTTTCTATGTGTTGTTTGCTTATTTTGATGAATCTATGGCTAGTAAAATAGTTTATAAACCATAGAGAAGTTGGAATACAATAGGTATAACACCAATATAAATAAATAACGAGTTCATTACAGTACCTTGAAGTGGTGATTTACTTTCTTATACTAACGGAGCTCGCGAGATTTTCTACTTTAAGTTTTGTGTTGTGAAGTTTTCAAGTTTTGGGTAAAGATTTGATGGATTATGGAACAAGGAGTGGAAAGAGCCTAAGCTTGGGGATGCCCATGGCACCCCCAATATAATCGAAGGACACCTAAAAGCCAAAGCTTGGGGATGCCCCGGAAGGCATCCCCTCTTTCGTCTACTTCTATCAGTAACTTTACTTGGAGCTATATTTTTATTCACCACGTGATATGTGTTTTGCTTGGAGCGTCAATTTATTTTGTTATGATTTGCTTTCTGTTATTTAGAACAATGTTTTGCATCTTTTATTTCAATAAAAGTGGCATTGATAGTCTTTACTATGCCTATTTTAGAAGTCCACATGTTGCTGTTTGAAAACAGAAAGTTTACCTCTGTTGCAATAATTCCCTAGAAAAGTCAGAATGTGATAAAATGTTGAAACCTTTTGCATATTAAGCTATGATAAATTTACTACAGTGGGAATTTTCTTTCATAATTTTGGGAGCTAGGTAAGTATGGATGTTGCAGCATTCTTTACAGACTATCCTGTTTAGGCAGATTGCTGTTATGTTTGCATTGTTTGCATATGTTTGCTTCTTTAATGATTCTATTTGAGGATAGGACTATTAAATATGCAGAGGCATTTAGTATGCAATGTTGAATAATAAATTTAGTGATTTTCTACAGTAGATTATGATAAGGTTTTTGCAATGTGTTATACTAACTTATCTCACGAGTCCTTGTTGAGTTTTGTGTGGATGAAGCTTTTGAGATTTAGGGAGACCGTGATATGAGAGGAATTAAGGAGACACAAAAGCTCAAGCTTGGGGATGCCCAAGGCATCCCAAGATAATATTTCAAGAAGTCTCAAGCATCTAAGCTTGGGGATGCCCTGGTTGGCATCCCACCTTTCTTCTTCAACAACTATCGGTTAGTATCGGTTGATCCTAAGTTTTTGCTTCTTCACATGATGTTTGATATTCTTAGATGTCATTTTCTTTTGCTTTGCTTGCTGTTTGAATAAAGTACCAATATCTGAAATTCTTAAATGTTAGAGAGTCTTCACATAGCTGCATAATTATTCGACCACTCATTGATCTTCACTTATATCTTTCGGAGTAGTTTGTCGTTTGCTCTAGTGCTTCACTTATATATTTTAGAGCATGGTGGTAGTTTTATTTTGAAGAAATAGATGAACTCTCATCCTTCACTTAGATTATTTTGAGAGTCTTAAACATCATGGTAATGTGCTTAATCCTAATATGCTAGGTATTCAAGACTAGTAAAAACTTTCTTATGAGTGTGTTGAATACTAAGAGAAGTTTGATGCTTGATGATTGTTTTGAGATATGGAGGTAATAATATCAAAGTCATGCTAGTTGAGTAGTTGTGAAATTGAGAAATGCTTGTGTTGAAGTTTGCAAGTCCCGTAGCATGCATGTATGGTAAACGTTGTGTAACAAATTTGAAACATGAGGTGTTATTTGATTGTCCTCCTTATGAGTGGCGGTCGGCGACGAGCGATGGTCTTTTCCTACTAATCTATCCCCCTAGGAGCATGCGCGTAGTGCCGAGGTTTTTGATGACTTGTAGATTTTTGCAATAAGTATGTGAGTTCTTTATGACTAATGTTGAGTCCATGGATTATACGGACTCTCACCCTTCCATCCTTGCTAGCCTCTTCGGTATCGTGCGTTGCCCTTTCTCACATTGAGAGTTGGCGCAAACTTCGTCGGTGCATCCAAACCCCATGATATGATACGCTCTTTCACACATAAACCTCCTTATATCTTCCTCAAAACAGCCACCATACCTACCTATTATGGCATTTCCATAGCCATTCCGAGATATATTGCCATGCAACTTTCCACCGTTGCGTTTATTATGACACGCATTATCATTGTCATATTGCTTTGCATGATCATGTAGTTGACATCGTATTTGTGGCAAAGCCACCATTCATAATTTTTCATACATGTCGCTCTTGATTCATCGCAATCCCGGTACACCGCCGGAGGCATTCCTATAGAGTCATCTTTGTTCTAGTATCGAGTTGTAATCATTGAGTTGTCAAAAAATAGAAGTGTGATGATCATCATTTTCTAGAGCATTGTCCCAAGTGAGGAATAAAAAATAAAAAGAGAAAGGCCATAAAAAAAGAGAGAAAGGCCATAAAAAAGAGAAGGCCCAAAAAAAGAGAAAGGCCATAAAAAAGAGAAGGCCCAAAAAAATGAAAATGGGAGAAAAGAGAGAAGGGACAATGCTACTATCCTTTTACCACACTTGTGCTTCAAAGTAGCACCATGATCTTTGTAGTAGAGAGTCTCTTGTTTTTTCACTTTCATATACTAGTGGGAATTTTTCATTATAGAACTTGGCTTGTATATTCCGATAATGGGCCTCCTCAAGTGCCCTAGGTCTTCGTGAGCAAGCAAGTTGGATGCACACCCACTTAGTTTCTTTTGTTGAGATTTCATACATTTATAGCTCTAGTGCATCCGTTGCATGGCAATCCCTACTCCTTGCATTAACATCAATCGGTGGGCATCTCCATAGCCCATTGATTAGCCTCGTTGATGTGAGACTTTCTCCTTTTTGTCTTCTCCACATAACTCCCCTCATTATATTCTATTCCACCCATAGTGCTATATCCATGGCTCGCGCTCATGTATTGCGTGAAAGTTTATGAGTTTGAGATTACTAAAGTATGAAACAATTGCTTGGCTTGTCATCGGGGTTGTGCATGATGAGAGCATTCTTGTGTGACGAAAATGAAACATGACTAAACTATATGATTTTGTAGGGATGAACTTTCTTTGCCCATGTTATTTTGAGAAGACATAATTGCTTAGTTAGTATGCTTGAAGTATTATCATTTTTATGTCAATATGAACTTTTGTCTCGAATCTTTCGGATCTGAATATGCATACCACAATTAAGAAGAATTACATTGAAATTATGCCAAGTAGCACTCCGCATCAAAAATTCTGTTTTTATCATTTACCTACTCGAGGACGAGCAGGAATTAAGCTTGGGGATGCTTGATACGTCTCCAACGTATCTATAATTTTTGATTGCTCCATGCTATGTTATCTATTGTTTTGGGCAATATTGGGCTTTATTATCCACTTTTATATTATTTTTGGGACTAACCTATTAACCGGAGGCCCGCCCAGATTTGCTGTTTTTTGCCTATTTCAGTGTTTCGAAGAAAAGGAATATCAAACGGAGTCGAAATGGAACAAAATCAATTGGAGAAGTTATTTTTGGAAGGAAAGCTACCGGATGGACTTGGACCCCACATCAGGAGAGAAGGGAGGTGCCCACGAGGGTGGGGGCGCGCCCCCTGCCTCGTGAGGCCCCCGAAGCTCCACCGACGTACTTCCTGCACCCATATATACCTACGTATCCTAAAACTTCCAGAACAAGCAATAGATCGGGAGTTCCGCCGCCAGAAGCCTCTGTAGCCATCGAAAACCAATCTAGACCCGTTTCGGCACCCTGCCGGAGGGGGGAATCCCTCTCCGGTGGCCATCTTCATCATCCCGGTGCTCTCCATGACGAGGGGGAGTAGTTCTCCCTCGGGGCTGAGGGTATGTACCAGTAGATATGTGTTTGATCTCCCTCTCTCTCGTGTTCTTGATTTGGCACAATCTTGATGTATCGCGAGCTTTGCTATTATAGTTGGATCTTATGTTTCTCCTCCCCATCTACTCTCTTGTAATGGATTGAGTTTTCCCTTTGAAGTTACCTTATCGGATTGAGTCTTTAAGGATTTGAGAACACTTGATGTATGTCTTGCGTGGGATACCCGTGGTGACAATGGGGTATTCTATTGATCCACTTGATGTATGTTTTGGTGATCAACTTGTGGGTTCCGCCCATGAACCTATGCATAGGGGTTGGCACACGTTTTCGTCTTGACTCTTCGGTACAAACTTTGGGGCACTCTTTGAGGTCCTATGTGTTGGTTGAATAGATGAATCTGAGATTGTGTGATGCATATCATATAATCATGCCCACAGATACTTGAGGTGACATTGGAGTATCTAGGTGACATTAGGGTTTTGATTGATTTGTGTCTTAAGGTGTTATTCTAGTACGAACTCTAGGGTTGTTTGTGACACTTATAGGAATAGCCCAACGGATTGATTGGAAAGAATAACTTTGAGGTGGTTTCGTACCCTACCATAATCTCTTCATTTGTTCTCCGCTATTAGTGACTTTGGAGTGACTCTTTGTTGCATGTTGAGGGATAGTTATGTGATCCAATTATGTTATTATTGTTGAGAGGACTTGCACTAGTGAAAGTATGAACCCTAGGCCTTGTTTCAACGCATTGCAATACCGTTTGTGCTCACTTTTATCATTAGTTACCTTGCTGTTTTTATATTTTCAGATTACAAAAACCTTTATCTACCATCCATATACCACTTGTTTCACCATCTCTTCGCCGAACTAGTGCACCTATACAATTTACCATTGTATGGGTGTGTTGGGGACACAAGAGACTCTTTGTTATTTGGTTGCAGGGTTGCTTGAGAGAGACCATCTTCATCCTACGCCTCCTACGGATTGATAAACCTTAGGTCATCCACTTGAGGGAAATTTGCTACTGTCCTACAAACCTCTGCACTTGGAGGCCCAACAACGTCTACAAGAAGAAGGTTGTGTAGTAGACATCACTTGGCAGTTGCCAAGGGGAGTGCCCATACCCATGTGTTTATGTTGCCTTCCTCGGAGGTGGTGACGAAGGAGTTGTTGATGATGTAGGCTTGTCGTCCATCTTCCAAGGCATAGGCTCACCATCATAGAAGGATGATTGAGTCTCCGGAATCCTCAAATCTGCAGCCAAACTCATCCTCTTGAATCTGTATTCATACTCACAGTTTTGGTTTTGCAGGTCATAGATTTGGGCTTGGAGGCGCTCGATTTTCTCGTGAAGCTTGAAGATGGCCTCCCCAATGTCCTTGGCATCCAGCTTGTTGTTGTTGGTGAACTCCGTGATCATTATGTGATTGGAGTCGAGTCCACGCTCCACCATCTCCTGACACTTGAAAACTTGTTGCTCCATCGCCTCGAGCCTTGTCTCCATGCTTCCGGTCCTCCTCAGTCTCTCCACATCGTGGATGTGCAACAACCCCTCATGCATCTCAATGGTTTGAGGGTGTTGCGGCACTTCTGCGAGGTAGGGGTTGATGACCTTCTCGAAGAACTTGTCCTTGCGGGCACTTGGAGATGCCATGGCGATCTAGATCTGTCAGAAAAACAACTTGAAACAAAGATATGAGATATTTGCGTGATACGGTGGTCAAAACCTTCGGGAGATTATATAACGAATTTTTATCGACCAAAAGAAGTATCATGCAAGAAAATGGAGTCTAGAGAGTGCACGAGGTGCCCACGAGGCAGGGGCACGCCCAGGGGGTTAGGGCGCGCCCTCCACCCACGTGGAAGCCTCGTGTCCTTTCCGGCCTACTTCTTATTTTCCTATTTTCTTAAATATTCCAAAAGGGAGAAAAATTACCATTAGAAATGTTCTGGAGTTGTTTTACTTACCGTACCACGTACCTATTCCTTTTCGGAGTTTGAAACGTTCCGAAAAGTGTCCCTTATGTATTCCTCCGGGGTTACAATTTCAATAATATTAGTTTCAACATTTATGGGATTACCTGAGATATAATGTTTGATTCTCTGACCGTTCACCACCTTTGGATTTGTGCCTTCAAAGTTGTTGGTTTTTATGGCATCGGAACGATAGACCTCCTCGATAACGTAAGGACCTTCCCATTTAGAGAGAAGCTTGCCTGCAAAAAATCTTAAACGAGAGTTGTATAGCAATACATAATCACCTACATTAAACTCACGCTTTTGTATCCTTTTGTCATGCCGTATTTTAAATTTTTCTTTAAACAGTTTGGCATTTTCATAGACCTGGGTTCTCCATTCATCAAGTGAGCTAATGTCAAATAGCCTCTTCTCACCGGCAAGCTTGAAATCATAATTGAGCTCTTTAATGGCCCAATATGCCTTATGTTCTAGTTCGAGAGGTAAGTGACATGCTTTACCATAAACCATTTTATATGGAGACATACCCATAGGATTTTTATATGCAGTTCTATAAGCCCATGATGCATCATCAAGTTTGTTGGACCAATTCTTTCTAAATCTATTAACAGTCTTTTGCAAAATTAATTTGAGCTCTGTATTACTCAATTCTACTTGACCACTAGACTGAGGGTGATAAGGAGATGCAATTCTATGATTAACATCATACTTAGCAAGCATTTTACGAAAGGCACCATGAATAAAATGTGAACCATCATCAGTCATTAAATATCTAGGTACTCCAAAACTCGAGAAAATAACTTCTTTAAGCATCTTAATAGAGGTGTTATGATCAGCACTACTAGTTGGAATAGCTTCTACCCACTTAGTAACATAATCAACAGCAACTAAAATATGTGTATACCCATTAGAGGAAGGAAATGGTCCCATATAATCAAAGCCCCAAACATCAAATGGTTCAATAACAAGTGAATAATTCATAGGCATTTCTTGACGTCTACTAATATTACCAATTCTTTGACATTCATCACAAGACAGACAAACTTATGGGCATCCTTGAAGAGAGTAGGCCAATAAAAACCGGATTGCAATACCTTGTGTGCAGTTCTATCTCCAGCATGGTGCCCTCCATAAGCCTCGGAGTGACACTTGCGTAGGATCTGTTCATGTTCGTGCTCAGGTACACTACATCTAATAATACCATCTAGTCCTTCTTTATAAAGATGT
Source organism: Triticum urartu (assembly GCF_056163025.1). Lineage (NCBI taxonomy): Eukaryota > Viridiplantae > Streptophyta > Magnoliopsida > Poales > Poaceae > Triticum > Triticum urartu. Next base: position 456,533,117 of record NC_141877.1, read on the forward strand.
GGGTCATCCCAAAAGTAATGTCTCAAATCATAGAAAAACTTTTTCTTTTGCTGGTATGTGAAACTAGGTGGTATGAATTTAGCAACAATGTAATTAGCATAATCAGCATACCATGGAGCAGTACGAGAAGCATTTATGACATTTAATTGTTCATCGGGAATGTTGGGGAACGTAGTAATTTCAAAATTTTCCTACGCACACGCAAGATCATGGTGATGCATAGCAACGAGAGGGGAGAGTGTTGTCTACGTAACCTTGTAGACCGGCAACAGAAGTGTTGACACAACGTAGAGGAAGTAGTCGTACGTCTTCCCGGTCCGACCGATCCAAGTACCGAACGTACGGCACCTCCGAGTTCTGCACACGTACAACTCGGTGACGTCCCTCGAGTTCCGATCCAGCAAAATGTTGAGGGAGAGTTTCGTCAGCATGACGGCGTGATGACGGTGATGATGTTCTACCGACGCAGGGCTTCGCCTAAGCACCGCTACGATATGATCGAGGTGGAATATGGTGGAAGGGGGCACCGCACACGGCTAAGGAACGATCACGAGGATCAACTTGCGTGTCATGGGGTGCCCCCTTGCCTCAGTATATAAAGGAGGGAGAGGGGGAGGTGCGGCCGGCCCTATGGGTGCTCCTGGAGGAGTCCTACTCCAACCGGGAGTAGGACTCCCCCCTCTTGCCTTGTTGGAAAAGGAAGGAGGAAGGGAGAAAGAGGAAAGGGGGGCGCCGCCCCCCTTCCTTGTCCTATTCGGACTAGGGGAGGAGGGGGCGCGCGGCCTGCCCTGGCCGGCCCTCCTCTTCTCCCTTATGGCCCATGTAGGCCCAATAACCCCCGGGGGGGTTCCGGTAACCCCCTGGTACTCCGGTAAAATCCCGATTTCACCCGGAACGTTTCCAATATCCAAATATAGGCTTCCAATATATCAATCTTTATGTCTCGACCATTTCGAGACTCCTCGTCATGTTCGTGATCACATCCGGGACTCCGAACAACCTTCGGTACATCAAAACACAAAAACCCTAATTATGATCGTCACCGAACTTTAAGCATGCAGACCCTACGGATTCGAGAACTATGTAGACATGACCGAGACATGTCTCCGGTCAATAACCAATAGCGGAACCTGGATGCTCATATTGGCTCCTACATATTCTACGAAGATCTTTATCGGTCAGACCGCATAACAACATACGTTGTTCCCTTTGTCATCGGTATGTTACTTGCCCGAGATTCGATCGTCGGTATCTCAATACCTAGTTCAATCTTGTTACCGGCAAGTCTCTTTACTCGTTCCGTAATACATCATCCTGCAACTAACTTATTAGTTGCAATGCTTGCAAGTCTTGAGTGATGTGCATTACCGAGAGGGCCCAGAGATACCTCTCCGACAATCAGAGTGACAAATCCTAATCTCGAAATACGCCAACCCAACAAGTACCTTCGGAGACACCTGTAGAGAACCTTTATAATCACCCAGTTACGTTGTGACATTTGGTAGCACATAAAGTGTTCCTCCGGTAAACGGGAGTTGCATAATCTCATAGTCATAGGAACATGTATAAGTTATGAAGAAAGCAATACCAACAAACTAAACGATCAAGTGCTAAGCTAACGGAATGGGTCAAGTCAATCACATCATTCTCCTAATGATGTGATCCCGTTAATCAAATGACAACTCATGTCTATGGTAAAGAAACATAACCATCTTTGATTAATGAGCTAGTCAAGTAGAGGCATACTAGTGACTCTCTGTTTTTGTCTATGTATTCACACATGTATTATGTTTCCGGTTAATACAATTCTAGCATGAATAATAAACATTTATCATGATATAAGGAAATAAATAATAACTTTATTATTGCCTCTAGGGCATATTTCCTTCAGTCTCCCACTTGCACTAGAGTCAATAATCTAGATTACACAGTAATGATTCTAACACCCATGGAGCCTTGGTGCTGATCATGTTTTGCTCGTGGAAGAGGCTTAGTCAGCGGGTCTGCAACATTCAGATCCGTATGTATCTTGCAAATTTCTATGTCTCCCACTTGGACTAAATCCCAAATAGAATTGAAGCGTCTCTTGATGTGTTTGGTTCTCTTGTGAAATCTGGATTACTTCGCCAAGGCAATTGCACCAGTATTGTCACAAAAGATTTTCATTGGACCCGATGCACTAGGTATGACACCTAGATCGGATATGAACTCCTTCATCCAGACTCCTTCGTTTGCTGCTTCCGAAGCATCTATGTACTCCGCTTCACATGTAGATCCCGCCATGATGCTTTGTTTAGAACTGCACCAACTGACAGCTCCACTGTTCAGTAAAAACACGTATCCGGTTTGCGATTTAGAATCATCCGGATCAGTGTCAAAGCTTGCATCAACGTAACCATTTACGATGAGCTCTTTGTCACCTCCATATACGAGAAACATATCCTTAGTCCTTTTCAGGTATTTCAGGATGTTCTTGACCGCTGTCCAGTGATCCACTCCTAGATCACTTTGGTACCTCCCTGCTAGACTTATAGCAAGGCACACATCAGGTCTGGTACACAGCATTGCATACATGATAGAGCCTATGGCTGAAGCATAGGGAACATCTTTCATTTTCTCTCTATCTTCTGCGTGAAGGAAATATGCCCTAGAGGCAATAATAAAGTTATTATTTATTTCCTTATATCATGATAAATGTTTATTATTCATGCTAGAATTGTATTAACCGGAAACATAATACATGTGTGAATACATAGACAAACAGAGTGTCACTAGTATGCCTCTACTTGACTAGCTCGTTAATCAAAGATGGTTATGTTTCCTAACCATGAACAAAGAGTTGTTATTTGATTAACGAGGTCACATCATTAGTTGAATGATCTGATTGACATGACCCATTCCATTAGCTTAGCGCCCGATCGTTTAGTATGTTGCTATTGCTTTCTTCATGACTTATACATGTTCCTATAACTATGAGATTATGCAACTCCTGTTTACCGGAGGAACACTTTGGGTACTACCAAACGTCACAACGTAACTGGGTGATTATAAAGGAGTACTACAGGTGTCTCCAAAGGTACATGTTGGGTTGGCGTATTTCGAGATTAGGTTTTGTCACTCCGATTGTCGGAGAGGTATCTCTGGGCCCTCTCGGTAATGCACATCACATAAGCCTTGCAAGCATTGCAACTAATGAGTTAGTTGCGGGATGATGTATTACATAACAAGTAAAGAGACTTGTCGGTAACGAGATTGAACTAGGTATTGGATACCGACGATCGAATCTCGGGCAAGTAACATACCGATGACAAAGGGAACAACGTATGTTGTTATGCGGTCTGACCGATAAAGATCTTCGTAGAATATGTAGGAGCCAATATGGGCATCCAGGTCCCGCTGTTGGTTATTGACCGGAGACATGTCTCGGTCATGTCTACATTGTTCTCGAACCCGCAGGGTCCGCACGCTTAAGGTTACGATGACAGTTATATTATGAGTTTATGCATTTTGATGTACCGAAGTTAGTTCGGAGTCCCGGATGTGATCACGGACATGACGAGGAGTCTCGAAATGGTCGAGACATAAAGATTGATATATTGGAAGCCTATGTTTGGATATCGGAGTGTTCCGGGTAAAATCGGGATTTTATCAGAGTACCAGGAGGTTACCGGAACCCCCCGGGAACCATATGGGCCTTAGTGGGCTTTAGTGGAAAGGAGAAAGGGGCAGCCCAAGGTGGCCGCGCGCCTCCCCCCTTCCCCTAGTCCTATTAGGACTAGGAGAGGTGGCCGGCCCCCCTCTCTCTCTTCCCCCCCCCCCCCCCCCGAGGAATCCTATTCCAACTAGGATTGGGGGGGGATCCTACTCCAGAGGGAGTAGGACTCTCCTGGCGCGCCCCTTGTGGCCGGCCAGGCTCCCCCCCTTTGGTCCTTTATATACTGAGGTAGAGTCACCCTAGAACACACAAGTTGATCCACGTGATCTATTCCTTAGCCGTGTGCGGTGCCCCCAGCCACCATAGTCCTCGATAATACTGTAGCGGAGTTTAGGCGAAGCCCTGCTGCTGTAGTACATCAAGATCGTCACCACGCCGTCGTGCTGACGGAACTCTTCCCCGACACTTTGCTGGATCGGAGTCCATGGATCGTCATCGAGCTGAACGTGTGCTCGAACTCGGAGGTGCTGTAGTTTCGGTGCTTGATCGGTTGGATCGTGAAGACGTATGACTACTTCCTCTATGTTGCGTCAACGCTTCCGCAGTCGGTCTGCGTGGGTACGTAGACAACACTCTCCCCTCTCGTTGCTATGCATCACATGATCTTGCGTGTGCGTAGGAAAATTTTGAAATTACTACGAAACCCAACAGTGGCATCCGAGCCTAGGTTATTTATGTTGATGCTATATGCACGAGTAGAACACAAGTGAGTTGTGGGCGATATAAGTCATACTGCCTACCAGCATGTCATACTTTGGTTCAGCGGTATTGTTGGATGAGACGACCCGGACCAACCTTATGCGAACGCTTACGCGAGACCGGTTCCCCCGACGTGCTTTGCACACAGGTGGCTTGCGGGCGACTGTCTCTCCAACTTTAGTTGAACCAAGTATGGCTATGCCCGGTCCTTGCGAAGGTTAAAACGGAGTCTATTTGACAAACTATCGTTGTGGTTTTGATGCGTAGGTGAGATTGGTTCTTACTTAAGCCCGTAGCAGCCACGTAAAACTTGCAACAACAAAATAGAGGACGTCTAACTTGTGTTTGCAGGGCATGTTGTGATGTGATATGGTCAAGGCATGATGCTGAATTTTATTGTATGAGATGATCATGTTTTGTAACCGACTTATCGGCAACTAGCAGGAGCCATATGGTTGTCGCTTTATTGTATGCAATGAAATCGCGATGTAATGCTTTACTTTATTACTAAGCGGTAGTGATAGTCGTGGAAGCATAAGATTGGCGAGACGACAACGATGCTGCGATGGAGATCAAGGTGTCGCGCCGGTGACGATGGTGATCATGATGGTGCTTCGAAGATGGAGATCGCAAGCACAAGATGATGGCCATATCATATCACTTATATTGATTGCATGTGATGTTTATCCTTTTATGCATCTTATCTTTCTTTGATTGACGGTAGCATTATAAGATGATCTCTCACTAAATTATCAAGATGTGTTCTCCCTGAGTATGCACCGTTGCCAAAGTTCGTCGTGCCCAGACACCATGTGATGATCGGGTGTGATAAGCTCTACGTCCATCTACAACGGGTGCAAGCCAGTTTTGCACACGCGGAATACTCAGGTTAAACTTGACGAGCCTAGCATATGCAGATATGGCCTCGGAACACGGAGACCGAAAGGTCGAGCGTGAATCATATAGTAGATATGATCAACATAGTGATGTTCACCATTGAAAACTACTCCATCTCACGTGATGATCGGTTATGGTTTAGTTGATATGGATCACGTAATCACTTAGAAGATTAGAGGGATGTCTATCTAAGTGGGAGTTCTTAAGTAATATGATTAATTGAACTTAAATTTATCATGAACTTAGTCCTGGTAGTATTTTGCAAATTATGTTGTAGATCGATAGCTTGCGTTGTTGCTTTCATATGTTTATTTTGATATGTTCCTAGAGAAAAATATTGTTGAAAGATGTTAGTAGCAATGATGCGGATTGGATCCGTGATCTAAGGTTTATCCTCATTGCTGCACAGAAGAATTATGTCCTTGATGCACCGCTAGGTGACGGGCCTATTGCAGGAGCAGATGCAGACGTTATGAACGTTTGGCTAGCTCAATATGATGACTACTTGATAGTTTAGTGCACCATGCTTAACAGCTTAGAATCGGGACTTCAAAGACGTTTTTGAACGTCATGGACCATATGAGATGTTCCAGGAGTTGAAGTTTCAAGCAAATACCCGAGTTGAGAGATATGAAGTCTCCAACAAGTTCTATAGCTAAAAAGATGGAGGAGAATCGCTCAACTAGTGAGCATGTGCTCAGATTGTCTGGGTACTACAATCGCTTGCATCAAGTGGGAGTTAATCTTCCAGATAAAATAGTGATTGACAGAATTCTCTAGTCACCATCACCAAGTTAGTAGAACTTCGTGATGAACTATAATATGCAAGGGATGACAAAAGTAATTCCCAAGCTCTTCGTGATGCTAAAATCGACGAAGGTAGAAATCAAGAAAAACATGAAGTGTTGATGGTAGACAAGACCACTAGTTTCAAGAAAAGGGCAAAAGGAAGAAGGGGAACTTCAAGAAGAACGGCAAGCAAGTTGCTGCTCAAGTGAAGAAGCCCAAGTCTGGACCTAAGCCTGAGACTAAGTGCTTCTACTGCAAAGGGACTGATCGCTGGAAGCGGAACTACCCCAAGTGATTGGCGGATAAGAAGGATGGCAAAGTGAACATAAGTATATTTGATATACATGATTATTGATGTGTACTTTACTAGTGTTTATAGCAACCCCTCAGTATTTGATACTAGTTCAGTTGCTAAGAGTAGTAACTCGAAAACGGGAGTTGCAGAATGAACAGAAACTAGTTAAGGGTGAAGTGACGATGAGTGTTGGAAATAGTTCCAAGATTGATATGATCATCATCGCACACTCCCTATACTTTCGGGATTAGTGTTGAACCTAAATAAGTGTTATTTGGTGTTTGCGTTGAGCATGAATATGATTTGATCATGTTTATTGCAATACGGTTATTCATTAAAGTCAGAGAATAATTGTTGTTCTGTTTACATGAATAAAACCTTCGATGGTCATACACCCAATGAAACAAGTTCATTGGATCTCGATCATAGTGATACACATATTCATAATATTGAAACCAAAAGATGCGAAGTTAATAATGATAGTGCAACTTATTTGTAGCACTGCCATTTAGGTCATATTGGTATAAAGCGCATGAAGAAACTCCATGCTGATGGGATTTTGGAATCACTTGATTATGAATCACTTGATGCTTGCGAACCATGCCTCATGGGCAAGATGACTAAGACTCCGTTCTCCGGAGCGAGCAACTGACTTATTGGAAATAATACATACTGATGTATGCGGTCCGATGAGTGTTAAGGCTCATGGCAAGTATCGTTGTTTTCTGAACTTCACAGATGATTTGAGCGGATATGGGTATATCTACTTGATGAAACATAAGTCTGAAACATTTGAAAAGTTCAAAAGAATTTCAGAGTGAAGTGGAAAATCATCGTCACAAGAAAATAAAGTTTCTACGATCTGATCACGGAGACAAATATTTGAGTTACGAGTTTGGTATTCAATTAAAACAATGTGGAATAGTTTCACAAACTCATGCCACATGGAACACCACAGCATAATGGTGTGTCCGAACGTCATAACCGTACTTTATTGGATATAGTGCAATCTATCACTATTGGATATAGTGCAATCTATGATGTCTCTTACCGATCTACCACTATCGTTTTGGGGTTATGCATTAGAGACAGCTGCATTCACGTTAAATAGGGCACCATCTAAATCCGTTGAGACGACACCATGTGAACTATGGTTTGGCAAGAAACCTAAGTTGTCGTTTCTTAAAGTTTGGGGTTGCGATGCTTATATGAAAAAGTTTCATCCTGATAAGCTCAAACTCAAATCGGAGAAGTGCGTCTTCATAGGATATCCAAAGGAAACTATTGGATACACCTTCTATCACAGATCCGAAGGCAAGACTTTTGTTGCTAAATTCAGGAACTTTCTGGAGAAGGAGTTTCTCTCGAAAGAAGTGAGTGGGAGGAAAGTAGAACTTGATGAGGTAACTATACCTGCCCCCTTATTGGAAAGTAGTTCATCACAGAAATCTGTTCCTGTGACTACTACACCAATTAGTGAGAAAGCTAATGATGATGATCATGTAACTTCAAATCAAGTTACTACCGAATCTCGTAGGTAAACCAGAGTGAGATCTGCACCAGAGTGGTACGGTAATCCTGCTCTGGAGGTCATGTTACTTGACCATGACGAACCTATGAACTATTAGGAAGCGATGATGAGCCCAGATTCCGCAAAATGGCTTGAAGCCATGAAATCTGAGATGAGATCCATATATGAGAACAAAGTATGGACTTTGGTTGACTTGCCCGATGTTCGGCAAGCCATTGAGATTAAATGGATCTTCAAGAAGAAGACTGACGCTGATGGTAATGTTACTGTCTACAAAGCTCGACTTGTCGCAAAAGGTTTTCGACAAGTTCAAGTGGTTGACTACGATGAGACCTTCTCACCCGTAGCGATGCTTAAGTCTGTCCGAATCATGTTAGCAATTGCCGCGTTTTATGAAATCTGGCAAATGGATAAACAAAACTGCATTCCTTAATGGATTTATTAAAGAAGAGTTGTATATGATGCAACCAGAAGGTTTTGTCAATCCTAAAGGTGCTAACAAAATATGCAATCTCCAAGCGATCCATCTATGGACTGGTGCAAGCATCTCGGAGTTGGAATATACGCTTTGATAAGTTGATCAAAGCATATAGTTTTATACAGACTTGCGGTGAAGCCTGTATTTACAAGAAAGTGAGTGGGAGCACTACAGCATTTCTGATAAGTATATGTGAATGACATATTGTTGATCGGAAATAATGTAGAATTATTCTGTAAAGCATAAAGGAGTGTTTGAAAGGAATTTTTCAAAGAAATACTTCGGTGAAGCTGCTTACATATTGAGCTTCAAGATCTATAGAGATAGATCAAGACGTTTGATAAGTTTTTTCAATGAGTACATACCTTGACAAGTTTTTGAAGTAGTTCAAAATGGAGCGGTCAAAGAAAGAGTTCTTGCCTATATTGCAAGGTGTGAAGTTGAGTAAGACTCAAAGCCCGACCACGGCAGAAGATAGAAAGAGAATGAAAGTCATTCCCTATGCCTTGGCCATAGGTTCTATAAAGTATGTCATGCTGTATACCAGATCTATTGTATACCCTGCACTGATTTGGCAAGGGAGTACAATAGTGATCTAGGAGTAGATCACTGGACAGCGGTCAGAATTATCCTTAATAAAATAAGGATATGTTTCTCAATTATGGAGGTGACAAAAAGGTTCGTCGTAAAAAGTTACGTCGATGCAAGCTTTGACACTGATCCAGATGACTCTAAGTCTCAATCTGGATACATATTGAAAGTGGGAGCAATTAGCTAGAAGGAGCTCCATGCAGAGCATTGTTGACATAGAAATTTGCAAAATACATGCGGATCTGAATGTGGCAGACCCGTTGACTAAACTTCTCTCACAAGCAAAACATGATCACTTTTTGGGTCTTAATCACATAGCGATGTGAACTAGATTATTGAATCTAGTAAACCCTTTGGGTGTTAGTCACATGGAGATGTGAACCAATCACATAAAGATGTGAACTATTAATGTTAAATCAAATGGCGATGTGATCTAGATTATTGACTCTAGTGCAAGTGGGAGACTGAAGGAAATATGCCCTAGAGGCAATAATAAAGTTATTATTTATTTCCTTATATCATGATAAATGTTTATTATTCATGCTAGAATTGTATTAACCGGAAACATAATACATGTGTGAATACATAGACAAACAGAGTGTCACTAGTATGCCTCTACTTGACTAGCTCGTTAATCAAAGATGGTTATGTTTCCTAACCATGAACAAAGAGTTGTTATTTGATTAACGAGGTCACATCATTAGTTGAATGATCTGATTGACATGACCCATTCCATTAGCTTAGCGCCCGATCGTTTAGTATGTTGCTATTGCTTTCTTCATGACTTATACATGTTCCTATAACTATGAGATTATGCAACTCCCGTTTACCGGAGGAACACTTTGGGTACTACCAAACGTCACAACGTAACTGGATGATTATAAAGGAGTACTACAGGTGTCTCCAAAGGTACATATTGGGTTGGCGTATTTCGAGATTAGGTTTTGTCACTCCGATTGTCGGAGAGGTATCTCTGGGCCCTCTCGGTAATGCACATCACATAAGCCTTGCAAGCATTGCAACTAATGAGTTAGTTGCGGGATGATGTATTACAGAACGAGTAAAGAGACTTGCCGGTAACGAGATTGAACTAGGTATTGGATACCGACGATCGAATCTCGGGCAAGTAACATACCGATGACAAAGGGAACAACGTATGTTGTTATGCGGTCTGACCGATAAAGATCTTCGTAGAATATGTAGGAGCCAATATGGGCATCCAGGTCCCGCTGTTGGTTATTGACCGGAGACATGTCTCGGTCATGTCTACATTGTTCTCGAACCCGCAGGGTCCGCACGCTTAAGGTTACGATGACAGTTATATTATGAGTTTATGCATTTTGATGTACCGAAGTTAGTTCGGAGTCCCGGATGTGATCACGGACATGACGAGGAGTCTCGAAATGGTCGAGACATAAAGATTGATATATTGGAAGCCTATGTTTGGATATCGGAGTGTTCCGGGTAAAATCGGGATTTTATCAGAGTACCAGGAGGTTACCGGAACCCCCCGGGAACCATATGGGCCTTAGTGGGCTTTAGTGGAAAGGAGAAAGGGGCAGCCCAAGGTGGCCGCGCGCCTCCCCCCTTCCCCTAGTCCTATTAGGACTAGGAGAGGTGGCCGGCCCCCCTCTCTCTCTTCCCCCCCCCCCCGAGGAATCCTATTCCAACTAGGATTGGGGGGGGATCCTACTCCAGAGGGAGTAGGACTCTCCTGGCGCGCCCCTTGTGGCCGGCCAGGCTCCCCCCCTTTGGTCCTTTATATACTGAGGTAGAGTCACCCTAGAACACACAAGTTGATCCACGTGATCTATTCCTTAGCCGTGTGCGGTGCCCCCAGCCACCATAGTCCTCGATAATACTGTAGCGGAGTTTAGGCGAAGCCCTGCTGCTGTAGTACATCAAGATCGTCACCACGCCGTCGTGCTGACGGAACTCTTCCCCGACACTTTGCTGGATCGGAGTCCATGGATCGTCATCGAGCTGAACGTGTGCTCGAACTCGGAGGTGCTGTAGTTTCGGTGCTTGATCGGTTGGATCGTGAAGACGTATGACTACTTCCTCTATGTTGCGTCAACGCTTCCGCAGTCGGTCTGCGTGGGTACGTAGACAACACTCTCCCCTCTCGTTGCTATGCATCACATGATCTTGCGTGTGCGTAGGAAAATTTTGAAATTACTACGAAACCCAACACTGCGGTGGTCGGACATTGAGTCTTACTCAACTTCACACCTTGTAACACAGGCAAGAACCCTTTCTTTGCTTGATCCATTTTGAACTTCTTCAAAACCTTGTCAAGGTATGTGCTTTGTGGAAGTCCAATTAAGCGTCTTGATCTATCTCTATAGATCTTAATGCCCAATATGTAAGCAACTTCACCGAGGTCTTTCATTGAAAAACTCTTATTCAAGTATCCCTTTATGCTATCCAGAAATTCTATATCATTTCCAATCAATAATATGTCATCCACATATAATATCAGAAATGCTACAGAGCTCCCACTCACTTTCTTGTAAATACAGGCTTCTCCAAAAGTCTGTACAAAACCAAATGCTTTGATCACACTATCAAAGTGTTTATTCCAACTCCGAGAGGCTTGCACCAGTCCATAAATGGATCGCTGGAGCTTGCACACTTTGTTAGCTCCCTTTGGATCGACAAAACCTTCTGGTTGCATCATATACAACTCTTCTTCCAAAAATCCATTCAGGAATGCAGTTTTGACATCCATTTGCCAAATTTCATAATCATAAAATGCGGCAATTGCTAACATGATTCGGACAGACTTAAACATCGCTACGGGTGAGAAGGTCTCATCGTAGTCAATCCCTTGAACTTGCCGAAAACCTTTTGCAACAAGTCGAGCTTTGTAGACAGTAACATTACCGTCAGCGTCAGTCTTCTTCTTGAAGATCCATTTATTCTCAATTGCTTGCCGATCAACGGGCAAGTCAACCAAAGTCCACACTTTGTTCTCATACATGGATCCCATCTCAGATTTCATGGCTTCTAGCCATTTTGCGGAATCTGGGCTCACCATCGCTTCTTCATAGTTTGTAGGTTCATCATGATCTAGTAGCATGACTTCCAGAACAGGATTACCGTACCACTCTGGTGCGGATCTTACTCTGGTTGATCTACGAGGTTCGGTAGTAACTTGATCTGAAGTTTCATGATCATTATCATTAGCTTCATCACTAATTGGTGTAGGTGTCAAAGAAACCGGTTTCTGTGATGTACTACTTTCCAATAAGGGAGCAGGTACAGTTACCTCATCAAGTTCTACTTTTCTCCCACTCACTTCTTTCGAGAGAAAACTCCTTCTCTAGAAAAACTCCGAATTTAGCAACAAAAGTTTTGCCTTCGGATATGTGATAGAAGGTGTACCCAACAGTCTCCTTTGGGTATCCTATGAAGACACATTTCTCCGATTTGGGTTCGAGCTTGAAGCTTTTTCACATAAGCATCGCAGCCCCAAACTTTCAGAAACGACAACTTTGGTTTCTTGCCAAACCACAGTTCATAAGGCGTCGTCTCAACGGATTTCGATGGTGTCCTATTTAACGTGAATGCAGTCGTCTCTAAAGCATAACCCCAAAATGATAACGGTAAATCAGTAAGAGGCATCATAGATCGCACCCTATCTAATAAAGTACGATTACGACGTTCGTACACACCATTACGCTGTGGTGTTCCGGGTGGCGTGAATTGCGAAACTATTCCGCATTGTTTCAAATGTAGACCAAACTCGTAACTCAAATATTCTCCTCCACGATCAGATCATAGAAACTTTATTTTCTTGTTACGATGATTTTCAACTTCACTCTGAAATTCTTTGAACTTTTCAAATGTTTCAGACTTATGTTTCATTAAGTAGATATACCCATATCTGCTTAAATCACCTGTGAAGGTGAGAAAATAATGATATCCGCCACGAGCCTCAACATTCATTGGACCACATACATCTGTATGTATGATTTCCAACAAATCCGTTGCTCTCTCCATAGTACCAGAGAACAGCATTTTAGTCATCTTACCCATGAGGCACGGTTCGCAAGTACCAAGTGATTCATAATCAAGTAGTTCCAAAAGTCCATCAGTATGGAGTTTCTTCATGCGCTTTACACCGATATGACCTAAACGGTAGTGCCACAAATAAGTTGCACTATCATTATCAACTCTGCATCTTTTGATTTCAACATTATGAATATGTGTATCACTACTATCGAGATTCATCAAAAATAGACCACTCTTCAAGGGTGCATGACCATAAAAGATATTACTCATATAAATAGAACAACCATTATTCTCTGATTTAAATGAATAACCGTCTCGCATCAAACAAGATCCAGATATAATGTTCATGCTCAACGCTGGCACCAAATAACAATTATTTAGGTCTAATACTAATCCCGAAGGTAGATGTAGAGGTAGTGTGCCGACCGCGATCACATCGACTTTGGAACCATTTCCCACGCGCATCGTCACCTCGTCCTTAGCCAATCTTCGCTTAATCCGTAGCCCCTGTTTTGAGTTGCAAATGTTAGCAATAGAACCAGTATCAAATACCCAGGTGCTACTGCGAGCATTAGTAAGGTACACATCAATAACATGTATATCACATATACCTTTGTTCACTTTGCCATCCTTCTTATCCGCCAAATACTTGGGGCAGTTCCGCTTCCAGTGACCAGTCTGCTTGCAGTAGAAGCACTCAGTCTCAGGCTTAGGTCCAGACTTGGGTTTCTTCTCCTGAGCAGCAACTTGTTTGTTGTTCTTCTTGAAGTTCCCTTTCTTCTTCCCTTTGCCCTTTTTCTTGAAACTGGTGGTCTTATTGACCGTCAACACTTGATGCTCCTTCTTGATTTCTACCTCCGCGGCTTTTAGCATCGCGAAGAGCTCAGGAATAGTTTTATTCATCCCTTGCATATTATAGTTCATCATGAAACTTTTGTAGCTTGGTGACAGTGATTGAA